>NC_044035.1:133548624-133892763 GCF_901765095.1 Microcaecilia unicolor | reverse complement strand
ATCCTAGTCTAAATTGATAGTGCTGGTTCCATCATTGATTATATGGTTAGTGCTCCTGAATATATGTATCTAAGCACTTAACATATATTATGCACTCAACTTTAGTTACCCAGGCTGAAGTTTTGGCTTTTGGGCAAAACTCTTTTACTTCTGCATTTCTAGGAAAGAGTGATGGGGGCTAGCTGTGGAAGAAGAAAATGTGGTGGGGATGTGCCAGAAAGGTGAGGAGAGGGGGAGTGGTTCAACATACAGACAGACATGAGAATGAAAAGAAAGAGAGAGAGATAGGGATGAGTTAGGGGAAGAAAACACGTGTGGTGGTGACATAGTGGTGGAAAAGAAGAAGATGAGTCAATTTTTCCCTATGATGTCCTGTGTCAATGGTTTACTCATGGAGGTATTCTACATCAAAAAATCTCATTCTGTTCTTGACTAATTACTTGTTGTATACTGCTTAAATGGTTATGGTAAGACTGATTTTACTGTATTGTTTTGATAAATTTATCCAGAACTCATTAGTTTTATAAAATATTTGCTCATTTTTTTCTACAGAATATCAATTTTTTTAATGCATAAATTCCATCAGCAGTTGCTCAACTTAAAAAGAAATCTACAATATAAAAATAAAGAATAAAGCCTATTAATGTCTTAGGAAAAACTGTTAACCAATAATTTATCAATATTATTCTGCACTGCCATCAGCATGTAATTTCTGGCTGCTCAACCTGGATGTCAAGTTGAGAGGTAAAGGATGTCAACCTGGATGTCAAGGTGTGATTTGCTTTATTTCATATAACAACCTGATCTTACTAAACAAGGACCCTGTTATTGAACTTGGGTCTATTATAAGAGCTTGTACTAAGAATTTCATAATAAATTGTATTATTTATAGGCTTTTAATTGTTGTATTATAATAGATTTATGTTAGATCTGTATTGTATAAAGCATTAATAATCTTAGAGCAAGCTTTCAGTTTTACATACCCGGGTTACGATAATACATATACTGGGTATTCTGTGGGCAGCACTGGGTAGGCTGGTATGCTGAAATTAAGAAAAGAAAAAGATATTGTGAAAGTTCCAGAAAGCAATTACATCCTAAGCAGGACAAGTACATTTGCGATCATTATTATTACATTAACATATTCAGTGCATATTGTCTAGCGAAAAAGGTGCCAGTACTCAAATGGCAGGCCACCCTTCAGGGGTAGGGTGATCACTGAGGAACCTACCCCACAATAACCAGGCCCCCTGAAATCAGTCACAGAATGTATGACAAGGCAGAATTGGTATGTAGAGCCTGAGCTCTTTCATTAAACCTTGGAGACCATGGGTCAATTTTAGCAGACAATGGAAAAGGTGCCGGTACTCAGTACCCCCAAGTACCCCCTCAAAAAGCCCTGAATATATTACTTTTCCATGTTTTTATTAGACTTATTGAATTATAGGACAGTACAATGTGCTGTAGAATTGGGGAAATAAGTAATGGAAAATAAGGATGTATGACAGAATGGCAAATGAAAGAAGCAGAACTTAAATGAGAGCTTGCTCATGAAGTTATCTATTTAGATTTAATGAGGTGATATCTTGGTCAGTCCTCTAGCAAAGGACCAGGAGAGAAATATATCCATTCCAAGAACATTTGTGGAGGAGCAGCTTAGTGCTTAGAACAGCAGATTAATAAACGGAGAATCAAGAGCTGAAATCCTGCTTTCCCAACTGAAATTCTTTGTGATCTTGGACAAGTCACGTCATCCTTTATTGTATCAGTGTACAACTTGTGAGTTCATTGAGCATGAAATTATGGGGTATGTTTACTAAGTTGCATTAGCATTTTTATCATGCCTGTAAATTTAAGGCACATCAAATGATTATGCGCCTATACATTTCTATGGGTGCATTAGCGTTTAATGTGCATAAACCATTTACGCATGTTAAAAATGCTAACACACCTGTTAAACTGTTTTTGAGCCCTTGTGCCTAGGCTGAGGCTTAGGATAGATCTTGGCCAAGGCCTAGGGTAGACCGACCAGGCACACAGCAGTACCATGGCCACAAAGCCCGCACACTCAGCACAATCCACTAGCACCACCAGAAAAGGGAGATAGACCACTCAGGTGGGCCTCACGGCCGATTGGGAACCCACTCGTCCAGAGTCCAAGCATACGGGCCTCACAGCCGATCTGGAACCAAGTCACACACGCGGAAAGGGAGAAAGAACAAGGGGCCAAAAAGGGCCTGAAGTGCAAGCAACGCCCACAGCGCTGGCTAGTGCCACAAGGGAAGGACGACAGACAAAAGCTGGCAGGTACAGGCTATGACCAGAGAAAGAGAATGCAAGCAAAGGCTAAGCAGAAACACAGGTTGCAGAGGCAAAGCCCACAGAGAAAAGGGGAAAGCCGAGGACAGAATGGGACACAGACTTATTAAGAGCGAAGCTCCACAGGAACACACTAGACTATACTATACTATACAGCACACAAATATACCAGGCTGTCCCACACAGCGTTCAAGGGAAAGGGAAGCCACTCACAGGAACACTCTAGGCTGTATCATGCAGCACTCAAAGATAAAGGGAAACCACCTATAGAAATACACAAGGCAGAGCCACAGAGTCAAATAACAGACACTAGAGACAAAGGGAAAAGCAAGGAAACAGGAAAGGCTGCCTATACATACACCAAACAGATAAGAGTGGAGTGGAGGAGTGGAGTGGAGGAGTGGCCTAGTGGTTAGGGTGGTGGACTTTGGTCCTGGGGAACTGAGGAATTGAGTTTGATTCCCACTTCAGGCACAGGCAGCTCCTTGTGACTCTGGGCAAGTCACTTAACCCTCCATTGCCCCATGTAAGCTGCATTGAGCCTGCCATGAGTGAAAGCGCGGGGTACAAATGTAACAAAACAAAAAAAAGAAAGGCAAGGACTGCTGAACACAAGCCAAGAAGAAGCAGGGCTTACACAGCAGTCAAAGGATAAAGCTAACAAAGGGGAAAAACAAACAATGTTCTTACCAGAACTCAGTCAGCACACAGAGACGGAGCAACAGAGCACCCACAGGTGCAGGGAAGCAAGGTAATCAGGGAAAGCAGCTTAGCTAGGGAAACAAACAAGCCTACACTGGGAGCAACCAGCATACAGAGAAGCTACGAGCAAAGAGAGGAGTAAATAAACTCCCTCAAAAGCACGGGGTGCTACTAGCATAGACTATAGGGAAAGGTAGGTTTAAATAGCTCTGACTTCTGATGTCTGCTGCCTCAGATGTCAGCTCAATCCTAACAGGCCAATCAGAAGTGAGTCCCAGTCATTCCCCTGCCTGTCTAGCAGAATCATAACAATGCCCATAGCACCGCTTAGTAAACATAACCCTATCTGAGGTACCTAACTTTAACTGTCTTGAGTGTGAATTTGGAAAAAGTAACTACTAAGAAATCCAGACTTTTCAATAGTTTTAAACTGAATTTTATTTTTGTGCTAATTTTTTAAGGTTCTACCTGCTTGACACATTTTATTATTAATTCATGCTGCCACCCTCAAGTTGTAAAGTTCAGTAGATTATAAAATAGATAAGTATCATAATTACAATAAAGATATAGTTCCCAATAGTATCAGACCGAAGCATTACTTACGATTATTACATGGGTTTTGTCTACAGCAACGATCCGGGCTGGGACAGCGGTTTCGGTTGGGAGGTGTGACTGGACAGCATTGTCTTTGACGGCCGCAAAACATTCTTGATTTCTGATATGGTAGAGCCAAGAAGAAGGATCCAAGGAGTGATACTCTGAGCTTTGTGTCATCACTTGAGCATGATCCTTTTATACAGGAGATTTTCAAGGAAGTCTTCTAGGAGACCAGTAGTATTTGTGCATGAAACTAGTAATTACAATATAATTTAAGGGATGCCTATCATTTTTTAACATAGCAATTTTGCCCTTAGAAATGATAGTGCTTTTGATCTAGGTCAATTTATACAAATAGTATATGTTAATGTAACCCTAAGGGGTTAAATAAAAATATTTATTTACCTGGGGTGCTGCTTGGCAATGAGTCCGGTGCCATACGGGGTCTGGTGTGGTGTGAGAGCAGAGGGGCAGTTTTGGCAAACTGCGGCATCGGCGGCGGTCCGGGGAGAAGAGCAAACATTTCAGTCATATCAGCAGCAGTAGCATCAATGGTGCTGGTGGCATTTGAGCGGCACTATGACAGCAGAGAGCTACATTGGGAGCAGCGGCGTTCGAGCAGCAGAGCCATGGAAATAGTATGGGGGAAGCCAGGGAAGCCTTGGGCGCACTGCATTGGTGCGGAAGAATGGGATTCCCAGTCCTAGAGGAACTGGCTCAATTTACTGGGCAGAGCCAGTTCTGAAGTAAAGGAGAGACCGGCGTGGGACAAGAGCATGAGGGGAGAAGTGCTCCGGTGTGCTCCCCTGGCATTGTTTTGTTTTGTGATGTATCGAAACAATCATGGTGGCTGGCATTGTGCACATGTTGGTGAGGGAGAGCCAGGAGGAGCAGAGACAGTACGAGCCAGATGCCAGCTTGTGCTAGAACTGTGCAGCGGGCGCGTGCTAAAGAATAAAGAAGATTTTGGGGGACATAATAAAATAAGGTATGAAAAATACTTTATCTGAATGCTGTGCTAGAATATATGATTGTAAAATGTTTACTACCTTTTAAAATTGCACTTTTGGAGTGGTTTAAGGGTATATTGTGGTGGAAGCTCATGGTTTAGAGCTCGAGCTCAGGAGTGCTGCTAAAAATTCTAAACGGCACTTTTAGTCATTTGGAAGGTGAGTTTGGTGCTGAACAGACCTATGTTACTGGTCTCTGGTCTGCAGAGAGAAAAAAATCTGTTTTAAAAACAGATTAAGTTGATATTTGAGAAGTGTGAGAGTGTCTGGGCTCAATTAATTAATTAAGAAGCCTCACGTGTTATTTTAGGCTTCTAGTGGTGTGATTGAGAGCTGAGGTAAGAAGCTCCTGATATAAGAGAAAAACTATTTAATATTTCAAACAATGTAATTAATTGTTTGATTATCTGATGAGGCATAGTAAGTTATTAATTTGTCTCATTGAGAATTAATGTTAAATGAGTAATCTTAGGTCCACACCTATAATTGTTCATTCTGGAGTATGCTCTCTAAGAAACAATTGATTAATATATCTCTACAGAGAACTCAAAATAAATTACTTTGGGAAAAGTAATTAAATCAAAATGGAATATATAACAGCTATGTGCTGGATATCAGAGATCTTTTAAGTCACTGTGTTACAGTTACTGCATAAGCCCAAAATGTCATTTGAAATTAAAAATTTTGATATTGGAAGTTTTACTTTGAAAAATTATTTGTGGGTGGGTTAGCTTAGGGCTCAAAAATTATAAGTTCTTTTTGCTGGGATAGTTAGGGAAGTAATGTAAAGTTTTAAGCAGAATTCTTTGGTTAGTTAAATTAGATAGGGAACAGGTTTCTTTTCCATTTGACTTTTTAAAGTCAGTGTAGTAGGTACACCGGACCTGTTCCTGTTCTTCAGCTTCATTATGGTACCCAACGTGTAACAGTATGGTAAGTGCACATTTGCTGCATTGCCATTTCTGGGGGAGCCCTTACTGTCACCTATTTAGGAGGCGGTAAGGGCTCCTGCACTAACCTGGTGGTAACTGTGCACTGCCCGGTTACTGACGGAAGTGTCCCTGGCACAAAAAAAAATTCTGTTGTGCTGGAAATGGCGCATGCTGGGGGTGGCACTATTTCCAGCTCCGGCGGTAGGCCAGCAGTAGTGCCAGATTGGAATGCACCAATGCCACTTTACCTCTACTGTCTCTTGATGCTGCAAAATAGCCTTATGCTGGATGATCTAAAGAATTCTGTGTTAGTTTTGACATGTGAGTGAGCTAAGCACATGTCCCCAATATTCAGCTGGTGGCAGTCAGTGTTTTTTAAACACTGATCATCGCCGGCTAAAGTATCCCCCGATATTCAGTGCTGGGATATGTCGGGGCACCAGTGCTGAGTACTGGGGGATAATTTGGGGTGAGCTGAGCACCCGGCATTTATGCAGGCCCAGCCGATATTCAGCTATGCAGGCCATCCTGCCCAATATTCAGCCAGGGCCACATAAATTTTTTTCTTGTTTTTAAATCCCCGAGCCCCCTCAAATCCCCTGCCAATGTCCCCTCTTTCACTCCCTCCCAGTCCACATCAAGAAACACCACCCAGGAGACTCCCCCATCCGTGCAGGCAGGTCCTCCCCCTGGGTCTATCTGTATCCCAAGTGGTCCAGCAGAGTTGTTGGGGGCAGGAGCACAGCCCCCTCTCTCCTGACCCTTGCAGCACCAATCTAAAATGGCTGCCACAACCTCTCAGAGCAACTCATGGTAGTGTAGTACCGCGAGCTGCCACAACAGGTCACAGCAGCCTTTTTAGAGAAGCACCACAAGGGGCATGAGAAAGGGGGGAGGGCCTGCCTCCATGGCTGGGGGGGGGCTTCTGGGGAGGATGCCAATATGGGCTGGGAGGGGGAGGAAAAGAGTGGACACTGGCGGGGGGGCTTGAGGGAACTCGAGAGCTTAAAGAAAAAGTTACACCGGCTGGCTGGCTCGATATTCAGAGCTGGCACCTGCATGGCTAAGCAGCCTTATTTAGGATAGCTCTTGAGCTGTCCTAAATGAAGTCACTTAGCCATGTAGGTGCTTGCACTGAATATTGCCTGCACCTGTATAACCTGGGGCTCTTCCTCAGTGTTGTCCATGACCTGCCCAGTTTTTGTTTGGCTAGTCTGAGGGAATGTTTAGCAGCACTCTCCAGTTAAGTGCCACTGAATATTCCTAGTTAGGCGGTGGGAAGCTTTTTAAGTGGGCAGGAGTCTCTCCTGTCTGCATAAATTGCTTTGAATATCGGCCCGAAGGTAATAATTTTTTGTAAATTTTTTTTGAGGGGATATTTCAGGAGTGGAGAGTGGGATTTCCAGTTAGTGCATCTACATTACCGCGCTATAACTAGTTAATGTATAGTTAACACATGAGTCCTTACTGCCACTTAGAGGCAGATGCACTAAAGCTAAATGAGCCTTTAATGACTCTCCAACGAGGAAAATTTGATCCGTTGCATGCATCAAAGGGCTTTTACCGAGGAAGCCAGCAGCTAACGAAAACGGAATGGAGATGAGCAATTAGTGTGAAAACCCCATTGAAACGACATGCACTAACCTTTTCCGATTGCCTTTACGCAGGAAAAAGGCAGGAAAAGTAACGAGAGGTCTGGCCCACTCGTTAGGTCAGCTCTGTGGCAGGAAAAATCATTAAGAGAAAAAATAAACAAACTTTGAGCCAATCCCAGCGCATTAGCAGAGCTAAAAGCGCTGTGATTGGTCCAAAGGACGTCAGAAAAACAAAATAAATAAAAATAAAAAAAGGATTGGGAGGGGGCAAGGGCGCTCATCAGGAGCGTCCTGTACGGACGGCCTTGCCCCCCCCCTCCCCCGCTGCTCGCCACTTTCCGCCGCTCCCCCCACCCCGAAAAAGCAAAATTCGAGCAGCCCCTGCCCCCCTCCCTTCCTCACTACTCTCTCACCTGACGTCAGACAGGGGCGGGCCCAGCAGGAGA
Source organism: Microcaecilia unicolor (assembly GCF_901765095.1). Taxonomy (NCBI): domain Eukaryota; kingdom Metazoa; phylum Chordata; class Amphibia; order Gymnophiona; family Siphonopidae; genus Microcaecilia; species Microcaecilia unicolor. Next base: position 133,885,162 of record NC_044035.1, on the reverse strand, counting down.
AAGACGCGCCATCGAAGCTGGGCGAAGGCAGGCATCAGGCTTTCTTCTTGCCCGTGCAGCGCCTTCGGACAGAGAGAGAGGGCTGCACGGGCCCGGTAAGAGGGAGGGGGCCCGATGGAAGAGGGGAATGGCGGTGACGACCCCAAAAGGGGGCGGGGCACAGGACGGAGGATGTCGGGAGGCGGAGCTGAGGTGAGAGAGTAGTGAGGAAGGGAGGGGGCAGGGGCTGCTCGAATTTTGCTTTTTCGGGGTGGGGGGAGCGGCGGAAAGTGGGAGCAGCGGGGGAGGGGGGGCAAGGCCGTCCGTACAGGACGCTCCTGATGAGCGCCCTTGCCCCCTCCCGACCCTTTTTTTTTTTTGTTTTGATTTGATTTGGGAGCCATGTGCTTGTGATTTGACTGTGTTTTGACTGTTTGTGGCATGCGCAGAGCAGCTAACATAACGCTTGGCTGCTCTGCGCATGATTTGGGGGCCGATTAACGATGTGTATTGTGATTCTTTGGTACATTGTACGTTTCAATACCGATCTCAGCATGTGTGACTTTTTTTTTGGTGCATTTTTCGTTATTTTAAAATTGTTAGGGACTTTAACGATTTAGATTTTTTTACGTTTGGTTGCTGCATCTGCCTCTTAAACAGGAGGTAATAATTGCTCCTGCAGTCATTTTCGTTAATGGCCGTGTGCTAATACTAACAGTGCATGCTCCCAGATTCTATATATAGCTCCCCAAATTAGGCGCCAATATTTGAGTGTGCCCAAATCCCATGACACGTGACTCAAAAGTGGGTGTGGCCATGGGAGGTATATGGGCAGATTGGGATGTTCCTATAATTTACAAGCGATGCTATAGAATACCAGAGATGTGAACCCAAATTGGGCACTGGGAATTACACCTGGATTCAGCAGGTGTAATTTTTGGTGCCAAAAATTTGGCCACCAAAAATTGATACTCAATGCTATTCTATAATGGGCACATGCTCATCTTTGAGTATCCATTATAGAATAGTGTTGAGAGCCAATTTTTTTCTGAGCGCCATTTATTGAATCCAGCCCCTGGACATTAATAAAACAAACTGAAAAAAAACCCCTTTTGCCAGCCATGACCATGTTTTAGTGTAGCTTAGTAAAAGGACCCCAATGTGAATTATAGGTAGCAAAACTGCACAGCCTCAAAAAATGTCCATTAGCTGGCCATTTCCAAATAAAGTCTTTAACAGCGGAGGTGCATCATGACAGTGCCCACAAGCTGACTGATCATAATTCTTGTGTGATATCATTTGCTTATCACAAACATTCTTTCTCTAATATTTTTGCTCCATTGATAGGCTATAATTGGATTCAAGAAAATTCAGAATGTAATGCTAAAACCTCTCCGCTAGTGCGTGCTTACAACAGAAAAAACTGCCATACCGTGGAGTGCACTGAGATGTCCCAAGGTAGTTCTGCCATTTACACACGCTTTTTTGGTGTAAGGGGTACGTCTGAGACAGAGAGTGAGCATCTATGCAAATCGGTTAGCATGTCAGCATTGCCGCACAATAACCAATTAGCACAGGTTTAGCCCGAAACCCTACTGCCTACAAAATAAAGGGAAAACTAGCATGTAGACTTTAATGGAAATTTTTGAAAATTGGCCATTTTATCCCTGTGGAAAAAATGGTCCTTAGCACATGGGAAAGACCCGCGTAAGGGTACGCTAAGGCCTCTTTTTGCTGCAACTTAGTAAAAGGGCCTCCAAGAATGGGCCATTTGCTTTGAAATTATAGAGTAAGAGATTATGTATGGAAATATCTTTTGAGTGTCTTTCTTCCTCACGAGATCAACACTAGAGACCTGCAAATTATACTCATCTTGATAAGAGGTGGAGTTGGAATCTGGTTTGTATCTACATACAGACGTTTGAAAATATATGCATTTGTGTGGTGTGAATCAATCCTGCAAACTGGTGCATGTTAAGTAGCGTTTGTAAATGAAAGCATCTACATTGCCTGGGTTAATTATTAGAGTGGAAATGCATGCATATTTTGGCTTGAAGGTTTGAAGGTTTGCTGGAATCTGCACTGAGATATACTTACACATACTGTTTATGCATCCATGCAATTTTCAATACTACAATCAATAGAGCAATCATTATTTCTGAATGGGAACAACATCTGGAATTCGTAGAGTAATTGGTCTGTAATAGGATTTAGCACAGCACTCTTTAGGATAATCTGGTCTAGATACATTTTTGTGATATGAACTCAACAGGTTAATTACTATGATTATGGATAATACCATAATTAGCACTCCAATTTGATATTTTAGTGAATATTTCATTCCAGTTGACATTATTCTTCGATGGAGGATGTGATTCACACTGAGGATAAAATACATGGCTGCATATTTTCTTTTCAAGAATTGGCATTATCATTTTTGGGGCAGAGAAGCCTGGAAGGGAGAAAGGTATCCTTGAGGCCTAAAAGATTAAAGGGTTTAATATTTTAAAAAGCTGATATTCCATAGGAAAAGGGTTCATGGAATTCACTGTGTGGAGCAGTTATAAAGGTAGCTGAAACTGTATGAGTTATCCAAAAAAACTCTGTAGGAAAGCTCTGAGTGTGTATCCTGAACCAGAGAGGAGGTGAGAGCAAGATCCATATATAAAAAGGCAAGCTGCAAGGAAAATACTGGTGGAGAGTGTATGGATTAAAGAAGTCGGCCTGGAGAGTAATCATGTAATAATTTGGGAATTGACAAAGATATAGAGGAACTCTGTCTAGTATAAATTGAAGTCGCATGTTTTGTTTTCCTTTATGATTATATGATACTAATTCAAGTGTTTAGCCTTCTAAACTCATGGCCTCAGTGTTTGAGATACTATTGAGAGACTAGGGGCATGACTAGGAGGCTCTTTTCTAAGGCACGCCGAAACATGACCTGCACTGGTGTAGGTGCATATTTTGGAAGCACACGGGTCCATTTTTTAGAGCACCTGGAAAAAAGGCCTTTATTTTTTGTGGCCAAAAATGGACATACGGCAAAATTAAAACCAGTGTGCATCCATTTTTGGCATTAGACCTGTTCCAGGGCAGAGAGAGCAGGGAACCAGCAGAGCCGACACTCCCCAGCGGCTTGCACCCGGGGCGGACCGCCCCACCATCCCCCCCCTTCCTACGCCACTGCACGCTAACCGGGCAGTAATCAGCGCGCGTAAACTGCTGATTTTGTCCCACTCTACTACCTTTTAGTAATAGAGTGGGACAAAAAACACACTGAACCACGAGCAGTATGATACAAAAATACCTTCATTGTTTAGGTAAGTATATAAGTATTGCCACACTGTGACAGACCAAAGGTCCATCAAGCCCAGCATCCTCTTTCCAACAGTGGCCATACATTTTATGCAGCTTATCCTAGAAATAAGCAGTGGATTTTCCCCAAGTCCATTTTAATATTGTTTATGGACTTTTCTTTTAAGAAACTATCCAAATCTTTTTGAAACCCTGCTAAGCTAACTACCTTTACTACATTCTGTGGCAATGAATTCCAGAGTTTAATTACACACTGAGTGAAGAAATATTTTCTCTGATTTGCTTTGAATTTACTACTTTATAGCTTCATTGCATGCCCCCTAGTCCTAGTATTTTTGGAAAGAGTAAACAAGCGATTCACGACTACCCATTCCACTCCACTCATTCTTATATAGACCTCTATCATTTCTCCCCTCAGCCATCTTTTCACCAAGCTGAAGAACCCTAGCCACTTTAGCCTTTCCTCCTAGGGAAGTTGCCCCATTTTTTTAAATCATTTTTGATGCCTTTCTCTGTACCTTTTCTAATTCCACTATATGGTTTTGAGTAGAGCAAGCGCTGGCTTTTGCTTAACCTTTTAGTGATATTAACCTAGACAATCATTTATGTTCAGAATGTTTTAAAGCAATAGATTGCAGGAGACTTACAGCAAGGAAAATGCCAATCTAAATTGTCTAATTGCTAGCCTTTGTTTACATTGCAATGGTTTTAATGATGATGGGTTTATAAACATAATTTACTCAGAATACACACTGGATGAAATTCAGTAAATGGAGATGAGAAAACAACACCGAAAAAATCCACAAAGGGCACTATTCTATAAACAATGCTCCAAAATTGTGCACCATTTATAGAATACTGCTTGGAGCCAATTTCCATGCTAAACTTTGGTCGCTAAGATTTACATCAACTGAAATCTGGTGGAAATACTGGTGCGTAAGTTAGGCGTGGTCCACATTATTCATTAATACTTTGTGCCCTTAAGTGAATGCCCCGACCCAACCATGCCCCTCCCATGGCCATACCCCCCTCTTGAGTTGCACACTATGAGGTTCTTTTACAAAGGTAAGTGAGGGCCTACATGTGTCCAGCACATGCCAAATCAATATTATTGCCTGGCTACCATGTGCCCCAGGTGCTAATTCTGAATTTGGCACGCATCAAAACACATGGTAAACACAGTAGAAATATTTTCTATTTTCTACCACATGGCTTACGGCAGTGCATGCCTACCATCCAGGTAGCGTGGGAGACCTTACTGCTAAGTCAATAGGTGGCAGTAAGGTCTCAGGCTGAAAATGGATGCGCGCTGGTTTTAATTTTGCCGCATGTCCATTTTCCATCACCTTAACAAAAGGCCCTTTTTCCAGGATGTGGTAAAAACTGGCCCGGCGCATCCCCAAAAGATGCGCTCGTACTGCCGCAGGCCAGTTTTTGCTGTGGCTTAGAAAAAGGGCCCCTATAAGATTTGCAATGGAGCTTTATAGAATAACGCTTAGCAAAATGTGTGTACAAATCCAAAATGTTATCAATTAATGGCAATAATTGATTGTTCGCACCCAATTACTGGCGCTAATTGGCTCGTTAGCCAGTTTAGCTGTGCCCACATATCAGGATAGCTCACAATTTTCCATGTGGAAATTTGCACCAGTTATCGAACCTGCCCCACAGTGTTTTTGTACGCCTTTGAGAACAGTGACACAAGAAAAGAATGCAACAGTTTCCTCGGTTATTGTTAAGACATATTCAGCATGGGTATTTCCCCTTTAACTGGCTACGACAAGAATGATCCAAAGACAGAGGGGTCCTTTTGCTAAGGTATGCTGAAGTTTGGCTTGCGGTAGTGTAGGCATGGGTTTTGGGTGTCGGCAGAATCATTTTTCAACACACCTGTAAAAAATGTCTTTTTTTAAATTTTTGCCAAAAATGGATGTGCGGCAAAATCAAAATTGTCGCATGTCCATTTTGGGCCTGTGACCTTACCACCAGTCATTGACTAGCAGTAAAGTCTTACGCAGTAACCGGGCGATAATGACCTACGTGTAAGTTTATATAGGAAATCAAATACGTTAGCGTTTAACTTTAAAAAAGGAGACTATGATAAAATGAGAAGAACGATGAAAAAAAAACTTAGAGGAGCAGCTGCGAGGGTCAAAAATTTACATCAGGCATGGATTCTATTCAAAAACACCATCCTGGAAGCCCAGGCCAAATATATTCCACGTATTATAAAATGAGGACGGAAGACTAAACAACAGCCAGCATGGTTGAAAAGTGAGGTGAAAGAAGCTATTAGAGCTAAAAGAAAATCCTTCAGAAAATGGAAGAAGGAACCGACTGAAAGTAATAAGAAACAGCATAAGGAATGTCAAGTCAAATGCAAAGCGCTGATAAGGAAGGCTAAGAGGGACTTCGAAAAAAAAGATTGCATTGTAGGCAAAAACATATAGTAAAAAATTTTTTAGGTATATTAAAAACAAAGCCGGCAAAAGAATTGGTTGGACCGCTAGATGACCGAGGAGTAAAAGGGGAGATCAGGGAAGACAACAGGAAAACAAGGAAAGGAGACCAGCAAGTTTGTTACATTTTTTACATTCTTCCATTCACAGTGTTCATCCATATCTCCAAAAATCCTTACTATAAGTCAGAACACCTTTCTTGAAACTATAAATGCCCCATTTTTCACAATCCCAATTGATATGAATATCTAAAGACCTTCAGTAGCTTAGCAAACTATTATAAGTTCACAGATCCACAGGCAACAGAATGGTGGGCCACTGGGTCAATGACTTGACCAATATTTTGTTAACACAGAATCAGCAACTAGATAGCTTAGGAATGGGAACGGAGTTTGGTTTGTTTGGTCCTTCCAACCTAAAAGGTGTTCCACTTCCACTGCCCCTGCCAAAATGTCAGTTCTCAGTAGGCAGAATTGTTGCAATTCATATGTTTTTCCAGTCAATAAGCATTTAACTGTTCACATATCACATATTATATTCAATAACGTGACTATAATTTCAAAGGAGACTCCCTTTTGTAAGGAATAAATTGTAATTCAGAAGAAAAAGGATTAAGGTAAGGCTCTGAGGAGTCCTTTTACTAAACTGTGGGAAAAAGGGTCCTGAAGTAGCGGCAGGGGCCGTATTTCCACACACCAGGGCCCTTTATACTTCCTGACATTATTCCTGAGTTGGCCCCCTTTCAACCTCTATTCATGTCCTCTAGTTCTACCGTCTTTCCGTTTCTGTAAAATGTGTGTTTGTGAATTAATATCGTTCAAATATTTGAACGTCTGTATCATATCACCCCCTGTTTCTCCTTTCCTCCAGGGTATACATGTTTAAGTCAGCAAGTCTCTCCATGTACGCCTTGCATATTAAATTTAAGTGGCCAGGAACCTCCCCTATCATTTAAATCACTTTAATGTTGACACCACAGCATATATTTGTAAAGACAGACCCAAAAATGATAACTTGATTCTTAAAAAAAGAAAATACACAGCTATTTGTTTCATTCTCAGTGTGAATCACATCCTCCATTAAAGAATAAAGCAGACCGGAAATGAAATATCCATTAAAATATCAAAAGGGAGTGCTAATTATACTTTTATCCATAATCATAGCAATTAACCTGTTGAGATCATATCACAAAAATGTATCTAGACCAGATTATCCCAAAGAACAATTATTCTACCAATTCTAGGTGTTCTTTCTATTCAGAAGTAATGCTCGTTCTATTGTGTGTAATATTGTAATTTCATGGATGCATAAACAGTTTGTGCAGATTCCAGCAAACCTTCAAGTCAAAATGTACATGTATTTCCACTTTAATAATTAACCCAGGGAATGTATATGTTTTCATTTTCAAATGCTCCTTAACATGCACCAGCGTGCAGGCTAAGGCCGGCTTGATTTATACACATATGCATGTATTTTCAAAAGTTTGTATGTAAATACAAACCATATTTCAACCCCACCTCCACTCAATCTAAGTAAAGTTACAGGTCTCCAGGCTGTTGATCTGGTAAGAGAAAAAGACACTCAGGAGAGATTTACATTTGTAATCCCTTAGTCTGTAGTTTCAACCCGGGTTGTCCATGTCGTATTTTCTCATAGGGAGATTTTGGCATTGCATTCTGAATTATCTCAGCCTTCAATTATAGCCTATCAACAGGGAAAAAAATATTGGAGAAATATTGACTATTTCTGCTAAATAAATTATATTACACAAGAATTATCATTATTCAGCTTGTGGGCACTGCAGCTCTTGAAGGCTCTGCTTGGAAACACCCAGCTAATGTGCATTTTTTTGAGATTGTGCATTTTCCTACCTATAATTTATATTTGAGTCCTTTTACTAAGCTGCACTAAGAAATGGGCTAGCCCCCAGATTCTCTATAGCATGCCTAAAAATCTGTGCCAAAATCCAAGCATATTCTATAACAAGATGCATAACTTAATTGTCTTTAAAAGCTAATCAGTATTGTTAACAGCTCTTAGCAAGCAATAATGAGCACTAATTGGCAATAATTAGAATTTATGTACACCACTCACTAAGCGCATTCTGTATTGCAGTGCATCTAACTTCTAATGCACATAGGCAAAAAGGGGCATGGTTATAGGTAGGGAAATGGGTGTTTTGTAGGCGTTCTGAAATTTGCACGCATAGTTATAGAATATGGCCCAGTGCGCCTAAATCTACTTGCTGGGATTTACACCACATAATTGTTGGTATAAATGGAGGCACGTAGTTTGGGGCACTGAGATATCAACTAGCATATAATATATACTGCGCCTAAAATGAGGTGCCAATTATAGAATACGCTAAGTCGTTATTGATTTCCACACCGATGTTTTTAGGCGACATATGGAATCACCCCTTTAGCGTGCCCTTACATGGGACTTTCACAAGTGCTAAGCCCATTTCTTTTTTTCTTAAATCATGTTTATTGAGTTTTCAAAGAAATTAAAACAAATTTAACATACAACATATGAAAAAGAGAAAAAAAGCCAAATGCATTACACAAAACTAAACATGAAACATAATTTTAAATATAAGAGATCTAAACTCAAGGAGATGCTGCTGTTTTGATGTAATGATCTAAAGGAGCCCAATGCTTTATAAAGGTGGATAAATGATTAAATTTAAAAGCTGCAGCTTCTTCATAATTTCTAATAGTACAGAGATGATTCCACCATTCATGAATATTTAAATGAGAGTTGTTCTTACAGTGAAATATATTAGGTGAGTGGCAAGAGGCATCTTAATATTAAAAAGTTTTTGATACTGTTCTTCAAATGTTAGTTTAGGGGTTGAAGAACGGAGTATTATCACATCGTATGACAGATCATCAGGAAAGGAGAAGGGAATAATTGCTTTTATTTTCTTCCATATTAGAGTCCAGAAGGTGCGAACATAAAAACATTCAAAGAGAAGATTCCTTAGATGACCATTAGGAGTCAAACAGGACCAACATGGTGCCTACATGGTTAGAGTGCGTGCTAATTGTAGATGCGTTAAAAATGCTAACACGCCTTAGTAAACAGGACCCACGGTGACCTAAACTTGTTTTTCTTTATTTTTTTTCTTTTATTTGGCATTTGGCCTAGACTCTTAACAGATGGCATTTCTTTTTTTTGCACTAGGTTAAAAATTTCAAGGTTTGGAGACCTGCACATTAGAATTTCTTCTGTATATCATATTAATATCCATTGAGCATTTATTTAATTTATTTATTTGTTTGTTACATTTGTATCCCACCTTTTCCCACTTATTAGTAGGCTCAAAGTGGCTTATATAGTTGCGGAGAGGTGGTTACAGAACTCCGGTGTGTACAAATACAGTATAGGGGTACTATTACAGTGACAAATACAGTAAAGTATCGGTTAGGGTGTGATCATGCGTCGGGGTTGAAAACTGTCCATTTCCTGATTAAAATGCCATATTTCATTATTCGGTATTTATGTCAGATACTGTGGGGTATGCATTCTTGAACAGGTGAGTTTTTAGTTTTTTTCAGAACTCTTGATGATTATTCGTAGATTTCAGGAGTTTTGGTAGAGAATTCCAGAGCTATGTAAGAGAAACTTGACACGTATGTTAATTTATACTTCAGGCTTTTACAACTTGGGAAGTGACGAGTTAAGAGAATCTGTATGTGAATTCTTAATTCCTACTTTTCCAGATGTAGGCTGCATTGTTGTCAAACAAAAAGCTTTCCAACTATTATGCAAAATGGCTAATTACATATGTGAGATATAATTAGTCTATAGAACCTGTTTCAACTGATGATCTTCTTCCATAGGAGAAACATTTTTTTAATTGCCATCTGAGTTAATTTATGCTACATACTTCCATAAATTAACACATATTATTCGCATAAATTGACCATGATCAAAAGCACCAACATTTCTTTGGCCAAAACTGCTATGTCAAAAAATGACAGGCATCCCTTAAATTATATTGTAATTACTAGTTTCATGCACAAATTACTGTTTTCCTTGAAGACTTCCTTGACAAACTCCTGTATAAAAGCATCATGTTGAAGTGATGAGACAAAGCTCAGAGTATCACTCCTTGGATCCTTCTTCTTGGCTCTACCATACCAGAAATCAAGAATGCCTTGCGGCCGTCAAAGACAATGCTGTCCAGTCACACCTCCCAACCGAAACCGCTCTCCCAGCCCGGATCGTTGCGGTAGACAAAACCCATGTAATAATCGTAAGTAATGCTACGGTCTGATACTATTGGGAACTATATCTTTATTGTAATTATGATACTTATCTACTTTATAATTACTGAACTTTAGAACTTGAGGGTGGCAGCTACATTTTGCTTTATTACATATGCTCTAAGCATATTTCAAAGCATGAATTAGTAGTGAATTATGTCAAGCAGGTAGAACCTTAGGGGTATGTTCACTAAGGTGCATTAGCGTTTTTAATGCACCTGTAAATTTAAGTCATGTCAAACGCTAATGTGCCTGTACATTTCTTTGGATGCATTAGCATTTAACTGCATACACCATTTACGTGCGTTAAAAGTACTATCATGTCCATAGCACCGCTTAGTAAACATAGAGGGGCATAATCGAAAGGAATGTCCAAGTTTTGATGAAGACGTGCTCGCAAAACGCCCCATCCAGGGGCGGGGAAACCTGTATTTCGAAACAAGATGGACGTCCATCTTTTGTTTCAAAAATACGGTCAGGGACACCCAAATCCTGAAATTTGGTCATCCTTAGAGATGGTCATCCTTAGACTTGGTCGTTTCTGATTTTCGGCGATAATGGAAACCAAGGACGTCCATCTCAGAAATGACCAAATGCAAGCCATTTGGTCATGGGAGGAGCACTGCACTGGCCCCCCTGACATGCCAGGACACCAACCGGGCACCCTAGGGGTCACTGCAGAGGAATTCATAAATTGTTCCCAGGTACATAGCTCCCTTACCTTGTGTGCTGAGCCCCCAAAACCCACTACCCAAAACTGTACACCATTACCATAGCCTTTACGGGTGAAGGAGGGCACCTAGATGTGGGTACAGTGGGTTTATTGTGGGTTTTGGAGGGCTCACTGTTTCCTCCACAAATGTAACAAGTAGGGGGGTATGGGCCTGAGTCCACCTGCCTGAAGTGCACTGCACCCACTAAAACTGCTCCAGGTACCTGCATACTGCTGTGATGGACCTGAGGACATCTGGCTGGCAATAAATATTTTTAAAGATGGTTTTTGAGGGTGGGAGGGGGTTCCACTGGGGGAGCAAGGGGAGGTCATCCACGATTCTCTCCGGTGGTCATCTGGTCAATTTGGGCACTTTTTTGTGCCTTGGTCATAAGAAAAACATGACCAGGTAAAGTAGTCCCAGTGTTTGTCAGGGACGTCCTTGTTTCTTTCGATTATGGGTCGAGGACATCCTAGGATTAGGCACACCCAAGTCCCGCCTTCGCTACACCTCCGATACACCCCCTTGAACTTTGACCGTCCCTGCGACAGAAAGCAGTTGGGGACGTCCAAAATTGACTTTCGATTATACCGATTTGGACGACCCTGTGAGAAGGATGCCCATCTTCCAATTTATGTAGAAATATGAGCGTCCTTCTCTTTCAAAAATGCGCCCAGTAGGCATTAAAAAATTAACTCAAAAATAAAATTCAGTTTATAACTATGGAAAGGTTTGGATTTTAGATTTAGTGGTCACTGTTTCCCATTCTAATCTCAAATTAAAGTTCAGGTACAAAGAGGATGACGTGATGTCAAGATCACAAAGAATTTCAGTTGAGAAAGCAGGATTTCAACTCTTGATTCTCTGTATATTAATCTGCTGTTCTAAGCACTAAGCTGCTCCTCCAGAAATGTTCTTGGAAGGGATATATTCTCTTCTGGTCCTTTGATGAAGGACTGTAAATAACTGAAATGTTATATCATTAAATCTAAGCAGAGAATTCCATGAGCAAATCTTTTCTTATGTTCTTTTTCTTTCATTTGCAGTTCTGTCTTATAGCCTTATTTTCCTGATTTTCCATTACTTGTTTGCCCAATTTTTCAGCACATTTTACTTTCCTATAATGGAATAAGTCTAATAAAAACTTGGAAAAAGTAATATATTAATGTAATAATAATGATCACAAATTTAACTGACCAGCTCAGAATGTAATTGTTTTCTGGAACTTTTACAATATTTGAAAAACCATTAGCTCTTGATCTTTTGATTTCTGATGAAACCAGAACAGCTAAAAACGTCCTGGGTGATATCATCATTATCATCACCTAAGCAATATACAGTAAAATCTGTTATAAAAAAGGAAAAAAAATTAAAACACTGGTAAGTAACATACACAAGGGAAAATGCAGGTTACAATCAAGATAATAGGTATAACAAAGACATTCAGCACAGCTGATACTCAAAGTCACAGAAGCCATTTTAAGGAAGTAGTCACAAAGGGCAGTGACTAGCCATTACTCCTGCTCATTTCCCTACTAGACCACCAGGAATTAAGCGTGTAAGCCTGCCATGATCCTTGGGGGTGGGGAGTCTTAATATTCTTGGGGAATGGGAGCGAGGAGCATCCTATGGGTGGGTCTTGGATGTTCTTCTGGGGTGGGAGGTAGGGGGGGATCCTCTGGGGGGTCTTGATGTGCATCTGAAGGAAGGAAGAGAGGGAGGGAGATCCTGGAGGGGGTCTTTATGTTCTTCCCGAGGGAAGGAGAGGGTTCAGTTGGAGGGGTTTAGGATGTTTCAGGATGTGGGAGGGGGGATTGGTACACTTAGGCTGGGATCCAAAAGTCATGGGGTGTCAGCAGATATTTAGTTAGAACTGCTCTTTATGCAGCCCCATTTGGTCATTTAGCTATACAGGCAACGGCACTGAATATTGCCGGCACCCATATAGCTGAAAGTTCTCCCCAATCCTGCCTTTTGAATGCCCCTTTCTAGCCTACTAACAAACCAACCGGTCAGAGTCAATATTCAGCAGCACTACCCGTTAATTGCCGCTTAACATCGGCAGCTGGCCTGCACAACATGGTTTAAGCAGTCAGGAGCTTAAATAAATGGTTTTGATACAACATTTTAGCAGGAATTTCAGTCTGTACGTTTGGAATGATAAGCTCCTTAGGAATTAGTTTCTCTGTGGAGTTATGGTGTCAGCTGTCACTTCAAGTGTGGCACAAAGTCAACCACTCTACAAGCACTGTGGCTTTATGTTTTAGTTTTCATTAGCTGTGATCCATGTGTATGGAGGCTATTTTGCTTGAAGGTAAAATACGGTCTTTGCAAGTGGCCTGAGAACCAGGGGAACTGGGACTTTGGATAAGTCACTTAACCCTCCATTGCTCCAGGTATACAAATAAATACCTCTATATAATATGTAATCTGCTTTGATTGTAACCACATCAAGGTGGTACAAAAAAATCCCATCCCCCTTAATTTAAATTAAGTATCTGGTTTGGATACTGTGGGTTTATCAAAGGGATATAGACTGCAAACTCTGACAATCCCCAGTGGCCCTCACTGGTTCACATTCATACAACCAAACTTGAGTTTTTGGCTTCAGCTTTGGTTTTGGCCGAAAAGGTGATGAGTTTCAGCTGCAGTTTCAGTTTTGGTCAAAAGATTTCAGACAGTTTCAGTGGCAGTTCTGGTTTCAACTGAAACAGACAAAAAAGCAGTTTCACTCAACCTCTACTAGATATATTGCAAGAAGACTGGAAAGTGTGAGGAGTGTAGGGAATAAGAAAATTATACAGATAAGAGGAAACACCAGAATAAAAGGTTTTATGGATCAGAATTAGAACCTTAAAGGAAATACAATATGTTATAGGGAGCCAATGTTCCATAGACAGAAGAGAAGAAACCCTATCGTGTTTGTTTCTTCAAAAAAGTATCCTAATAGAAGTGTTTTGAATGACCTGCAATCTGTATAACTGAGAGTGTGACAAATTGTGAGGTAACAGGTAAGGAATAGCAATAATAAAGAAGAGGTATAACTAGAGAAAGACTCCACACTTGTTCCACCCCAGTATTAACTAAATAGGGCTGTTTTTTAAGATTTGCCCTTTTTGCAGATGATACCAAAATATGCAATAGAGTAGACACCTCTGTTGATGGGATCTAGCAAAGCTTGAAGAATGGTCTAGAATTTGGTAGCATTCCTGTGGGAGTTACTTGCCTGTATTGATGCAGCTGGGAACATCACACGTTCCTGGTAGCAGTAAGGCAAGCATAATGGTCCATAATTCAGGTCAACTGTCTGTTAAAGGGGCTGGGAGTGGATTACATCCTTCCCATCCACTGACATCCCCACACCATATATGCCTACTTCTCTCAAAAAAACTCCAAACACTACCATGCAATCCCTTCCACTCCCTGGCATCCACCCTTACAGCTAGCAGGGGAGAGCCTGAAATCAAAATGGTGCCATTCAACCTCTACAGATAGTTTTACATTTAGCTTTTGATGCAAAGTACAAAGCTCTGAAAATTAGAAAACAGAATTAATGCTTGTTTTCAACGTTTGTTTTTTGCTTCTTGATTTCAGCATGGAAGCCTGTCCAGTGCTGCCCACAGAATAACCCGTATGTGTTTTATCGTACACCAGGTATGTAAAATTGAAAGCTTGTTCTAAGAAGTTATTAATGCGGTATACAATCCAGATCTAAGAAAAAAATCTATTTTAATAAATTTAAAGACTATAAATAATTCTATTTATTATGAAATTTTTAGTACAATCTCCTTTTGCAGACCCAAGCCTAGCAACATGTGTCCTTGCTCAGTAAGATCAGGTTGTGTGCCACAGAATAAAGTAAATCATACCTTGAATACCTTTTCCTCTCAACTTGATCTGAAAGCTATACAGTCAGAGTTAACTTTCAGTCTTAAATTATATGGTGATGGCAACATAGTATAATATTGATAGATTCGTGTGAACAGTGTTTCCAAGAAAAGAAATAGGACACATTCTTCTTTTTTATACTGTAGATATTCTTTTTATGAGCTACTGCTGAGAGAATTTATATATTATAAAAAAAATTAAAATTTCTGCAAGAAAAAAATAAAAAATTGAGCACACAATATTTCATAATGCTAATGAGTTCCGGATTTATCAAAACAATACAGTAAAATCAGTTTTTCAGTAATAATCAAGGGGCCCTTTTTCAAAGGTGCACTAAAAAGTGGCCTGTGCTAGTTATAGCAGGTGATTTTCCCAGGCAGCTGCCAAAAAGCCGAATTTCTATTTTAGGCAATAATGGCCAGGCTATAATTCCAGAATTAGCACCTGGCCATTTAGGAGAGATTCTATTTATGGCACCTAAAAATACGTGTGGAAATAAACATATTCTATAAGATTTAGGTGCATTGTATAGAGCAAGCTTAGTCAATACCGTAGCACTAAACCTACGCATGTCCATTTACACCAATAATGGTGTAAATCCTTGCACGTAGATTTAGATGCACTGACCTATATTCTGTAATTATGAGTGGAAATTTTGGAACACCCACAAAATGCTCATAAATATGCCCATAAAAATGCCCCTTTTAAACTATGCGCGTGTTAATTTTGAACTATGCATTACGCTTAGCAACTTCTGTACATAAATTGTAATTATTGCCAATTAATGAGCATAGAGAGAGCAGCACTGACCCACACCACCCACCCTATGGCCAGAGCGGTCATTGTCGTGGCCGGGCCTTACGCTATGTTCAGTTATACATTGCCAGCACCGGGTACACAGCATCTGAGCAGATAACAGTTATAAGTTTGATGTTAAATCTTTGGAATAATGTTGAAATGTAATTAAAGAAAGATATGTCCGCATGTTAGCGGGATATGACAGAATGAATGGTGACACAGCTTGTCTCCCGGCTTGGACGGTCGGGAGGTCAAGATCATCGGGTGTTTTGAAAGAAGTATAGGTGCATCCTTCTATGGGATACGCCCAAAGAACAAGTGCTCAGAGAGAAAGCTTGTTATTGCTCGTTAAGTGATATTAAAGAAGCCGATTACCTTGTACACTTATTAAGTTATATGCGTATATCCGCATGGAATTAGGTGTCATATATAGAATCCGTGGGTTATTGTGTGAGCTGTTATCACCTCTTATTTACTTGGCAGTAAGGGCTTACCTGCTAATCTCACGGTAATTGGACGGTATGTGGCAATGTGGCCATGCTGCCGATCGCCACCAATAACGCCCCCAGTAGAAATAGAAAATTATCTTCTACCGCAGGAAACTACATGCACCAACTTCAGAACTACTGCCGGGCCCCTATGCTACCCACTGGTAGGGCCAATGTGACGCATGCTACCAACATAGTAAGCCTACCATGCCTTTGTAAAAGGGGCCCTAATTTAAGCATTATTTAAAAAGTAATTAGTCAAGAATAGAATGATTCATTTTTTTGCATGTAGAATACTTCCACAAGTAAATCACTGAAGCAGAGCATCATAAGCAAATGATCATCTGCTCTGCCCCTACCACTCACGTTTCTCTTCCCCTAACTCATCCACATCTCTCTCTCACACACACACGAACCCAACTCCTTTGCTCTCTCTCTCTCTCTCTCTCTCTCTCTCTCTCTCTCTCTCTCTATTGAGCAACCCCTTTATCGTTCCAACATACTCCCAACACTCTTTCTTCCTCCCCAGCTAGTCTATCACTCTTTTCCTAGAAAAACATCCCCACAATTTTATTTCTTCTCATCCATTCACCATCACACTCTCTCTCCTTGCCCCTTGCCCCTATCAATGCTCACACTCTCTTTCCCACCTCTAATGTCCACACTGCTCTTACTTACAACCCTACTACTATCTATTTCTTTGGTCACCCCAGTCCATCTTGACAGGGAATAGCAGCCTCAGCAAAATTAATTAATTTGGGTTTCCTCCCTCTCCAATTCAATAGGCCACTGATACCTTCTTTTCCATCAGAAGTCCCAAATTCTGCAGAGAATGTTAAGCATTCCAGAGGGAAGGGAAATTCTGTGCCATCTATGTTGCTAAGAAAAATGGTTACGAGGCTCATTTTCAAAGCACATAGACTTACAAAGTTACATAGATTACTATGTAACTTGTTAAGTCTATTGCTTTGAAAATGAGTAAATATGCATTTCAAATACAAGCTAAGTCTTTACATTGCTACAAATAAGTACCTGTATATAATATGTAAACCGCTTTGAATATAGTTGTAAAAACCACAGAAAGGCGGTATATAAGTCCCATTCCCTTTCCCTTTCCTTATCCGATCAGTAAATACTGGCATAGGTATTTAAATTAATATGGATGCTGCACCAGCTGAATTCTGACCCCATAGTTGCTACCTCTTCCTCTGCTCCTCCTCTGAACCATAAGCTTCTGGTTAGCACCTGAACCCTTACAGCCCACAAATGGGTTGTGGTAGGGACTCATTTGCTAATGGCCACACGCTAGTGAGAAAATTAGCATGTGGCCATTAATGGGGAAAACAGAAAAATTGGCCATTTTACCCGGACAGTAAAAATGGCCTTAGCAAATCGGAATGACTCATGTAAGGACACATTAAGGCCGCTTTCTACTGCAGTTTGGCAAAAATGCCCCCTTAGTGAGTTAAACAGCCTTATAAGTGAGTTATACATTCCCCACCAACTAGGAAATGCATTACTTTCTGTGAATATCAAGCTCCAAATATATTTCAGCGTCTTCTTTACTGATTTGCTACACCACAAAAGATTTTACAAAGATCATTTCACCCACTGACAAGTCAGGATCTAAAACTATAAAGGTTGTGCATGAACAGAGGAATAAGTTATTGTTTTTATAACAATGTCATGTGCTACATTCTTCTTTAATTCTGACTTTTTAAAAAATTTGCTCTAGGTTCACAGTCCCAAAACAGATGTTGCCAAGGCCCTGTGAGACAATGCTGCAAGAAGTGAAGATGCTACACTGAAAACTATCATTCAGCAGTCTTCTACAGTACTGCCAATTAACCAAAATCATCTCTCTCTCTCTCTCTCTCTCTCTCTCTCTCTCTCTCTCTCTCTCTCTCTTTATGTCCATTTCTATTTGAAAACATATTTCACTATTAAAATGTTCCTAATAATCAAAGCATATTCGGCTTGTATGTTGTTTCTTTAAACAATAACCTAAAGTTTGTTTTAGCTTCTTACAGGCAAAATGTAAATATGGATCATCTTAGATTTTCTCTCGGCCTGTTCAGTGACAATATCTTAAAATTTAAGTTAACTGATTTTGTTTAAAATACATGCATAACAGTGAATTACTAACTGTTGATCTTATATTTCTTCAAAATTACCTTTACTTTTTGAAAAAAATAAACATGTATATTTGTAATACAAGTCACAAAATGGGACAGACTTGCTCACAAATTTGACCTAAAACCTTGAAGAAAAACCAGGTTTAACAAATCATCTTTCTAAATCAGCTCAACCCTGTCTAGCTGGACCAACTGGTCCCCTGGCCTCCCTGCACACATCCACCCCATTCCTTATCTACCCCATCCCCCATTGCATGGATAAATGTTTGAGAGAGAATCATGGGATTTTGGTATGAAGATGACCACAGCTATAATAGCCAACAACAGCTTCAATCTTCAACACTTTTAGTCTTTCGAAGCAAGGGGACTCAGCCAGGAACCTATTTTGAACTGCACTGCTACTAGAATTATAGTCAGCAAGTTTACTGCTTTGTTGTTGGAGGTGGGATGTAGCCATCTCATCCCATCATTGGGTGAGGAGACCTCAGCATGAGCTGTGGTTAAGCATATTCTATATAACACACCTAAATCTAGGCACTGCTTATAGAATACTCTTTGGTGGAAATGTATTCTGTGTGGATTTCTTAGGCACCATATATAGAATTCCTCCCCCCCCCCCCCCCCCCCCACGGTGAGCCTCATGGCCATTTAACATACAAGCCAACTAAATTATCTACTATAATAAAACTCACCCTCAACGTTCTGAGGACACTGACGTCAGTGAAGCCAAGCTCTGACTTCCTTCAAAAAGATTTGAAGGTTTGTGGTGGTGAAGCCACCAAAATCGCTCCGGGTCCCGCAACAACAAGGGTTGGCAGGGAGGGAGGCAGAAAGGCGGGAAATCGCTCCAGGCCCCGCCCTCGAGGGCGGAGCAATGGCAGAACAACGAAGGGGTTGGCAGGGAGGGAGGCAGGGAGGCGGGGGGAAATCGCTCCGGGCCCCGCCCTCGAGGGCGGAGCAATGGCAGAACAATGAAGGGGTTGGCAGGGAGCGAGGCTGGGAGGCGGGTGGCAAATCGCTCCGGGCCACGCCCTCGCATCAAACGTCATGACGTTGGGGGCGGAGCAATGGCAGAACAATGAAGGGTTGGCCAGGGAGGGAGGAGGGGGTGTTGGTGACGAAAACCTTGCTAGCGCCCGTTTCATTTGCTCTGAAACGGGCTTCTAATAAACAAAAAATACAGAATCATAGTAATAACATACAGGCCAAACTCTGGCCAATAAGACAGAGAAGGGGGTGGGACAGCACAACAATAAGTGCCTAAACAAAGCCAGCAAACAAAAGAAGGAGCAGTCCTAGAAGATCTGAACTGATGGTAGGGTTGCCAGCTGGTTCCAGACTTTTGGAAGAATTTGATCCAGTCCTGGTTTTATCCCACTGCCTACCTTGTAGTTCTGGTGGCCCTATTGATTTCCCTAAGAAAAGCAGGACCACACCTTCAAATGAGCAGCAACTGGATCAGCCTGTCATGCAAATATGAAGCCTCTTGGTAACTCCAACTGATAACAATCTTTAGTTAGCCTTTTGGCTGACATGGGAAACCTTTACAGTACCTTCATTCTTTCACATGCCACCTGACCCCTTCGGGGGTGTTGATTTTATAACTATTGCCAAAGCAGGAGCTGTTACAAAATAAAATTAGATTATAAACAAATTAAGATGTAGCTGATACCATTTTATTGCAGAAGTGGTAGACTCTTGCCAGCAATCTGAAAGTTTATGACTCCCTGAGTGTATTTCTCATTCTCAGCTCTACTCAGGCAATACAAGAACAAGGTTAGAGGTTCATGCTGCCTGCAGGAAGTCACGTAGAGCTGGCAAACAGATACTGTAAGGACAAACTGCTTATCCTAAGACAAGCCTCCTCCCAGTGTGCTGCCAATGCTTAAACCCCTCATTCTCTGCATTTTCCTGGAGTCTCCCCCAACATTTTTAGTTCCTGCCTTAAGAAAATCAAACAAACCCTCTTGATTTCAATGTTCTATGAAGCAGCAAAGCCTGAACAACTAAGGGGCTGATGTGCTAACCTAAAAGAAATTTAGCTACAGGGCCCGACTGGCAAAAATAATTAGGCCTCTTACTTTTCTTTTCAACACTTTTCAGTCTATCTGTTCCTGAGTTTCATTCTTTTTCAATTTTGTTTTTGTTTATCCTATTTAGTTTATATTTATTTGTTTTATCTATTTCAGTAAGTTTTCCTCCATTTTCACCATATTTTCTTTTCCTTTTGGTCTTTCTTTCTTAATTTCTGCTGAGCTACCTGTGCTGAGACTTCTGTGTTATTTGTCTTTGATCCTTAGCTGGATTGGTAGAAACTCTGACATGCTTTCAGCTGTGTTGTGCTTGTCAAGTCATAAAACCCCTTTTTTGTATTCATATAAACACTCAGTAAGTTTCTAGAATACTAAAAAAAAAAAGCTGAGCAGGAAGGATTAGGGTCCTTATAGAACCTGAAATCATTATTTTTATTCACTATCCCCCAAATTGTATAAATGGCACCTTAAGTTGTGTGCGCTAATTTGTCCACATAGCCAAATTATGGGCACAACTTAATTGATTAACAAGTCAATCAGCGCCAATAATTGGTAATTAACCAATTGGCGGCACTAATCGGCTTTAATTCAAATTTACAAGCACAATTTTCTAGGCATATTCTATAATGTGGTGCATGTAAATTCTACTGTGCGCAGCTGACTAGGGATGTGGAATGGGTGGGCATTTCTAAAACCTATGTGCACTATTATAGAATACACCCAAACTGTGCCTAAGTTAGTGCAGGTATTTCGGCCTGGTTTTAGGTTGCCTAAATGGGTGCACCTTTTAGTCGCAAGAACAGTCACTAAGCATATTTTGTAAACTATGCCTAACTTTAGGTGTAGTTTATAGAATCACGCTAAGCACGTGGTTTTTTGGCACTGATTTTAAGGCACCTTTTATAGAATTTGGCCCAATATTCTGCCTTTCCA
This sequence comes from Microcaecilia unicolor, assembly GCF_901765095.1. NCBI lineage: Eukaryota > Metazoa > Chordata > Amphibia > Gymnophiona > Siphonopidae > Microcaecilia > Microcaecilia unicolor. The sequence goes on along the minus strand of NC_044035.1, from coordinate 133,864,150 downwards.
AAGGAGGAGTGGAGTGGCCTAGTGGTTAGGGTGGTGGACTTTGGTCCTGAGGAACTGAGTTTGATTCCTGGCACAGGCAATTCCTTGTGACTCTGGGCAAGTCACTTAACCCTCCATTGCCTGCTACATTGAGCCTGCCATGAGTGGGAAAGTGTGGGGTACAAATGTAACAAAAATAAATAAATCTTACTCAGTGTGGTGTACAATAAACACATATAGTAAGGATGACCAAATTAAAATGAGGGAGGAAACCCAGTTCACAAGTTGTTTATCCCTTTTCATAATGATGGACTCCTAATGCAGGCAGTCATGCCGAAATATAGCCTGTGTCAAGTCCTTCAAAATTTGATGGTCTGAACATTTCTGCTTCCATTTGAATAAAAGACATCTTGTGAATTGGGTTTCCTTCCACATGCTGATTTACCCATCCCTGCTGTATATGTTTGCTTTGGCAAGCTGTAGGGTTCCAGTTCTTCTCTTGCATTTGTGTACAATCATAGAAACACAATCAAATGGATCTGTTTTCAAGTGGAGAGGAATTATAAATTTACTAGAGACCAGGAAACATATACTTAAGCTATTGGTGTATTTTTCAGCCACTATACAGATAGAATGTCTAACCATTTTGACAGTCCAATTAGCACATAGGTTGATGGGGAGCTATGACATGCAACAACACTCTGAGCAATTTCCCTCCATTTCTGTCCTGTTGTGCTTTGTTTCCTTCCTTCTTCTTGCTTCTTATGTTAGTAATATTCATATTAGTGATGGTTGGTGATTCTCTTCTGAGACCTGATGTCCAGGGAGGTGTACTATTTACCTGGAGCCAAGATTCGAGCTAACCAAAAAATGTATTTGATAAAAAAGATATCATCTTATGTTTTGTTTTATTTCTATTTATTACTGTTTAAACAGGAATGGCACCCCATAAAGCACACTGTAATTACTAGTTAACTCCCAAAACATAAACTAGTGTGTTTTTTGTCCTTTCATAACCCTGACTTTCAAGAACACACTGCATTGTTAAAACAGGAATTGCACTCTATAAAAGAAGGCTAGGCAAGAAATGTATGAGATTAGTCCAATAAAAAGGTTACCACCCTATAGTCTCTTGTTTTGTTTACCTCTACTTCCATAGTTTCATGCAGAAATGCTATTGGTGCCCTAAAAGGCTCCCCTAGAAAACTGCTGTATAAAAAGTGCACATTCAAGTGATGAGACAAAGTGGAAAACATCAGTCCTTAAATCCTTCTTCCTGAAGAAGATCTAACTACACGGAACGAGAAACAACAATGTCTGGGCACGGGCATCCAGGACACTGCCAGGAACACAAATCCCAGTGTCATGATCCACATCACAAGCAAGATATGGGAAAACATCGTAAGTAGCAATTTGTTCTGAAAATACAGTGATTTTTGTTTTGTTACATTTGTACCCTGCGCTTTCCCACTCATGGCAGGCTCAATGCGGCTTACATGAGGCAATGGAGGGTTAAGTGACTTGCCCAGAGTCACAAGGATCTGCCTTATACCTCTATTTTAAAAAAGAGCACAAAATATTGATAATTCAGCTCTAGAATTCACTGAACATCTCAACTTGAGGGTGATATCTAAAGTGACAAAAATGTAGGGGCCCTTTTACTAAATGAATGGGTTGCGGCGCATTTGCCATGCCGGGAATCGCTAGCGCAGTTTAGTAAAAGAGGCACTATGCCCTTACCCCCAAATTCTATATGTGGCACCTTTAGTTGTGTACGCTAATTTGACTGCATGGCCAAATTGCGCACATAACTTAATTGATTAACAAGCCAATCAGTGATGATAGCTGGTACTTAACCAATTAGTGGCACTAATTGGCTTCAATTTGAATTAATGCGCACAACTTTCTAGGTGGATGCAGTGCACATAAATTCAATTGTGCACAGTCAAAAATGGGTTGTGGAATGGGTGAGTTGTGGGCATTTCAAAAAGTATGCACGCTACTATACAATACACTCGATCTATACCAAAGTTAGACGCAGGTATTTTAGCCTGGTTTTAGGTAGCCTAAATAGGTACACTTAAATTTTAGTCATAAGAACAGTGCATGACCATATTCTATATACTAAGCTTACCTATAGGCATAGTTTATAGAATCATGCTAACTGTGTGGTTTTATGGTGCCAATTTTTAAGGCACCATAAATAGAATTCCCCCCTTATTGTGCAGTTAGCACGCAAGAACAGGCTACCGCATAAATGTATTAAAAGTGTTTTGTGGTATTTTCCCTGTTTTCATGTACTAATCCAGGTGCTACAAACCTTTTAATAATATTTTTGGGAGGGGTGTAGTATGGGTGGGGAATGGGTGTGTCTGCATTAACTAGCTAATGTGTTTTGATTAACACACGCTAACTGGTTAACGCAGGCAAAAGTTTTTTAGGTCTTACATGCTAATGACAATATTAGTGAATGACCTGAAAAAAATCTAAAAATAGAAGGCCCTTACAGTTTTTCTAAAAATGACAGTCTTTTATGTTCAGAGCGAGCAAGGAGAGTTTAAGGTCATTGTTGTACAGTTAGGTAGGGATTCATAAGATGCATCATCTTGCTGCCTTATCTTGAAAGTTAAGCACTAATAAAATTATGCTCTCAGTAAACATAAGGGAGAACTGGAGGGAAATTGTTTTTTGGATACTACCTGTATTGCACACGTGGCAGTTGTAATGGATGATATGTAGCACTTGGTTTTCAAATTTAATAAAAATGTTGAAAAATAAATGAATGGGAAATTCCTGTGATAAGCTGCGCTAACAGCAAACAATAGAACATTTTAGTAAAAGACTCTATAATGTTTGTGGGTTATACCATTTGCATTGCCAGATACATTGTAAAAGTGTTTCAATAAAATGGATCAGTAGGGAATTATGAAAAAGTATACATTTCAATGTTATAAAATATAGGGATCTATTTAATGACTTGAACAACACATAATTTTCCTACTAGCATGTGGCCTTAGTGCATAAGCCCCTACCGCTACCCATTATGTAGGCGATAAGGGCCTATATGCTAACCATGTGCTAATCGTTTATCACACTGCAATGTAGCTGTGCTAACTGATTAGTGATGAACACGCCCCCCTCTCTCCCCCAGTGCTAAAAAAAAAGAAAATAGTGCATGGGTAGCACATGCACATGCAAAACTTAGTGGAAGGCCTCAGTGTGTGCACACATTAGCGCTTATCACAGCTTAGTAAAAGGACCCTAAGGGAGCTTTAAGAGTTCTGAGACCTCTACCAAATATCATATTCAACAATGTGCTCGAGATCAGAATGGTTCCACAGGAGCAGAGATGAGAAGATGTTGCATTCCTTCATAATAGCGGCAATGAGTCCAGTAATCACAGTTCAATCTGTATGAACAGGGACATATAGATACCATTGAATGAGCCATGATCCCATAGCTCATACTATGAAAGTTCAGCCCACATCAGCCCAAGATGACGTGATCAAGTGGTTCATTAGCTGCCTTGAGGGGGATGATAAAAACCAGGATAGGGAGGTAGCGTGGCAGCAGCATTGTGCGGTGTGTGTCATGTTTATCTTCTTACAGTTCCCAGACTATAAAAATGTTTTATAGCCCAATGGAAGGGTAAAGAAGTACAGAAGTTTTTCCTAAACTCTCCAATGCACACTCCACCCTCCCTGCAAATCAACTTGGACACTTCCCCTCTCTTGCACTTCTGACATTTCTCTGCTTACCCATCTCAGAAGCCCTTCTCAGATTGGACTCACCCCATGCCTTCACTATGCACCCAACATTCCCTCCATGGTTCCTCACACACACACACACACACACACCCTGCCTCATGTTACCCACCACTAGCCATCCCACATAACATAGATACAACTCAACTACAAAACACTTCCACTCATTTAATCAGTACTGTGCTTCCTACATTTACAAACCCCTATCCCTACAACACAGACATCTCACCCACAACAAAGACACATTATACACCCCTACTGCCTTAGGTACCTCCCTGCACAGCCCACATGTACTCCCCTACTCAGCATACCAAAACCTCAGTCCAACACTTGCACCTACCCCTGATATCCACTCCTACTCACTGAACCCAATACCCCTCAATTTCTACACATCCTACCCCCCCCCCCCCCCCCGCCCGCTCCCATTCCCTGACTGGAGCACTGAACAGGATTCCCCCCCACCCCCAGTCCCCATTATCTCAGAAAGAATGGAAATAATCTTAACTTTTCCAGTTGGGAACCATGAAATCATAGCTAAACAATTGAGTATGACCTTTTTTGTACGTACACAAATAGAATACCTTCTCTTTTTGATGTTCATATAATTCCTTGTATACGTTTTCACATTATAGTCTGCTGTCTACAAAATACAATTTAAAATGCATTAAAGTAGGAGCTATTTCATTGATCTATGTAACATATGCTACATTTTCAATGGGAAAGAAGAGTTTTAGAACTATTCAAAAAAGTAATTAAGAATTTAAAAAATCCTAATTGCATAATTGCTCACACCCTTTTTCATAAGAAACCCAAATTAGTGTTCCCAAAAATTACTCTGGAATGAACTCATTCGAAGGTACAGATGGGAGAAGGCTATGAGAAATTTTCAGCCCTTGCTAAAGTCTCCAATGACGGCCAGATCCAAAGGTCTGTATTGTATCCTCATCCTTCTTGATCTATCTGCTGCTTTTGACACTGTCGGTCACCACCTACTACTTGAGACACTGTCCTCAATTGGATTTGGGGGCTCTGTTCTTTCTCGGTTTTCTTCTTCCCTCTCCCATTGCACTTTTAATGTGTGCTCTGGTGGATCCTCCTCCACTGTTGGGACCTCTTCTTTTCTCCATCTATACTTATTCCTTTGGTGCTCTGATCTCCTCCCATGGTTTTCAATATTATCTTTATACCGATGAATCCCAGATCTACCTGTCCACACCAGTCTACCTATCTGACATTGCTGCCTGCAGTCTCACCACCATCTGAAACTCAATATGACCAAGACTGAGCTTCTTATCTTTCCCTCTAAACCTACCTCTCCTCTTCCCCCATTCTCATCCTTTCTGTCTCATCAGCTCGTAACCTTGGGGTCATCTTTGACTCCTCTCTCTCTCTCTCTCTCTTTCTCTTGCTCTGTACAAATCCAACAGACTGCTAAAACCTGCTGTTTCTTTTTCTATAATATCACCAAAATGTTTCCCTTCCTTTCTGAGCACACTATCAAAACCCTTTTCCACACTCATCCCTCTCGCTTAGATTACTGTAACTTGCGTCTCACAGGTTTCCCACTAAATTATCTCTCTCCCCTTTAATCCATTCAAAATGATGCTGCATATCTTATATTGTGAGCAAACTCTAAATAACATAAATATTCCACCAGTGTCACTACCTGTCACAATATTGTCAAACAAGGAGATAATTTCCTCTAATTCTTCACACTCCCTTTTGAAGTAAAGAGAATTGCTCTCTAGGGGAACTCCATTTTTGTTTTAATTTCTTTTGTTGTATTCTTGTTTCTAGGGATGGGCATTCATTTAAAAAATTAGAAATTGTTTCCAATGTTATTCTATGTCAATGTTATTCTATGAGAAACCAAACAAAACAAATTGTTGCTCTGCTTGCCAACTCCATATTCTGTAGTACTGGAAGATACTGTTTTGACCTTTTGACTCTTTTTGATGCCACAAAAGCCACTTCCATTAGGTCCAATTTGCCACTAGTCACAATATTTATCTCTTAGGATAAGTATTTGGAAGCAATTTATTTGCACGTGTAACCCTGGTCTCACCACATAGTTCCGGGCACCAGCTAGCTCTTTGGGAAATACCCGAACCAGGGCCACAAACAAAAGTTTTATTTCTCCTGAGCTGGGCACAGGCCGGGGCCGGGCTTGATCCCAGTAGGCCATAGGGTTTTAAGCCACACTTTATTATTGGTTTTCTTTATCAGTCTGGGAGTAAAATGACTTCACTCGCACTCCAAAGAAACTCTCCACTCCAGTATGTTTGTATTTTATGTAGAACAGAACTTTACTGGAACAGGCTGATATCCAAACTTCATACTCTTCTTAAAACAATTTTTTTAATATCCAAACAGTTCAATTTGCTGAAAGAGTTTTTTTGTGCTAGTCCAAGACTCTTGGTACAAATCTTAACTACTTAATTGTCTCTTTATAAATCCTAAGGTCTATGGTATTTACATATTTACAGAACCACCAGTCCTCCAATACCCATCCTTTCTGGCAGCACAATCCAAGGCTGTGCTTGCCACTCTTCTGCAATAAACTGTCCCGCTGGACTTTTCCCCAGCTGCCAGACCTCCTCAGAACCAGACCTCCCTGTTTGTCCTTTAGCTCCAAAGATATACTTCTTTGAGCTGCTGCCTCTGGTACTGAACAGGCTGATCCTGCTGTGCTCCCAGGCTGGGTTAACCCTTTCTACCCACCTTGAGCATTATTCACGCTCCACTTAATGCTCACTAATCATAGCACTTATATTACCTTCCAACTTCACCCCAATTATCACACCTGCTGTCAGTTACTCCCTTCTAATGTTCCCTCTGGGTTGGGCTTTCCACCCTCTGATCCATACTGCTCTCCCTCTCCCCAGAAAAATCTGGAGAATTTTACATCAGTCTAGTAATCCCCTGAGAAAATTTCCAAACTCAATTTACCAGGGGATTACACATATTTTACAGTTGTCTAACTTGTTCTTCAACAGATATCTCAAAAATTAATCTGACTACATGTTTTGGCATTGCCGAGATAGAATCACCCTACTGGAGAAAATAGAGAATTATCTTGACTCCAACACACTGCATCATCTATTTATTTATTTATTTATTTATTTATAGCATTTATATCCCACATTTTCCTACTCACGGGCAGGCTCAATGTGGCTTACATCTGTCTGCAAAAATATACATCAATTTAGCAACAAACCGTCAAATACATTTAAGTTAAAGAGAGATGGGAGTAAAAGTAACGGAGAGGAAAAGGTGAAAGAGTAAATAGAGTTCAAATGGTGTTCTGACAGTAACAGTTCAAAAGTTAGAGATGCTAGACAGGTCTTTAGCATAAGCGTCTCCAAATAATAAGGTCTTTAGTGATTTTATGAAGGTCAAATGATCCTGAATAGACTTTACAGTTTTAGGTAATCCATTCCACGATGTGAGCGCTAGCGTAGGGAAGGTGGATGCGTAGATGGTCTAAAGCAGAATGGTCTTACCAAAGGAATATACCAAACATATCTGATGGATTTATATGAATGGTGGACTCTTAAACTAGGAGGTCTCTTTACTAAGGTGCACTAATGGATTTAGTGTGCTAATGATTAGCTTGCGCTAAATAAGACATCCATTATATTCCTTTGGGTGTCTTATCATTTAGTGCACACATTAGTAAAAAGACCCCTAGATTAAGGACAAGCATTGAATGTGCTATTATTAGATTTTAGTACATGTTCCACAGAAAAGGTTCATTAACAAATTGAGTTGTGTGGACCTGGATATTAAACTAAATTAGAAACTGAGTAATAGATGACAGTTTAGTGATAAATATTTTATTTATTTATTTATTTATTTATTTATTTACTTACTTATTTATTGCATTTGTATCCCACATTTTCCCACCTATTTGCAGGCTCAATGTGGCTTACATAGGTCTGTTATGGCATTGCCATTCCAGGGTGTCAGTCAGATACAAGTAGTAGTGCAAGGGAATAAGGATGGGGAAGAGGTTCTAAGAGAATGGATATAGAAGGGAGACTTTCAGACTTGGGTGGATTGGTGAGGTGGTATAGTTGAGCTATAGGTCTTCTTTGTAGGCTTTATTGAAGAGATACGTCTTTAGGGATTTGCGAAAGTTAGTTATTTCGTCGTTTGTTTTCAGGTCAGTTGGTAGTGCGTTCCACAATTGCGTACTCATGTAAGAGAAGGAGGTTGCGTGTATAAGCTTGTATTTGAGTCCTTTACAGCTAGGGAAGTGTAGATTAAGAAATTTTCGGGATGATCTTTTGGCATTTCTGGGAGGCAAGTCTTTGAGGTTTAGCATGTAGGTCGGGGCGTCTCCGTGGATGATTTTGTGTACAATCGTGCAGATCTTGAACGTGGTCCGTTCCTTAAGTGGGAGCCAGTGAAGTTTCTCTCTTAAGGGTTTTGCACTTTCGTATTTTGTTTTTCCAAATATGAGTCTGGCGGCTGTATTTTGGGCTGTTTGGAGTTTTTTGATGGTTTGTTCTTTGCAGCCAGCGTATAGTGCGTTGCAGTAATCCAGGTGACTTAGTACCAATGATTGTACCAGGATGTGAAAGATGGATCTTGGGAAAAAAGGTTTTACTCTTTTGAGTTTCCACATGGAGTGAAACATTTTTTTTCGTTGTATTCTTCACGTGGGTTTCGAGTGTGTGGTTTCGGTCAATGGTAACTCCGAGAATTCTCAGATTATTTGAGACGGGCAGTGAGAAGTTTGGTGTGGTTATAGTGGTGAAGTTGCTTGTATTATGCTGTGAGGTGAGTACAAGACATTGTGTTTTTTCTGCGTTAAGGTTTAATTGGAAAGCATTCGCCCAGGAGTGCATGATTTGGAGGCTTTGGTTGATCTCGTTAGTGATTTCATTTAGGTCATGTTTAAACGGGAATTCATGCCAGTGAAGAAAGGGTCATCACTTTCAATGTCAATGTGAAACTCTATCAACTGAATGTACTACAGAAGAATCAGAAAGGTCATTTATGCTCGGATTCAAAGTGCTATTTCTGTTCTTAATTTCAGCATGCAAACCTGACCAGCACCATCACGACCATGACCACGGCCACCATGAGCATCATTCTAAACCAGGTATGCAATATTACAAATTTGGGGCCGAATTTACTAATCCACAATAATATAGTGGGTGTTGTGCTATCGTTCCATAGAAAAATTTACAGTAGACTCTGAAAAGCAGCAGTTTCTCAGTTCCACAGGTTAATGAATCCTGCAGTTACATTTTTTTTTTTGTGCAGCAATTGGATATAAGTTCCTGGCTGCAGCATTTCAGGTACTTACCCCCCAGGACACATTCCTTAATATAGAAAGTGAGCTTCAGCTTTTTTCTGCCATTTATGATGGCCTCAGTTGCAGCTTGATGATGTAGCCTGCTACAATTGGGCCTTTGATGATGCACCTTGGCTCAGTTGGTCCTCTCAGAATGCATTTTCTACTACTTACCACTACTACTTATCATTTCTATAGCGCTACTAGACATACGCAGCGCTGTATACTTGAACACGAAGAGACAGTCCCTGCTCGACAGAGCTTACAATCTAATTAGGACAGACAAACAGGACAAATGAGATAAGTGAATATTAAAGTGAGGATGATAAAATAAGGGTTCTGAACAAGTGAATAAGGGTTAGGAGTTAAAAGCAACATCAAAAATGTCGGCTTTCTCTGATTGATCTCTTTAAATCTCCATTGCACCTTGCTCTTGGATAATACTGTTGCTGATAATTTATTTGTTATTTATTTGTTACATTTGTATCCCACATTATCCCACCTCTTTGCAGGCTCAATGTGGCTTACAATTCGTCATGGATACTGAAATAGAAGAGAGTATACATTTGGCTTTACAGAGTGTTTTGGGTTACATGAAGATGAAATACATGATAGTGTAAGAGCAAAAGGCATTATAAGATAATGCTGGATGTATTAAGGGTTGTACAGTTACATGTGTTGCTCATTGTGATATATCTTGTCAAAGAGATAAGTTTTTTATGTTTTACAGAAGTTGGTCAATTCATAGACCGTTTTCAGGTGACGTGGCAACGCGTTCCAGAACTGCGTACTCATGTAGGAGAAGGTAGATAAGTGCATTAGTTTGTATTTCAGGCCTTTGCACTTAGGGGGATGAAGATTGAGGAATGTACGAGAAGATTTCTTTGCGTTCCTGGGTATAATAATGGCTTGTTTTTCTGATATTGTTTTGCCTGTCCTAACCTGTGCCTGCTCATTGACCAAATTCCTGTCTGCTAGTTCTGGAGAGTCTGACTACATTCTGGAATTGTTCTCTTGTGCACCTTCAACTTCCTACCAATACCTACAAACTGAAGTTATGATGTCTCTGTAGAGAGGACCTTGGACTTATGCTTAGATCCCTGGCATCCTCTAAATACCAGAGGGCTCAACCTGTAGGCAAATGGGGCTGCTATAGGTGACCATGCATGACTTAAGCCCAGGGCCTCTGGTGTTCCCCGAGGTGCTATACTCGATCAAGACACTACAATGCAAAATAGCAGACACCAAATCGGGTCCAAGATGTTTACAAGGGCTGGGGTGGCATTCTGGCCTCACCTCTGATCCTTCCTTGAACTGTGTCTCTGTTCCTGATCCTCCTTTCAATTGAAAAAAAGACTCCCAATTCACCTTGCAAATTACCTCTGCACCTCTATTTACTTTTCACTTGTACATGATCCTTCTATCCCCATTCCTTTAATGTCTCATCTGCTCTGATTCCTCTTCGACACACCTCATCTTTTGTGAATTTCCCTACCCTGGGACCTACCAGAGGACTCCAAACAATGCAGACAATATCAGTCCCACACTATTAGTAAAATTACAACCACCAATAAGGACTAACAGTAAATGTAGTTGAATTTTAATCTTCACACTATGCTTTGAAAATGAGCCTCTATGTTGTTAAGGGAGAGAAAGACCTCAGAAACTGCTGGACAAAAATGACTTCATACAACGTTTCTTTTATATCTAATGTGGTTCAAGTTTCTTTCATTGGTCTTAAAAACTCCCAAATAATGATGTGATGCCAAATGTGACATATATTTTTATAACATTTTAACGGTCTTTTTGTAATTTGTGACTTGTAAAAAATGCACCAAAAAATGAGCTGTGAGCTGACAGAGCACTAATTTCAAACCTGACAAAGGCAGTATTACAGCTTGGGATCAGCCTGCTATATAAGGGGATTAGCTCCTTATATGGCAGGCTGACCCGTAGTGGTAGTACCACTGGATGTTGGGATATGAATTCTTTTTTTTTTTTTTTTTTTCCCATAAAGACAGAACAAAACCAAAATTTCAGTGTTTTCCTGTGTTATAAGTAGTGCACAGTATTGGGAAAGTGTATACTATTGGGAAATAGTGTACAGTCTTTCAGAAGAGTGTATACTCCCTATAAGAGTGCTCACTACTAGCAATATTGCTCCTGAAATAGAAAAAAAAGAACAAAACAAACATTTCTATAAACATAGGAAAATAAACAAAGCAGAATTTTTTGGTTGCATACCCCTACTGGATATATATAGTGTTTGGAAAAACAGGACCCCCAATATGTTTTTCCAAATTACCCAAAAAACATATTGCAGCAGAAACATCTGCCTGAAATTTGAGATGTTTTGAGTACTTTATTTTTGAACAGGATGGAGCTCCTGCAGATCAAGCTTGCAAAACAGTTGAACTCTTAATTAATGAAACCTCAGAATTCATATAGGGGCCCTTTAACTAAACGGTTGCTACATGTCAACCCAGAGCTACCGTTGGCCCAACGCAGTCTCTGGTGGTAGTTCTACATCAAGTGTGTACCTTTTACAGTGCCACGGAAAATAATTTCATAATTTCTATCATGGCACTAACCTGGTTACAGCCACCTCAATGGGCAGCGGTAAGTGCTCCCCCTCCCCCTGCATGGCCACACGGTAAGAATAGCCTTACAGTATGGCCATGTCTTTTTTTAGGGGCTTTTTACCCGGCAGATGGCAAAAACAGCCCCCGCTGCTACCGGGCCCTTTTTACCACAGCTTGGTAAAGAGACCCCTGAGCCAACAGTCAAAGACTTTGTGAATGCGTGAACGCTGAAAGAGGACACTTTGAACACAAATTATGAATTAGCTAAGAACCCCACCACCACCACTATCAATGTATTTTGAAAGGCCTACGAAATGCTTAAATAATTGCAAAGTATTTTGAAACTATGTAAAGGGTCCCATTTTTTCCAGAGACCATATAGAACAGCAAGGCTTGGAAGATATGCCCAACCAAAACTGATACTGTAATATTTATATATTAGGGTTTCAAGAAGTTGCCAAAGGGATGGACATGATAAAATTGTTGTTAAAAGTCTAACAAACCTGAAGAGTTTGTAAGTCGCCAAGGACTCAAGGACTGAACGTATTCACCATATTCCCTCCCAGCAACAGAAGGTTGCCTAGTATCCTAAACTTTTTGTGGTTAATTATTGCATCATCAAGTTCTGGAAATATTCTGCAGCAAAGCTTAAGGTCATGTTAATTTAGCTAAGTTGATTACATTATATAAAGAGTGCCTGCTTAAAATACGAACACAACTAAAATAACTTAAGAGATAATGTAGTTTGTTTTATCCTGCTCCTATGTCAGTCATGGTGAACAATACCTCCAAAACCTTTGAAGAACCAGAGACACTGTAACACTTTATTGATGAACTGCCTAGAATGTTTACTGTTTGTTATGCACCTTAAACCTTTTACCGTCCCTTTTACAAAGCCGTACTAGCGACTGCCATGGAGTAATGCCAACATAGCCCATTCATTTAGGAAGTGGAAATGTGTGCAGGCAGGGCCGGTCTTAGCAATTGCAGGGCCTGTGCAGACCAGTTCAGTGGGGCCCCGCACTCACCCACCCCCACCCCTGCCAGCACTCCCTGTCTGCACCTTCCCTCCTGCGCCCGCCACCATAAGCTATAATTTATCATAGTTTAAAAGGAGGTTTAGAGTTCTCAGAACCCCACCTCACCCTGTACCTTGATATGCATTCACCACGTTTCAGTACAGAGCAGTAGACAGTGGCAGCAATTTTCATATCTCATCAGCTGCCAAGCCCAGAGCCTCCTCACTGCTGCATCATTGAGGAAGCAGGATGTGACATCAAAAGGGAGCAGGATGCAGCAGCGAGAAGAAGGCTCTGGGCTCAGCAGCTGACAGGATATGGAAATCACTGCTGCTGCCTGATGCTCTCTACTGAAATATGGATGTACATTAAGGTAAGGAGCAGGGAGATGTTCCGAGACAGGGGAACAGACATGCTAGAGATACGGGGCCCCTAAGGGCGTGGGGCCCTGTGCGACCGCCCCTATTGCCCATGCCTAAGACCGGTCCTGTGTGCAGGTACTTTTCCCCAGATAATATCCAAATTGAATGTGTGTATGTACTGTTATAGTTTGAAAATCCTGCAAAGTCAGCATATACTTTCTACAGTTGTAGTCAGTTAAAAATCACCCCTCAATTCCTCAAAAATCTTTACAAAAATCATTATACTATTGTCTGACTCTGAGACTAAAAGCGTTGACAAGTCAGGTTCCAACAATGCAAACTGTTTCGTCGAGTCATATAGGTTATTCCTGAGTAGAAAAACAACTTACTTTTTTCATAAAAATAAGACATGATTCATTCACCTGTTATTCTGGTTCTCTTGTTATATTCCACAGCTCACCACGATCCATGCCACCCAACCCACGACCACAGCCACATGAACAAATGTAAGAAATGAAGATGTTATGCTGAAAAACCATCATCTTGAAGTGTTGTACATTTTAACCCTTACACTTAAGAGGATGTAGAAAATTTTGATCATTTGTATATCACTTTTTGTGCTTCCAAATGGCCAAAATCATTATAATTACTCTCTCTTTTCATTTCTATCCGTCCATGTTCATCTCTATATCAAAGTATGCTAATTCTTTATTAAAAATATTCTAATGGTCAATGTACCTTTTGTTTGTCTGTTTTTTATGAAAGTCCAAATATTGCTTTATTATTCTAGAAAGCAAAATGCAGACATGTCTCCTAAAAACTATACCTTACCAGTGCCATGGCAAAACTCTTTTCATGTGTGTTGCTATTATCTTGTGCAAACAGTGACATGTAGCTGGCCATCAAAAGGCAGCTTGCTATGTTCCTGTTAAGCTTTTCCTAATAGGGACAAATTAATGTTACCACTTACAGATCGAATCCTTACAACAGATCCTAGCCCTTACTACTACTACTACTTAACATTTCTAGAGCGCTACTAGGGTTACGCAGCGCTGTACAGTTTAACAAAGAAGGACAGTCCCTGCTCGAAGGAGCTTACAATCTAAAGGACGAAATGTCAAGTTGTAGGATTAGGATTTATTTACTGCCTTTTTTGAAGGAATTCACTCAAGGCGGTGTACAGTAAGAATAGATCAAACATGAGCAATAGGCAATTACAGCAGTAAAAATATTCAAAAATAATACAAAGTATGTCATGGTATACTACTTGCAATGACTGCACAATACGTAATAGAACATTATAATTGGTAGTGAAGGGTAAGGCAAAGTTGTAACATATAGATGAGTAAGAAAGTAGGAAGAATTAGAAAGTAAGGTGACTGATTTGACTCAAAGAGTGGAAACAGTTACAAAGAAAATACAAATACAAAATCAGACAAACCAAAAGAACGCACTACAGAACTATAATAGGACCAAATTACAAGGATACACATAAACTCTTTTCACTTGTAAATAATCTCCTAAACACCACACATGTGTTGTTCTGAGAAAGGACGTCATATTTTGGACCAAGATTTTCTAGCCATTAGCTCGCAATTGCAAATTCTTCAACTTAGAGGAAGATCTCTCAGCAGCCAAGTGAAGTTCACTTCATTTGTACTAATTGACGATTTCACATGGAATAATTTAACATTGATCTATCACATGTATCTATAAGTTAACTAAGAGAAACACTGTATAAAAATTCCAGAGCAGGGTTTCCCAAACTTTTTTGATTCATGGCACCCCCCCCCCCCCCCCAACCGCCCTCCCAGGTCTACCTGAGTACACCCTGGTGATCTAGTGGCCTTTTCGGGGGCAACAAAGAGACCTACTCTTTCCTTCCTGCTGCCGCCGCTCCCTGGCTTGTACCACCACTTTTTCGAAATGGCCACCAAGACTTCAAATGGTAATCTCGTGAGACTGCCATAGGAAGTCTCGGTGGCCATTTAGAAAAAGCAGTGGCACCGGCCCAGACCAGCAGCAGTGAGCAGGAGTGGAGTTCTTTCGTGCCCTGAAGAGTTACTCTCATTCAGCTCCTACCTCATAGGTGAGTGCAGGGGCAGGCTAGAAAAATAATATTGATGGTCTGTGCATGCAGGCAGGGAGGGAGCTGTTAAAAAAAAGTGGATGCTTTATGTGGGTGGAGGGAGGGAGGGGCTGTAATAAAAAGGTGGATGCTGCGTGTGAGTGGAGGGAAGGGGCTGTAAAAAGGAAAAGGTGTGGGTGCATGTGGGATTGTGTGGAGGGCGGGGGCTGGAAACAAATATGGATGCTATGGGTGCTGGGAGGGGGCTGAGAAAAATTTAAATGGTATCTGCATATAGGAAGGCTGTATTATTGGTTAAATTGTGACAAACTTGCAGAATTTGCAAATTTTGTGCATAGAAATTTGCAGAATTTGCAAATGTTTGCACAGAATTTTGATTTTTTTTAGGCACAGAATTCTGGCAGGAGTAATGTGTGGTGATATGTGAGGGGAAACTGATAATTTATAAAGTCACGAAGTTTGGTGATTTCTGGGGATAAAGTTACTAAAACTGTAGTGAATATATGAAGAGTTAAGTGAGTTGAGTTTTGATTGTGAGAAACTATCATAGACAGCGAGAGTGAGGGAAAAATACTAAGGGCAGAGCATTGCTGAGAGCTGGATTAACAGATGTTCTGCTGTTCAGTTGTGAGTGGTATAGAATGTCATAAGATTATATTTAACTTGTTTTTATATCTATGCTGCATTTTGGTGACAGGTAGTATAAACTGAGGAAGTGCGTGACTGTGAGTTCAGATTGTAAGAGCCAATGAAAGATACTGTTGGCTGATGCTGTGGGCTGGGAAAATTAGGGACCCATAATGTATTCATTTTAAAATGATAGTAAATGCAAATAGTAATATGCTGAAGCAGGATGCATTTAAGGGGTAAATACACTAGGTAGCCAGACCGTACGGGTCTTTATCTGCCGTCATTTACTATGTTACTATGTAACAGTATTGCTTATCTGAAAAGCCGTTAGGGTTTTTCTTATTGATTTGATTAAAGTCAGAGTAGGAAGAAGAGTCAAAAAGAAAACCTAAGACCCGGAGATCTTCAAAGCCAGCCAACATTATCCCTACAAACAGAGAATCGGACAATTAAAGCTATGTGACTTTCTCTGACCAAAATGTGCACACTTAAGATTGAACAATACATGGAAGCATAGGAATAGAAGGAATAGAGAGAAGAAAGATAGAGGGAGAAAAGAAAAGTTAACCTGATTGGAATCCTGTTGGAAGTGGTGTGCTTTTGCATTTGAAAGACAAAAAGGAATAACAAAGCGTCATGTTTTTGATGTTTAAAAAAATTGTTTTAACTGTGTTAGTTTAGGTCAATGTTTAATCAAAATAGTTATACTTATCTGAAACTGTTTCTGTGATGTTATTCAGTGTCTGAATGCTAAAATCCAGGGAAAACTGTACAAACTGATATTTGTTTGGCTGAATAAGAATTATATTTTCTTAACTTTCAGTTAGTGTGATACGTTCCCTGCATGGTGTTGAGTTTACTGGGAAACCCATTACCACCTGCCTTGACTTGTTAACATCCATTTTCTTAAATTCTAATACCACATCAACCCAGCAGGGGGCTTACAGAAACTGAAGGGGCCCTGTTTACTAAGGTGTGCACACACACACACACACACACACAGATTTAAAAGGTAAAGTTATACTTAAATTTTACTT
The DNA here is from genome assembly GCF_901765095.1 of Microcaecilia unicolor. Taxonomy (NCBI): domain Eukaryota; kingdom Metazoa; phylum Chordata; class Amphibia; order Gymnophiona; family Siphonopidae; genus Microcaecilia; species Microcaecilia unicolor. The sequence goes on along the minus strand of NC_044035.1, from coordinate 133,847,383 downwards.
TCATTTTAATGCATTTTTTCTACTGTGCTTCTATTTTATCATGAAGTATTTTTTTTATCTTGCTGCTCTTTGTATATCTAATACTGATTTTTAAAACATAGATTTGTTACATGATTCTGAGAAGTTACTGTACATCACCCCAGAAATCAAATGAAAGTGGAAACCAAGTAGTCATAGTAGCATAACATATAGTAGATGACGGCAGAAAAAGACCTGCATGGTCCATCTAGTCTGCCCAAGATAAACTCATATGTGTATACCTTACCTTGAATTTGTACCTGTCTTTTTCAGGGCACAGACCGTATAAATCTGCCCAGCAGTATTTCCCGCCTCCCAACCACCAGCCCCGCCTCCCGCCACCGGCTCTGGCACAGACCGTATAAGTCTGCCCTCCCCTATCCTAGCCTCCCAACCACCAGCCCCGCCTCCCGCCACCGGCTCTGGCACAGACCGTATAAGTCTGCCCTCCCCTATCCTAGCCTCCCAACCACCAATCCCTCTTCCCCCCACCTGCTCCGCCACCCAATTTCAGCTAAGCTTCTGAGGATCCATTCCTTCTGCACAGGATTCCTTTATGCATATCCCACGCATGTTTGAATTCCGTTACTGTTTTCATCTCCATCACCTCCTGCGGGAGGGCATTCCAAGCGTCCACCACCCTCTCTGTGAAAGAATACTTCCTGCCATCTTTTCTGAGTCTGCCCCCCTTCAATCTCATTTCATGTCCTCTTGTTCTACCGCCTTCCCATCTCCGGAAAAGATTCATTTGCGGATTAATCAACAGATTTCTCGCAATGCCTTTACATTTGGTTACCTGCAGTTTGCTTCTCAGTTTGTTTGTGTTTTCTTGTGGTGTAGGGCATCTTCTGATAGAGTTATTTCATGTGGACTCCTGGAGGTGGTCTAGAGGTTTACTCCAGCAGTGGCTACAGAATGACAAGATCCTCAGACAAAATAGCCAGAGTACCTAAAGAATAAGTTAGCCCTCTACACACCTTTGAGGCCTCTAGAGGAGCATCGCTATCTGTACCCCCATCAAAGGAAATTACATGATATCATACCCACCAGTGAGCCTTCTCAGGAGTAGCCTCCACACTTTGATTTACTCCCAGAGGGGCTGCATCTAACTCAAGACTACCTCTACTTCAGGAAGCAGAGTGAAAGCTTGACTTTTCTCCCAAGCCTTTAATACATGTGGTTGTGACTGACTATCACTCCCACACCTGGACTAGCTGCTGTACATTCTGTATCAGACCAGTTCATTATATCTTATTCAACTGTACATATATGTCTTCAGAGCTATTTATCCCAATGACTTGATACTGCCGTGTCTATATATCTCAACTGCACTTGCCCCCTCAGCTATCTACTAAGCTATTTCGTTGTAACGGATGAACAGTGTTAGCATCACATCTATGATACTTGAACGTTTTGAGTGCATATTAAGGTATTGACATCATGGGTATCTATGCTATTTGAATGTTCTATGCTGCCCCTTATGGAATCATTTATATTTCTTTTATATGACTGTTCACAGTGCTATTCAATATTTATATTTCTGATACTGTATCATTTTAGACCTATAATTTTTATTTTATTTTTTTGTTACATTTGTACCCCGCACTTTCCCACTCATGGCAGGCTCAATGCAGCTTACATGGGGCAATGGAGGGTTAAGTGACTTGCCCAGAGTCACAAGGAGCTGCCTGTGCCTGAAGTGGGAATCAAACTCAGTTCCTCAGTTCCCCAGGACCAAAGTCCACCACCCTAACCACTAGACCACTCCTCCATTATGATTTGGTTGGCATCTCCAAGTCCACCTCATTGATTGTATTTAGCTTCTATTTAGCTATTTTACTAATGATATGCTGCTAACAAAATTACAATTTTTAAATCAGGCTGTACCTGCTATACACCACTTTGCCTGAATAGTTTAAATAAAGGCAGTTAATAAATAAATAAGATCTTTAATATTATATGAGATGATGCTGACACCTTGTGGTCATGGTCACTTCAGCATTTTTATGAACTAAGAATCAACAACCAAGTTGTATGCTATTTTATTTATTTGGATTTTGCTCACACCTTTTTCAGTAGTAGCTCAAGGTGAGTTACATGCAGGTACATTGGCTCGTTCTGTGTCCCAGGAAGGCTCACAATCTAAGTTTGTACCTGAGTCAATGGAGGGTTAAGTGACTTACCCACGATCACAAGGAGCAGCAGTGAGATTTGAACTAGCCACCTCTGAATTTCAAGACTGGTGCTCTAACCACTAGGCCACTCCTCAGCATACCTTTTGTCTGAACTTACTTAGGGGCCCTTTTAACAAACAATGGTAAAAGGTAGCCTGCAGTGATGGTGCGCAGGTTTGCCACAGACTGAGACCAACTTTTACCACCACTGGTAAAAAGGCTTTTTTTTCAGGAAGACCAGTAAATGGCAGAGCGGTAAGCAAAATATTGCCGTGTGGCCATATACAGCTGGAGACCTTTCCGCCTGCTATTTAAGAGACGGTAACGGCTCCAGCACTAACCCAGTGGTAACCGGGTAGCAATTACCTCCAGGCACACCCCCTGCACTAGAAAATAAAAATGTATTTTCTAGCACCAGAAGTGATGTGCAGCAAAGTCGGGACTATGGCCGGGCTCCTGGGTGAGCCCAACTGTAGACCCAATTTTCCGTGTGCCAAGCCCATGCTACCACTTCCACCCTTTAGTAAAAGGGTCCCTTAATGAGCGACATTTTAGAAACATTCAATTCAGAATATAGATGTTCAAGTCAGAACGTCACATATGGAAGTACGTTTCTCATCCATTTTAGAATAGGATCTGGTGACATATAGCCTGTTCTAAAATACATGAGAAATGTTTTCATTGAAAATTAAAACACTTGGAGAATTATATCAGATGTTTAAATCTTAAGAGTTGAATTTTCCAAGAGCTGTTGGGGTTTCCCCCCTGGACTTATTTAAAAAGTTTCTTCTGGAAAAACTGAAGGGTCACTCAGAACCTATTCTCCCATTTAACAAAATGTATTATTTACTTGCTATAATTAAAAATCTTACTGGAGAAACTAGACAGAACAATCAATTTCAGGGTCCCATACAAGAAACTGGTTTACATGATATCTCTGCTATATTAGAAGAATCTTTGTCATATGTATAGAGTAGAGCAACATTGTTGGTCTCCTTCATTTTTGAGCAAGATTTAAATGCCATTTTGAGATTATATTTTAAGAACTCTGGTCCTTTGTTTTGTGGACAGAGAATTTGACTATAGCCTGACGTGACAAAATCAACTCAGGTGTGCAGGTTTCCTATACATTCATGAACAGTAAGTATTTTTCTGTCCCTGGAGAACTCACAAAAAAAAATCACAAAGAGCTAAAGTGGGATTTGAATCTGGATATGCAGCCCTATAAAGCAATAAAATAAAATGGGGGCACATCCAGAAAAATCTGTTCCGAATCCTTTAAGTGGTTAAGTTGACCATGTGAACACGATGGCTGTTTTTTACTGCCATATTTTTTCTTTTCTGCAACCTTAGCAAGTACCTGCAACTTTAAAAGACAGAATGGAAGTAACAACTATTCTACTACTGCTACAAATCATTTCTATAGCGCTACCAGTCGTACGCAGCGCTTCACAATTGAACATGAAGAAAAGACAGTCTCTGCTCAAAAGAGCTTACAATCTAAATCAGGACAGACAGACAGGACAAATAAGGAATAAGGGAAGGACAGACAGGTAGGACACATAGGGAAAAGGGACTATTGAAGAGAGGAAGGCAAGATAAAGGTTACGAGCAGGTGACAAGTTAGGAATTGAAAGCAGCATCAAACAGGTAGGTCTTTAACTGTACACAAAGGGCCCCTTTTACCAAGCCATGGCAAAAGGTGGACTGCACTGGCATCGGCATGTGTTTTTGGCACATGCCAAGGCCCCCTTTTAGAGCAGTGGGCAAAAGGTAGGTCTTTTTTTTTTTTAGGACATGGCCATGTGGCACGTGAAGCATTTGCCACATGGCTATTTCGGGGGATAGCCCTTACCGCCATCCATTGAGGTGGTGGTAAGGGCCCCCACGCTGCCCAGTTACCACCGGGTACACACCGGCGCACTGGGGGTGGGAACTACCATAGGGATGCTGCGGTAGCCTGGCGGTATTTCCTTTTTAGCGAACAGTAAGCCCATGTTGGGCTTACCGCCTCTTTGTAAAAGGGACCCAAAGGTAACAGTGGCTTCAGTGTGTGTATGTCTGAAGAAAACAAAAGTACCAGCACCTATCTATGCATGTTGTTCTGCACATAACTATCAGCATCACAGAAATTTTATGTATGAAAAATGTTTGCCAGGCTGATATTTATTCACAGATATGATGGCATTTTCATTTTCTTTGGTCATGTGCACAGTGAAATCAGCCTTCTTGCAGAACCTGTGTTTACATGGCTGGCAGGCGTTCCCTAGTTAGCTTTCAACTTCTACGTAACTTGAATTTGCATCTCATTATTTTACTGCATCAATTAAGACCAATCATAGCCAATGATTGGTTTTTAATGCCAATTAGCAGTTAATTAGGCTATTAAGTTATGCGCTCAGCTGCAATTATTCTATAACTTGTGCATGCAACTTTGTGCACTAAGCCCCTAATTCTATAAAAGTTGCCAAAATTTTTGCACACAAATTTGAAATATGTATGCACAAAAAAATTAAATAACAAGCCAATTAGTGCCAACAATTGGCTTTTTAACAAGTAATTGTTAGTACTAATTAGATTTAATTGATATTTATGTGCATAAATATAGGCGCAAGATCTACGCCTAAATTTTCACGTAGCCCAAAGAAGGGGGTATGGAAATGGGAAGGTCATGGGCATTTCGGGATGAAGTGTAGGCATGGTTTTGAGTTATGTGCACAATTGGGCATTTCCACCACATTTTTGTTAGTGAAATGGCAGTGATTAAATTTACATGTGACCCCTGCGTTTAAGCGCTAGAACATAAGAACATAAGAGTAGCCATACTGGGTCAGACCAATGGTCCATCTAGCCCAGTATCCTGTTTCCAACAGTCACAAATCCAGGTCACAAGTACCTGGCAAAATAGTAGCAACATTCTTGCTACCAATCCCAAGGCAAGCAGTGGCTTCCCCATGTCTGTCTCAATAGCAGACTATGGACTTTTCCTCCAGGAATTTGTCCAAACCTTTTTTTAAACCCAGATACGCTAACTGCTGTTACCACATCATCCAGCAAAGAGTTCCAGAACTTAACTATTCATTGAGTAAAAAAAATATTTCCTCCTATATGTTTGAAAAGTGTTGCCATGCAATTTCCTTGAGTGTCCCCTAGTCTTTATACTTTTGGAATGAGTACAAAAAAGTCAATGTACTTCTACTCATTCTACACCACTCAGGATTTTGTAGACTTCAATCATATCTCCCCTCATCTGTCTCTTTTCCAAGCTGAAGAGCCCTAACCTCTTTAGCCTTTCCTCATACGAGAGGAGTTTCATCCTCTTTGTCACTTTGATCGCTCTTCTTTCATTCTATAAACTGCATCTAAATATGTGTGGCTTATAGAATAACAGGGTTTTTTATGGTGATTTATTTAGGCACCATGTATAGTGACCCTCCCCCCACCTCCCCCGTGATGTGGCCTTTGATGAGAATAAAGGGAGAGAAGAAATCTGGTTGAAGTGCTTTTAAAAACCACAAACAGATTTATTCTTTCTGAGTTTATAACTGTCAGTTGCTTGACTTAGAAAAAGCTGCCAGGAGTTTTGCTGTTGGTGAATTTTGACAGTTTGCAGGAGGGGAATGGGTCCTTCAGCTTTTCCTGAATGCAAATGAGGGCCAGCAGACTTGTTAATGGGAGTATTTCCACATACTTTGAGGGGAGTAATTCACTGAAAGTAATACAGCTTATGGGTCAAACTATGCCTACACACTGTATGGAGAGAGCTGAATCAACCTGAAGGAAATGAAAACCTGCTCACTGCGAGTTTAGGGGGGAGGATAAATTATGGCATGAATAGTGAAGGGAGTTTAGAAAGTGGTTTGGTAAAGAGCTTGAGTCATGCTGAACCATCTATATGGTTCTGGGTGGGTTTGGTGATTGCTCTCTAGTGGGGAAACCCTGGAACTAGTAAGTACAGAGCCTTGATAAATGCTAGTACATCTGAATCCCAGCAGGGAAAGTACCTTCAGAGGCTTCTCTGAAAACACAGAAAGCAGAAGCACTTGGGAGTACAGCAGCTCAGGGTAGAAGGAGGAGCAGCTCGGAACAGTAGAAAATGGCCTGTGGGGGCACTATCGGTACCTAAGGCAGGTAGCCCAGAAGCATAGCCAGGTTGAAGGCACAGGGGGAGCAGAGAGTGTGTTTCAAATGCAATGGATCATATAAAAAATAGGCACCGGCAGAAGTCTGTTTGGGGGAGTGGCCACTCCCCTGGTGCCCAGCCTAGCTACGCCTTTGAGGTAGCCCTCTAGTGGGGAACCCTGGAACTTGTGGTTACAGAGCCCTGTTTATGGGCTGATAATCCTGAACACCAGCAGGAAGAAATTCCAGAGGCTCACCTTGAAGAGAGGACCAGTGAGAGACAAAGCCTCCACGGTGCATTCGGCAGTAGGGGCCCAACAAAAGTAAAGGCCTCTCAGGTGCAATCAGCACTAGGGGCCCAGCAAGGGTGAAAGCCTCTGGGGTGCAGTTGGCACCAGGGGCCCAACGAGAGGGAAGGCACTCTGGGTGCAACTAGCTCTAGGAGCCCAGCAGAAGAGGACAGCTCTTGGGAGGACAGCTGGTCCACAGAGCCCAGGGAGAGTCTCCAGGAAGCCACAGCCTTAGCAGGCCTGGGATCAAGCACAACAGCCACCAGCCCAAGAAGTCTCCTGCAGGAGGAATGAGATCTGAGGGGACTGGGAGAGGGTTGACTTGCAAGGGAAAGAAAGGAGTGACCTAGGCCACACAGCCATACCCCCACACTGATTTAGCTGAGCAGCAGGAAAGAGCTTACAGCTACTACCTTGGCAAGCAAGACTGACAGGGTCTGAACAGTGTGTGAAGGACTAAGTCACTGCCTTGGGTGAATTTCTTCATAAAGGCAGTTAATAAATCCAAATACTGTAAATAAATGTCACTGATTCTGAATACCTGAGTCAATGACTGTTAATATTAGAGTGCATTTGGTTTAAGAGGATAAGTACTAAGACTATTGGTGTTTGTGTATAATAGCTGAATATATATAGATCTGTGTATATAATTAAATAAAACCTGTGTAATTTATTAGCCAGCCCTTTTCTTCCCCAGGTGGAGGCATTGAGCGCCAAGTGAGTAAGGGACAGATGGAGACTGCCTTCGGGAGACTCCAGCCAGGTCAGACCTCGCATCCAGGTGCACCTGAGCGTTAGAATAGAATTCACCCCTAAGCATAAAATTGGGCATGCAAGTTTAGAGAATTGGGGGGTTAGGTTCTTCAGGTAGAAGGGTAATATGAGATCATCTCTTAATAGACTTTTTCGTTATGGATTTCTCTTCAGACAAAGTGGATGTTATGGTTTTATGTTTTGTTTTTTTTTAGCTTAATATACCGCTCTTCAAAAGTTTTAACAGAGTGGTGTACAAGTCAGGATAAAACAATAGGGAGAAGAGTAGAAAGGAATGCTATTTCAAATAGGAAAGAGAGAAGGAGAAATAGAATTAGTAAGCAGAGCAGAATTAGTTCGCTCTGGGATCAACTATCAAGGCTAGCAAATTAATCACTGTCAGAAAAGACAGCTCTATTCGTAGGGCCAGAGGCATAGAATTCCATAATAATGTGGCATCAGCAAAGAATGCACACTGAGTTGAAACCAAATGGGCCAGATGAATAGGGGAAATGTATAATCGGACGTGTATGGAGTACAATACTCAAGAGTGAATATGTAAAGTAATTGTGGAAGCCAAATAGACCGGGATGTTAGTTTGAAGTAACCTATGTGCTATCATAAGAATTTTGCATTTGATACAGTAGTGAACAGGTAACCAATAATATTGCATTAGAAGTGGTGTGACATGGCCCCACTTTGTAGAATGAGAGAGGATTCTTATGGCTTTATTCTGTATTGTTTGTAAGCATTTAACTAAGTAGTAAGATAACCCAGTGTAAATGACATTCAGTCATTAAGCTGCAATGTTATAAGAGCATAGAGTAAGGTTCTTTGGGAGGCAGAATTGCCTTAGCCCCCAAAGCAGAGTTTGTTTATTTTTTTTATTTGTTTGTTTTTAACAGGGCAGCAATTAAAGGACAGATGTCAGTCTATCAACACGCCTAAATATTTGAATTGTGAAACAAGGATGAGAGCATAATTGTTCAGGGTAGGAACCACCGAGCCAGATGGCTACTGTTTTAGATGGATTTAGTGATAAGTGATTCTGGAAAAGCTATTTTGCAATGGAATCTAAGCATGAATAAATTCTGATTAAGTCCATATATGAAGGGTTCATGTTATCAAGTAAAAGAATGTTATCCGCATAATAAAATGCGTTGATTTCATAACTTTGGATTAGCACTGTAAGGAGATTGAGAAAAATACTAAATAATACCGCAGCTAAAACTAAACCCTGGGGTACATGACATGACATAGAATATTGGGCAGTGGTTGAAGATGCACAAGATAAAGAGAATGTTCTATGTTGCAGAAAGAAGTAGGTCAAGAAATAAGCGCAGGCCTGCACAATAGAGGGGGCAGCCCTGGCCAAGTGGGGCCAGGTAGAAAAGACCAATCAGGTAGAGGAGGAGGCAGAGCCAAAAGGAAGAAAAAGGGCAAGGACAGGGTGCTCACGCCATTCTGGAGGTGACTCCCAGCACGAGCAGCGACACTTGAACTTGAGCACACGGTTTTAAACAGCCCCAGTGGCCCAGCACATCCCCAGCAGTCCCCCCAGCGTTAACTTTCCCAGCGCTAGCTGCAAAACCCGGTGACAACTGTGAACCCGACAGATGCAGTGTACCTAGACGCAAACAGCATTGAGCCTTCAGCAATCTGAATTGGGCACATATTTGAAAAAACACCCCAGCGGCACAATTCAGCACCAGCTGCTCCCGGAGAGACCCACAGTGCAAGTCGGAGGGTGCCTTCAGCAGTGCCAGCTATGCTTCACTGTAGCTCATAAAATTTGAGAATCTGCAGGTAAGCCCCTTCCGATGTGGTTTCGCAACGGGAGGGTTCCAGTATTGTGAGCATAACGCGGATGGGTGTACAGTGGCTGGCAGTGGTACTTTTAAAAGAGCAGATTAGTGGTGCGGTGATTAAGGGTTAATTCAAGAGTATGCCACGTGGTAGGTGCACCGGTTACAAGGGATTGTAGTCCGCACGGTGGCGCAATTCATGGGGCGTGCCATCTATGGGTCACCATATGTTCACTAGGCATGGGCGACGCCATTTTGGGAATCATGTTTGTACAACTCCTAGGGCACCGCCATCTTGGATGACACATGGATGGCGCCATCTTGGAATATCCAAAAAAGCAATAAACCTGCTTGACTGTGTGCTCTTATTTAAAAAAAAAAAAGAAAAAGCTGTGTTTACATGCAGTACCATAGGTGGCCTGCAGAGGGCAGCAAACAATAATACATAAGGGCAAATTTTGTTAAATTAACACAAAGCAGCAGGAAGGCTGCATTGGGTATCAAAACATTGTGTTGCTCTAACCAACTTTTTACAGCTAGTGCTGTGTTACTGGAGGTTAACTTACACATGGTGAATTTAAATCTAATTCCTAATCTACTGCACAATACTATCAAAATATAGCCACATTTCATATCTCTCTATATAAAACGCACCGCAAACGTTCTGAAGCCTCCACAAGTCCCAACGTTCTAAATGCATGGTGGTGAAACCAGGAATTCGCCCATGAGTGCTGGCCCCGCCCCCGGAGTCAAACGTCATGACATCGAGGGCGGACCAATGACACTCAACCAATCACATCGCGAACCCGTTAGTAAGCGACGGAATGTGACATAAGACACATCGCGGAACAATGAAAACCAGCAGCACACAGTTGTTACGCGACGTCAACAGCAACGCTAAAAGGACCATATAGATCTGTGCTCTCCACACAAACAACGGACATGGAGGGCATAGGAGGGAAGGAAAAAAACCAGCACATACACACACACTATCACTCTTAACTGGGACACAGAGGGGATGGAAGACAAGGAACGAATCGTTGGGTATGGAGGGGGCGGCAGGGGAGATAAGGCAAGAACTGCCTGAATTGTTTGTGCTGTGCTATGTACAATTATAATGCTGTCTCTTCATTTTGACCCTACTCTTTCACACTCTCTTTCACACAGATGCACACACACACACACACTCACACTTACACTGTCTCTATCACACACGCACCCACACACATATGCACATTCTCTCACACAGACACACAAACATGCCTCAAATGGTTCAGCTGTCCTATGTAAAATTTCACTGCTGTCTCTTCATTTTCACCCTACCTGTGCACACTCTCTTTCACACAGAGACACACACACACACTTTCTCTGTGTCACACACACACAGACACACATACATATACACACTCTCACTCTCTCTATAGCCTTGCTAGCGCCCGTTTCATTTCTTTATGAAACGGGCCTTTTTTACTAGTTTATAATAAAACACAATTAAATAGATTATTTAATAGTGATTTCATGCCTATATAATACACGTCCCTTGACAGTTCTCTTTGTTTTCTTTATTCCTGCATTTGTACCACACTTTTTCCAACCAGTCAGCACTATTTCATATAGACTTCTTCCATAGATATGCCTCCAGTAAAAAAAATCCCACTAATAGGAAGCACAAGGACAAGAGACAGACAGTGGCATAGGCAACCCACACTGGCACGCAGTTGAGAGACAATGCGCCAGTACCGTGCACTAGGCCACCAGAAAAAAAGAGTGGAGTAGAGGAGTTAGTCCAAGAATTGAGATAGCAGGTGCAAACACACGGCATTGAGGAAATACGGCAACAATTATGGACACCTGACAATTCGTCACGACAGGGAGAAACACAAGCCGTCCTAGAAATTAAACTTAGAGACAGTGTGTTTTGTCTAGCAAAAAAAGGTGCCGGTACTCAAATGCTAGGCCACCCTTCAAGGGTGGGGAGATCACTGAGGGACCCACCCCATAATAGCCAGGTGTCCTGCAACCAGTCACAGAATCTATGACAAGGCAGAATTGGTATGTAGAGCCTGAGCTCTTTCATTAAAACTTGAGGTCCATGGGTCAATTTTAGCAGAAAATGGAAAAGGTGCCGGTACTCAGTACCCCCAAGTATCCCCTCAAAAAAAGCCCTGCTTAGAGACATATAAGTGCAGCTAGCTAAAGTCAACGTAGAGTCTGTATTCAGACTTTTGCCAGTTTACCCCGCATCATTCCACCTCTTAGGCTTCGTGTAAGGCCAGGAATATTTCTACGACAAGTGTTTGCCCTTGGGATGTTCCATTTCTTGTTGATATTTCAAACAATTTAGTACGTTCATATACTGGGTAGTAGAACAGATTGTAGGGTTCCCCTGCATCGTGTACTACTTATACGATTTCTAATAATAGGAAAAGCCAAACACAAATGCACTGCCTCACTTGAGATATTCCAGAGAATCGCCCAGTGTTTTGGGGTGCCCCTAGCTCAAATAAAAATGATGGGTCCAGTTAGTACACTCACATTCCCTGGTATTGAAATCAATGCAGCCAATCAGATATCACAGCTGCCTCAGGATAAGTTGGAGAGGCTCAAACAGGAAATAACATGGTTCAGGGAGGCCAAAAAGGCCACCCTCAGGCAATTCCAATCCTTGTTGGGTATTTTGAACTTTGCAACTGGGATAATACCCATGGGAAGAATATTCTCCTAATGCTTGGTATTAGCTACAACAGGTGTCAGGAAAAGGCACCATTTCATACGAATCACACATGGCATCAGGGAGGATCTCCAGATATGGCAATGCTTCTTACAATCTTTCAATGGACAGGCCTTCTGGCAGGGTGACCCAGTGAGCAACAGGGACTTGCAGCTGTTCACAGATGTTTCTGGGGGACATGGTTTTGGCATCTATTTCTCTGGCTCTTGGTGTTCTGAAAGATGGCCCACCAAGAGGAACATCAAAGGGATTACTACAGATATAACATTCCTAGAATTATTTCCAATCATAGTCACACTGACTTTATGGTCTTCGAGCTTAGCGAACAAACACATTGTCTTCAGATTAGATAATATGGCGGTAGTTGAGATAATAAACAGTCAGCCAGTACCCTTTCACTAATCAAGGTAGTGAGGGAAATTGTACTGCTATGCATGCGTTTTAACATTACTTGCAGAGCATTGCATGTGCCTAGGGAGCATAACACTATTGCAGATGCATTGGCTCATTTTAAGTTTTCAGAATTCTGGTGCCTAGCCCCCAAAGCCTACTGTGCTGCCACCCCAGTACCTGCATCAGTTTGGCGGCTCAGCCCACAGAGGCATGGAAGCTAATATGGGAATGTGCCTATCTGTAGGCGTAGTTTTTAGAATACGCCTAGGTGTATTTTTTTCAGCATCAATTTTTAAGGCGCCATATAAAGAATCTAGCCCATAGTGCCTAAATGCTATTCTATAAGTACATCCTAAAATTCCATAGTGCATAATTGTCAGAGGGGTATTTACATGGGCAGATAAGATAAATGCATAAATGTTTGTGCCTGTACTTAGACGTGCCACTGTTGACTTAAGCACATAAATGTCTTATGGAATAGGTGCACTGCTGGCAGAAATATGGCACCTAAATTGTGGTGATCACTTATAGAATTCCCCCTAATTGCTAGATTCTATATATTGTACCTAAAAAATCAGCTCCAAAATGAAAATTGACTAAGCATATTCTATAGGGTATGCCTTAATTTAGATGTACTTTATAGAATAAGCCTAAATTTCCATGAAGTATATATAGAATATGCTGAACGTTGCTCCGTGGGCAGTTACGCCAAGTAAAACTTGGTGCAAATTCCGACTCCTAAATTATGCGCAGATCAGATATATTCTATAACATGTGTATAGATTTTAGAAACGTCCATGACCCACCTAGTCCATGCTCATGGCCACACCCACTTTTCAACTATATGACTTAGAATTTACATGCAGCACATTATAGAATACGCTTAGAGAGTTCTGTGTGTAAATTCTAATTAATGCCAATTAGCACTAATAATTGGTTGTTAACATCCAATTATCAGCGCTGATTAGCCTGTTATCCAATTAGCTTATGCACATTGTTATGGAATGCACTTTGATTTCTGTGTGAAAATCTCAGCACAATATCCACGGAAAATGTGTGCTCATGTAATTTATAAAATGCTTGTGTCCCTTGTAAATCTGCCTTTGTTCTGTCCAAAACATGCCCCTGGGAATGCGTACACATAACTCACATAAAAGTTTACATGCATGTGTGGTCACTTAGGGACCCTTTTATGAAACAGCGCTAAGCCCAACGCGGGCTTACTGCTCACTAAAAGGGAAGTACCGATGGACAACCGCAGCAGCCCGGCGGTAGTTCCCTCCCCTAGCGCACGCCATTTCCGGCGCTGCAAAAATATTTCAATATTTAACCTGGCAGTAATTTTTGTAGTGCCAGTGTTACCGCTGGGTTAGTGACCCCTCTTTTTTATAAAAGCCCTTGTCCACATATAAAACAGGCTTAACACATGGGGAAAAAAACTACCTCCAAAAATGTATCACTTTGAAAATTCTTGCCACTAGTGCCCTTGCAGCAGGTGTTGAATTTTTCCTGTTATGCCCTTTCAGGAATGAGATCTGCCCTGGAACCAGCAGGGATGTTGTAACTGGGTTTGGAATGTGCATCCAAAACCTAATTTAGCAAATATTATTTTTAACATGATACTCATGAACTTAACAGCTGTTATTCTTTTTCTCACAGATGACCAAACCAATACAATCTGATGAGTAGTTTTCTGACTCAGGTAAACTGAACCTATGTCAAGGTGAGAACAGAAAATAAAGTAGTAATTAAATCTTACAACAAAAGCAATCCAACCTACAAAGTAGGACCCACCCACAGGTATTCATAAGTTTCACTGTTCAGATCATTCAACAATAGAGTACTGGTTTCACCAATTAAATCTCAATTAAAATATTAATTTCCTATTTCTTTTAAACTATTTCAGATATATAAGCTGAATCCCTATCAACTGCTGCAGAACTGACCTTTCCATCAACCAATTCCTGTTTTCCCCTTCCAAACTGACACTTTAATGCACCCTCAGTTATACCAATCATAAAATGTATAAGCAGGAGCCCTTATGTCCATGGTCTGTGAATGTATATGCCCCCTTGCATTTATACGCTATACAACTTATGTGTACTCTTTTAGAAGAGCACTTACATAAGAACACAGGGATAGCCATACTGGGTTAGACCAATGGTTCTGTATCCTCTTTCTAACAGTGGCCAATCCAGGTCACAAGTACCTGGCAGAAATTCATTTTAATTGATCTTTCCTTCTGTAGCTGATCAATTAAAATGAATCTTTCCCTACACTACTTTGGTTCTCACCTTGCTGTTTCTGCTGTTATATGTTCTCAGCAACTGTAGTGACACAGCTGCAAAATTATATGTGGGGACATGTAGGTGTCACTGGGTCACGTGCTCAGAACTTGTGAAGGGCAGTTCCATTACTGGCACCTGTATTTACACATCCCTTGTGCATGTAAGTTTATAGAATACAATTACTGCGCGTAAGTGTATACTTACCCATGAAAGAAACAGCAGAGCATCTAAGGGGTGTAGAACAAGTAGAAGTGAATCAACTTTTTCAAAAAGTGCAAAGACTAAGGGACACACAATGAAACATGGAAATACTATTAAAAGAAATAGGAAGAAACATTTTTTCACTCAACAAACACCTGAGCTCTGGAACTCGTTAATGGAGGATGTGGTAACAGCGGTTAATGTATCTGGGTTTAAAAAAGGTTTAGACAAGTTCCTGGAGGAAAAGTCCATAGTCTGTTATTGAGATGGACAAGGGGGAACCACTGCTTGCCCCAGGATTGGTAGCATGAAATGTTGCTACTATTTCGGTTTCTGCCAGGTACTACGCAGATGACATAACCATATGCATCCCCTTCGCTAACGACATACTAGATGCGCTTGATCTGACCAAGCCACGACTTTCAAATTGAAACTTAACAGAGAAAAAACAAAGTTCATGATGATAACCAGCCCTTTCAAACCAATAATCAACAACAAATTTTGTATTGATCAAACAAACAGAATATTCTCTAGACACAAACATCAAATTGCTGGGAATAACACTAGACCAGTACTTACTTAGAACCGCAAGTGTCTGCCCTAACATCAAAAGTATTCCGATCACTATGGCAACTGCAATGACTAAGAGCCCACTTTTCAAAAAACACCTTTCACAATATAGTCCAAAGTTTTGTCCTCTCCCAGATAGACTACTGTAATGAAGTCTATGTGGGATGCAGAGAATACATCTTCAAAAAGCTACAAACAGTACAAAACACCTCTGCGCATTTGATCTGTGGCACATCTAGATTCGACCATGCTACACTACTACTGCAGTCCCTGCACTGGCTACCAATAAGAGCGAGAGTATGGCACCAAATCGCTAATTATCCACTAATTATCCACTTTCCTAGCTGCAAAGAGGTGGTCTACAAATCAGTCCATACCGCTGGATTTCCGTATAACATGGCCAAATGGTGGACTGCACTGCTCAAAGATATATGACAATGCACCACCTACAAATGCTTTTGTAAAAAACTGAAAACACTTTTATTTAAGAAATTCCTGGTAATACTACTACTACTATTTAGCATTTATATAGCACTACAAGGCGTACGCAGTGCTGCACAAACATAGAAGAAAGACAATCCCTGCTCAAAGAACTTACAATCTAATAGATGTGACTTAATCTATGTTGTAAGCCATCTTGATAAGCACAACCAGAACATATATACCTCCCCTCTCCTATCCTAGCTCTGTTAACCAACCCTCTGTTAACCATAGGCTCCGTGTCCAATCCCAAGGAGCTGTCTACCCCCCTCTAGGTCCCCTCCACTAATTCTTTTTCCAAAATAAGATCTGCTCACTGCTTTCTCATACATCTTTGACATATATTTGTATATCTGCTTAATTTTATGTAAGCCACATAGAACTGAGTTGTCAACTCAGATGATTGTGGGGTATAAATCCAATAAAGTAAAGTAAAATAAAGGATATGATTGAGGTCTACAAAATCCTGAGTGGTATAGAGCAAGCGGAGGTGAATCAATTTTTCTCTGATTCAAAAAGTACAAAGACCAGGGGAAACTCAGTGAAATTGTGGTCCTCAAGAACCATGGTAGCCCACCCTTGGTCTAAAACATGTTTGCTTTATGCAAGATTTGCTTATTGAGTTCTGATTCCCCCCCCCCCCCCCCCCCCTCAGTTCTCACCACCTTGAGATACGCACATATCTTACATAGGATGTATTTTATAAGTAGGTATATACAGGCAGTGTCTGGGTAGAGTGTGGGAGCAACTCATACATAACTGATAGAACCAGGGAAAGTGGGTTCATTCCCACTGTAGTTCCCTGTGACCTGGGTAAGTCAGTTAATTTTCCATTGCCCCAACATTAAAAAAAACTTAGGGGATGTTTTTATTGCACGAAAATGATTAGCGTGCGGTAAACACTAGAGATGCCTGTAGGAATATATGGGAATCTCTAGCATTTAGCGTGCACTTATTTTTAGCGTGTGCTAAAAATGCTAGCACACCTTAGTAAAATGACTCCCTAGATTGTGAGCACACTTAGGACAGCTTGACGATTGAGCTGGTTCACAGCGCTACTCAAAGGCAGGATATCTTTTGATGCGCAATACTGGTGCAGTTATTTATTCTCAGTACACAGGATTAGACCATTGTGTAATTGGACTTTTGGATCACTGTCAGATGCTCTGTGAAGGACTTCAGCCCACCCACTCTCCCCAGTCATCAATTACATAACCACCATGACTTTTGTATCGCTGTCAGATGCTCCATGAAGAGTTTCAGCCCATCCATCCTCTCCAGTCATCAATTACTTGACCACCGCATAAGCAACACCGGCCAGAACTACTGGCAGGCTTTTCTTTAAAAACTGCTCCTAATAGTTGTTTGGTTCTGTTTTAACTTTACTTGCCTGACTCAATGTTTGGTTTGATTGTGCTTATTTCTTCCAGGACTTTTGGATCACTGTCAGATGCTCCATGAAGGGCTTCATCCTGCCCATTCTCCCTAGTCATCAATTATGTGACCACCGCTTAAGCAACGACGGCTGGAACTACCAGCAGACACTTCTTTAAAAACTGCTCCTACTAGTTGTTTGATGGGTTTGGCGCGTGCCGATATATTTGTTTACCACCTTTTGAATTCTTCATTCACAAAGGATTTTTGCCTGACGTTTTACCTGGTGAGTTGTCTTCTATTCTCTTGCTTCCTTCGAATGAGGTCCACCTCAGAACCACAAGTACATTTGTTGTCATTACCCTTACCCATACCTGTTTTATGGGGAAATCGCCCACTCCCTTGGTGTTATCGACAACGATCTCCATCTCTGTTCTTTCCTCTGCAATATGTCTTCAGTCAGGAGAAGCCCCCATGTCCCTTTAGATATCACCATTGGCTTATTAAACTTAGATCCCTCCGTTCTAAATCACTCTTTCTTTATGATCAAATTTTAAATACCAATTGCTCCTTATTATGTTTAACTGAAACATGAATAAAATATGGGGACAAATCCCACCTCTTTAATACACTCCCTCCTAAAGGTATGATGTTTTTTTCTGTGCCAGACTATTTCTCAGGTAACTTCTCTTTTTTCTTACTCAGAACTAATGATCATTAAAATTGACTCAAATTGCCCATTATATCTTTTATTATTGTATTGCCCCCCTTCATTACCTGCTGAAAGATGGGATTTATGCTTACAGGCCATTCATTACCAGAATTGACTAATTAAAGGTGACTTTCATGTCCATATTGATGACCCTAGAAATTCTCGCACTAAGCTTTTCCAGGACTTTCTGTTTGAACTCAGTCTTCGACAGTGGATCTCCTTTCCCAACCATTAGGTTGGTCATACTGTGGACCTTGTACTCCCCCCCCCCCCCCCCCCCCCAGTGCCTATTTGCCCATCGTCTTTCACTGCTTTCCCTTTGTCATGGTCTGATCATATTCTTATTATTTTTTCCATAACAATGGTCATGAAACCTCTTCCTCTCTCTTCATCTCAGGGTTACTGGGTTAGAAATCTTTCTAATGTTGATGCTGCAACTCTGTCTCTTTTTTTTCAGTACCTTAAAGTGTACAGCGCTGTGTACGTCTAGTAGCGCTTTAGAAATGATAAGTAGTAGTAGTAGTAGTATTAGATGAGCAGACTGATCTCTGATTTTCTACCCTTTCTAAGGCAGTTGATACCATTGTACCAAAACACTATGTTCATCCTAAGTCCTCTCAAAAGAAACCGTGGTATCATGCTGACCTCCATTTACTAAAAAGGCAACACCGTAGAGCAGCAAAAATTTGGAGGCAGATAAGATCTCTGGCAAATCTACAATTGTCTAAACAGTTGCACAAGGAATATAATTATCAGCTTAAAAAAGCTAAACAGCCCTATGTTCTCAAAAGACTTAAACAATCCAATAATCATAGTCAAGATCTTAATTCCATATTTCACTATTTCTCAACCCCTCAGATTATCTCTCCTGGTCGTATGCCTTCAGTCGAGTCCTTCTCTGATTTTTTCTCTCAATAAAATTCAAGATTTACAGACAGCAAATTCCTTTGCATCTCTGACTTCTGTTCTGGTTTTGACTCCTGCTAGAAAGCATGATAATCTTAACTCTGCTCCCTGTCTTAACCCTGCTGGTGAGTCTACCTGATCTAATTTTCAATTGCAAAATTGAGTATCACTGTCAAAAAA
The DNA here is from genome assembly GCF_901765095.1 of Microcaecilia unicolor. Lineage (NCBI taxonomy): Eukaryota > Metazoa > Chordata > Amphibia > Gymnophiona > Siphonopidae > Microcaecilia > Microcaecilia unicolor. The sequence goes on along the minus strand of NC_044035.1, from coordinate 133,828,386 downwards.
TATGGCCAATATGAGACCGTCTTTTAGTCATTGTGATCCTTTTCCATCATCTTGGTTTAAATTATCCAACTCTGCTTACCATTATTAATCACAGCCTGGGAAGTGGGAAATTCCCAGTAGCTTTGAAACTAACCCTATTTCGTCCTATTGTGAAAAAAACTAATTTGGGCCTTTCAGTTTCTGGTCACTATCACCCTATATCCAATCTTTGTTTTATAGCAAAAGTTCTGGAAAAAGTTGTTTTTTTCTCAACTTACCCAGTTTTCAGAAAAGGTATTTGCGTGGTATCCCAGGCAATCAGGTTTTTGATCCCATTTAGTACCGATACCATTATGACAGCTCTAAGTGAATTACACTCCCACCTTGACTCTCATAAAATAGTTCTTGCAGTTTCATTAGACCTGTCAGCTGCATTTGACCTTGTAGACCACTCTCTGCTTCTTTTACATCTTGCAGACCTTGGAATTACTGGTACAGTTCTTTCATGGTTTACTTCATTTCTTTCATCTCGTTCATTCCAGGTTAAAACTCAGGATACCATATCTATACAGCGCCAACTATCATACAGCTCAAGGTTCAGTTCTATTCCCTCTTCTCTTTAATTTATTCTTAAGTCCCTTGGCTTCTCTTATTCAGTCTTCCAGCATATCAACTTATTTTTACGCTGATGACATTTTGCTTATCTATCCAACCAATCCTTTCTCTCCTGACTTATCACTTCTTCAGACATGCCTTAATAAAGTAGACAGTTGGTTAAAGATCACAAATTAGTTCTTAACACAAAGAAAACTGTTATCTGCTGGTTCACTGGTACCATGCCACAGCCCACCATTAAAATAAAACTTTTGGATTCAATCTTAATCCCTGTCCCTTCATTCTGTTATCTTGGAATTATTTGGGATTCTGCATTATCATTTTCTCCACAAATTCCAAGTCTGATAAAAATCATGTTTCTGTGCCTTCTGACAGCTGTGTGGTATTCAACATCTGTTTAGTCACGACGATTTTCATGCCTTAATACACTCATTTATTATATCCAGACTCGATTATCGCAATATTGTGTATAGTGGTTTGCCCCCCGGTATTCCTTGAAAAAGCTCCAAACACTTCAGAACACTGCCATTAGACTTCTTTGTCATGCCTGTCATTCCGATCACATAACCCACCTGCTTAAAAGTCAACATTGGTTGCCCATTGAACAAAGGGATGTCTATAAAGTTGCTCTACTCACCTTTAAAGCTTACTGGACTGGTGTCCCTATCTGTCTAACCTTATGATACCCTACTGTCCTAACAGAGTTCTACGATCTTTTAATGATCATCGACTTGTTCCAAATCCAAAATCTGCACACTATGGATCCACTCGATATACAGCGCTTTATTTCTTGGCACCTTTTACTTGGAATAACTTACCTGTATTCTTATATGCAAATTCATTGATTAAAAATTTTAAGGCCAATCTCAAAACTTGACTAAAGATGCATTAGATGCTCCTGACTAACTTTGGGGACCATCAATCTCAAAACTTGACTAAAGATGCATTAGATGCTCCTGACTAACTTTGGGGACCATCAAGTGTGGTGACTAGTCGGCGCACGCCAACTGCTGATAACCGAAAACAGTGTGCATGGGAGGAAATAAATAAATAATTCATACAGACATTATGAGCACACGCCAAATCTCAAATTAACACCAGGGGGTGTGCTGGCCTGCTGGTAGCCTCATTTGGACACATGCTGCATGTGCGTACTGTGGCTTAGTAAAAGGGCCCCTAAGTTTGTTCCTGAGGAAATGGGGGTTTAAGTGACTTACCCAATGCCACAAGGAACAACAGTGGGATTTGAAGTAGCCACCTCTGGATGTCAAGACCAGTGCTCTAACCACCAGGCTACGCCTCCACTCCAGGGCTATAGGGGCTAAGAAGGTGGAGAAGGGTAGTTAGGTGTGTAGTTTAAGAGAAATATTTAAAAGAGCTGATGATTTTCTGATTTCAAACTGTTCCAGGTTGCTTTAATAGAAGCAATAACTTGATTACCATATAAGGTACAGGTTAAATTTACGATTCTTACACTGGTCTTTCAAGTATGCGTGAGAATGGTCTGAACTATAACAGGCTGTATTGGTATTTCTGTTAGAATGTTGGACTTGAGCCAGCATTCATTGCTTGCCATTTCTACTTTTAAGATGATGAAACAAGTGAAGCAACTGTGTGTGGAGATGTTTATCAACTGTTCTTTCATTACTGAGGAATTTGCTATCAAAGAATATCAAAAGTGAGCTGAATTATGCAACATTTCAGAAGAAAAAAATCCAGAAAATGTAATGGTTCCCAAAATAAGGTTGATGGGGAGTGGTGCTCTAATATCCCACTATCTTTGCTCCGTTGTGATTCTTTATTGTGCATGGAGGCTGTTTGTCTTTTATGTTAATAGTTTTTACTGTCTTATACTGAAGTTCTTTTCTTTAATATTTTATTGATTTTATATTGAATTTTATGTTTTAATCATTGTACACTACCTTGTGTGATCCTTTGAGTTCTAAAGAGTGGCCTACAAAATATTTTATTAAAAAAAAATACAATACAAATAATCAACTCTTAAAATACAATCAATTATAATAAGGCATGAAAATGACAGCAAAATGGAACAAAATCATGGTTCCCATGGGGAGATAATTGAAAAGAAAGAGAAAAAGCGTGGTGGATCCAAGAGCCACCTGCCAGAATGCTGCCTGCCTGAAAACACTCTCCCCTCCCCCTGGACCACCAATTTTCAAAAGGTTGCCCTTCAAGTAGGTGAGGTCTATCTTATAAGTGGGTGTGGAGGATGGTGGTGTGGAAGTGTCTTGGATTTTGTGTAGGGGTGAGGAGTGGGCAGGACATTACCCAGGGAGGTCATGTTTTCAAAGGAAAACTCTTATTTATAAGACATTCTCTCCCTCCCCTTAGGACATGCTTTTTAAAAACTTACACATTCGCAAAAAGAGTGGCATTTTTCATGTAAGTGCTAGCATCCAGTTGTGTAGGCACCAATTTTGCAATTTGCCCATGTATTTGCCTGGATTTACACATATATGTTCTGGATTTTTAAAAGCTGAGTGTACTAGATGAGCCAATTAAGGAACCCAATTTAAATAACTCTACTGAATTTTCGAGATGGTGTTAGACACCAAGGAGGTTAGCATAATTGAATCAGTACTGAAGACTGTATGTCCAAATGAGCAGAAAGCTGGTATTTATGCATGCTTTGGAGCATGTGTAAAAGCTGACATGGAAATGTATTAAACTGTAGATATATCCCATTCAGTTCAGTTTACACCAACCATGCCTCAATCGTGCCCCCTTAAGTCACTGCATCCTGGCCATCTACATGCGGAAATAGCAGCTTTCTGAAATCACCATTTACATGTGTATGCAGCAGGGGCGTAGCTGCTATGGGGCCATGGGGGCCTGGGCCCCCGTAAATTTGGCCCTGGACTCCCCCTGCTGAAGCACCTCTCAACCCCCCTCCCCCCCCCGCCAGCCCGTGTCGCCGTCTGTACCTTTGCTTTCGGGGGACCCCAAACCCCGCCAGTCGAAGTCTTCTTCCTGCATTTGGTTTCTTCTGAGTCTGACGTCCTGCTGCACGTACAACGTGCAGGACATCAGACTCACAGAAACAGAACAAAACCCTGCAGATCGCAAGGCTTTGTTCTGTTTCTGTGAGTCTGACATCCTGCACGTTGTACATGCAGCAGGACGTCAGACTCAGAAGAAACCAAACGCAGGAAGAAGACTTCGGCTGACGGGGGTTGGGTCCCCCGCCAGCAAAGGTACAGACGGCGACGGATGGCAGGCGGGTCGAGGGGCGGTCAAACTTGTTGGAGGTGGTGCTGGTGGCAGGGGGTGTCAGCGATGGTGGCAGGGGGGTGTCGGCGATGGCGGTGGGGGGAGTCAGCAATGGAGGCGGGGGGGTCGGCGGCACCGGGGGGGGGCTAAAATGTGCCCCCTCACCTCGGCTTTGGCCCCCCTACCGCTGAAGTCCAGATACGCCCCTGGTATGCGGTCCATACATGTGTCACTATTTCCACATAAAGATGCTTCTAAAATGGCCTCCTTAAGAAGCAGCAGTCTTCTGCTAACATGCAACAGTTTTCTGCTTCATTTTATGGAAAATACTATCAAAAGAATCCCTTAAGGGAGAAACAAGAATTTGACCTAATACTGCTAAGTCAATCCCTAAATTACTGGTAGAATGTTAGGGGAGGTAACTGGATGTCCACAGAGAACTTCTACAACATTACATCTGCCTAGACTCTGGTTTGAAGAGCAGAACAGGAGGACTCAGTATAGGCTGCTCCTGCAGCCCAAGCTAGTTTCCAGTGAGTCATACCGCTAAACGCGGCTCACCTGTACAGTTCTATACATCATAGCTTGTTCTCCAGAGGTTCACACTCCTTTTTTTTTTAAATTCTTTTGTGTAATCTCCTTGCATAAAGGGAAACCCCTTTAAACAAAATCAAATCATAAGTTCTCCCCAAACATCCCGCATCCCCTAAGTTCACCTAGAGGATAACCAAAATTGCTGAAAATATCATTAGCAGAGTGTCATGTCCCCTACCTCAACGCAAGCGGCGCCCTTGGGCTGCGCGGGGTCCCGTCAACATGCACAATTGACTGGCACTGCTTGGGCCATGTGTGTGTAGTCCTCTCTGGGTTTGTTCAGAGAGCGGTGGTTGCAGACTCCTTAATTGCTTTGCTTCTCCTCTCTCTCTCTCTCTCTCTCTCTCTCTCTCTCTGCCTGGCTTCCAGGCTCCTTGATTGCTTTGCTTCCACCCACCTGGGTCTGCTCTTCCTCTGCCTGGCTTCCCTTGCTTTTCTCCTATTGGTCTTCCGGTTCCTCCTTCCCCTGCTCTTGTCCTATGGCTGTGCCCCTTCTCCCTGCTGATGTCAGATGCCAGCATTTTATCAGCTGAGCTCTCCCTGGACTCCATGCTTCGGCTTCTAATTTGGTAGGTGTTTCTAACTCTGTAGTCTGCTTCTTATCTAATGGTCCCTCATTGCTGACTTTGCCTGTACCTGGATTACCCTTCTGCCTGACACCTGCATACTGACTTGCCTGTACCTGGATTACTCTCTTGCCTGCCGCCTGCCTACTGACTGCCGCTTGTATCTAGATTACTCTCTTGACCTGTTGCCTGCCTGGCCGATACATTCATCACCCCGCTTCCAGCTCCGTCCCATAAGTCCTGCAGGCCGCCTGCACCTAGGGGCTCTGCCTCTGGAGAACGGCGGTCAGCACAGGTGAAACCTGGGGTTCTCCAGCCGCCAAGCAGAACCTGGTCCAAGTACCGGGCTCAGCAGCGCTCTACTTGGTACAAGAACTCACAAGTCTGACACAGAGCCTAATTATAAGAAAAACTCTTTTAACTCAAAAACACTACCGACACTGGACATGAAGGACCCCACAAGAGCCAACTTATCTAGGCTACTTGTAGTTGTGATATTCACTTAGGGGTTCATCTGCGTTCAACAGAAATTTCTGTTTCAAAACAAGCTCTTCCTCAGGGACGCCAGTTTGCTTCTATATTGCTCCTCCATTTAATGGCAAAGGCACCCTTTAAAAAGGAAGTAAATGATGTCAATTATGTCAATACATTACTCTAAGTCCTCAGCACCTTCACTACAAGGCACTGAGGAAATTGGCTTAGGTAAATTATATACAGCTGTGACTTCCACTCTAAACTATCTATGAATGGATCCTTTCACAGCATTACAGCCCATTCCACACTCTCATTCAAACCTTTTGGGGCCACTGACTCAAGTTCAAAAATCCAAAATTGCTCCCTCATTGACAGATAACTATCCCAATCCCCTTGAAAGTTCAAATTGATCTGTTGTATAATAAACCACTGCATGTTCTCAAACATATGGCCCAATTCAATGCAGTGATTCAGCATTGGAGCAGTCAGAACTTTGTTCTTTAATCTGCTCCGATATTCGCTCAAGCGTTGACGTATAGTCCATCCCGTACGTCCCACATACATCTTGGAACACGGGCATATTATCACATATACCACTCTAGTTGATAACAGTTAGTGTCCACTTATAGCTTATATCTTTTCAACATCCTAGGATGTTGCCAGAACTATAATGTAAGAGACATTGGACAGGCTCTGCAATGGCCACAAGGCTCATGACCCTTGTATATGTGATTTTGCTGAATCTGAGAGGAAAATAGCAGCCTATACTGAGTCCTCCTGTTCTGCTCTTCAAACCAAAGTCTAGGCAGATGTAATGTTGTAGAAGTTCTCCGTGGACATCCAGTTACCTCCCCTAACATTCTACCAGTACTTTAGGGATTGACTTAGCAGTATTATGTCATTTTATGGAAAGCAGAATGTTGCTTTTCTATTTTTTCACTTTGTCTTTTCTTTAATTTAAAATCTGAAGATGTGCTCTGAATAAGCATCACCCCAGAAGCACTGGTAGCTTGCTGGTACAATCTAACTGATGGCTGATGAGTTAATGGCTGACTTTCATCTCTATCTCAGGTTCAGAAAATTCTTACCTAGACAATGTATTGTGATGAATATTTTTAGAGTTTACCCACATTTTGAACTGTCACAGAATAATATCTAACGAAGTTGTTGATATCCCCCATTTTATTCAATGCACTTATAACATCCTTGGGCTATAGATAAACCCAATGAAGTTGTGCTGGATAGTTTATGGACCTTAATTGTAGACTTGGGAAAAGCAATAAGTCCTCAAATACATGAATTGACTCAAGAATTAACTATCTTAGAGCAAGACACAAAATATTGATTCTAGAGTGGAAACCTTAACGAAACAAAATAAGGAACTTGAAAAACTTCAAAAGACACAACTTTATCAAGAAAGTATAATTAAAGACAACATTTCTGGGAAGAAAAACTGAGTCTTTGGAAAATTCATTTAGAAATAATAATCTTTGTTTTTTTGAATTTCTCCAATTTGTGATTTCTCCAAGAGATATGTTAAGGAAGCACATAAAAGATATATTAGGAGTGGCCGAAGAAGCCATTCCTCCATTCTCACAAATATACTATTTACCAACGAAATTATAATCTAATCAAAGTAATCAAGAACTAGTTGTTTCAGTTTTATTGGAAGCTTTTGATAGTGAACAGGTAACACCGTCGACCTTAATTGCAACTGTGGCTTTAACCCCGGATAAGAACTGGTTAATGAGACTATTCTTTCAGAATAGGGAGAAATGTTTCCTTGGATTGAAAATTCGGGTTTTTCCTGATGTTACTAAAGTCACTCAGAACAGACGATAGCAATTTCTTTTGATGCAGTCAGGGGTACTTCAATTAGGGGCAATTTTTTTCTTAAGATACCCTTGTAAATGCGTTATTAAATATCAGATGATTAAGTATGGTTTTTTCAACCCTCCTCAACTCACTGCCTTTTTAACAGCTAAGCAAACTATAGGGGGGATTTAATAAAATAGCTCTTTTGTTAGCAATAACTGGAACTTTTTGGGTATTCAGACTTAACAAATTCCTTAAATCTTTTTTCCTTTTGGAAAATTAACTTAATATCCATATGAGTAACATTTTGAATCTTTATTATGGACGAGTATTATCTGGTGAAATAATTACTTTTCTTATTGAATTTATGTTTGATAATTTGGAACCAGGTTACTTTTCTGTACACATATTAATACTTGATTGTAAATAAAACATAAATAAATTAAAAAAAAAAGAATTTGCTGGATTTAAAGTATTTATGTATGCCGATGATATTATAGTTTTAATTCCAATAAGCATGAGTGTTGAAGATTTGAAATTGCAAATAGAGAAATGTATGTTGATGATCTCTACATGGATGGTCGATTATTGTTTAAAACTTAACAGTGCAAAAACTAAGGGGTCCTTTTACAAAGGCATGATAATGTTTTTAGTGCACGCTAATGATTAGCGTGTGCTAAATGCTAGAGATGCCGATAGAAATAAATGGGCATCTCTAGCATTTAGCGTGTGCTTATTTTTAGTACACATTAAAAATGCTAGTGTGCCTTTATAAAAGGACCCCTAAGTTTCTCCTGGTTGGCTAAAATTTTAAGAGTAATTATTGACCAAAACTTGACAAGGTAGATTCAAGTGAATCTTATTGGCTTATGAACAATTTAAGATGAGCATGGAAATATTTTGTTCAAGAGAAATTTAGACTATTAGGGCAAGCTTTAATCCTGACTAAAATTGACTATTGCAATATCATATGTTTGGGATATACAAACAAAAGCTCCACAGGTTTCAGAATATGGCCATTTGACTCATCTGTGGTTTAAAGGAATTTGTTAGAGTTTCCTCCCATCATGATCGGCTCCACTGGTTACCAGTGGAAGCTTGGATATGTTTTAAATTATGTTGTTTAGTTTTTAAACTCTTCCAAGGTTTTGCCCTAATTTATTTATTCCCTTTGATTGCAGTACTAATATCAACATACAATACTCAGAATTACTTACGTTAATCTTTGCCTTCTTTCAAAGGACTGTGTTCCAAGAAAATGTTTTCCAATTCTTTCTTTTATCAGGAATGCTTTACCAGTTTCTACTATTACTCTTTCCTCCTTCATATCTTTCTGTAAACTTCTTAAGGCAGTACTTTTTTAGGAAACATGTACTCTCAGGCTAATGATGATTAGCTGTTATGTTATGATTTATTAAAACCTTTTTGTAAGCTTCCAGTTGATTCTACTGGTTTCTATTGCCATTGTAATCTGCTCCAAAATATTTTCTGGTGTGAGCAAAATAGAAATCTCTGGTAATGTAATTTAGTGTAAAGGTGGCTTGACATTGATAGACTTATGTTTCAACTGTATCATGAAACCATGTGGAGTGGAATTAATGTTTAAATTATGTTTCTCAACACATGAATCTTCAATTAAATAAAATAACTGACAGACAAGATGATGTAAATAATATATTTATTTATTGAATGGATGGTGACTGAACATGCTTTGATACTAAATAATTTAATTTTTGTAAACTAATGAAACACTTAAGGCTCTTTTTACTAAGATGTGCTAATGATTAGTGTATGCTAAATATTCCGATGGGCTGCATGATATTTAGAAATAAAAAAAACAAAAACAAGAGGCACTGATCTGCCTACTGAGGTATGAACAAAGTAAAAGCAGATCACAAACTACCAAAACAAGTAAATAAAAAGAAGTGATATTTAGTGCACACTAGATTAGTGCACCTTAGTAAAAGGACCCCTTAGTTATATTATCATTTGTTAACATTCCTTATTTCATTCTTTATACAATGGAGTAATATATAGTTGCATTCTGTGTCATTAAAGATAGTCTTCACTTCTTGCATCCTCCAGGGTATAATTTCACCTGGTCCTGGCACTGGGGTGGGCATGGCTCGCAGGGACCTACAGTGAAAGAGAAACAATATCAGTAAACCACACTTTTGTTCTGAATTTATATTTGTACTTCACAATAGTATAGAAAAACTGGAGAAAGGCTGCAGTTCTTATGACTTCTTAAACGTAAGTTTTGTAAATGTCATATATATGAAAATCAATGCATATTTTTTTCTTTCCCAAACTTTGTGGATGAATGACATAAACCTGTAGAAATAGTTTATGGATCCTAGTCAAATTGTCTTATTGTCTTTGTTGGACAATTTGGAGTTTTTCTACTAAAACATGGTAAAGTTTGCACTTATCACAGCCTAACTTCTGGAAACTCCTAAAGACTAACCTGTTCGAAAAGGCATACCCCAACGATCCAACCTAAATGCCTTAACCCCGCAACACAACAATATAAAGTTCGTACTGGACACAACCAACTCTTTCCCTTATGACCCCCAATGTGTTTATCACACCTGATCATTACTTTGTCATAACCTCACTTTGTATTTGTTCATACCGGTATTGGCAATCGCCTCTACTGTACTATTTTTTTAGTGCAGGCCATGCATTAACATTAAGATTAATGCGCAGTGCCTGCTCATGGCTAATTTGGAAGCACGGGTGAGCTCTGGCATCCCACGGTAGTTTTGGGATCAGTGCATGGTGCCCACATGCTAAATGGGAATAATGGGAAATGGGGTTATTTTACTGCCACGCTAAAAGTGGCCTCAGCGTGCAGGAAATAGTGCTGGCCACTTTTTGGTGTAGCATAGTAAAAGGGTCCCTAAGTGTGGGTAAGGCACACTAATATTTGTGGAGTGCTAAACATTAGAGATGTCCATAGGAACATATGGATATCTCTAATGTTTAACATGCCCTAAATATTAGCATGTGCTAAAAACACTAGCGCACCTTAGTAAAAGACCCCCTGTGTTAGGCAGTTAACATGTGGTTAATACAGTGCATTAACTGGCAAATGCATTCCATGACCAATCTGTCCATAACACACCCTCTAACACAAAAAGCATTTAATGCTTAGTTTACCACATGTTAACTGCAAAAACACTGCAAAGCCCCTTAACAAAGCTCTGCAATAGCAGTTAACATGGCATTAACTGTATGTTTACTGCTTAATACACTTTAGTACAATGGCATCTAAGTCAAGTAGTACATGAAAGAGGTAAAAAAAAAAAAACCTAACAACAAAAATTATGATAGTCAATGCAAAAGTAATTGAAAGAGAAAATCAATGATTTTATTTATTTATTTGTAATTCTTATACCCCACACTTTCCCACTCACTAGCAGGTTCAGTGCGGCTTACGTGGAGGGGCATAATCGAACGGAAATGCCTATCTCCATGGGCGTTTATCTCCGAGAACGGGTTCATGAAGGGGCAGGCTGAACCGTATTTTCAAAAAAATGGACGTTTTTGAGCTGGGCGGGGTTTTTTTAGCGATAATGGAAACTAAAAATGCCCAGCTCAAAAACGTCCTAATCCGAGCCATTTGGTTGTGGGAGGGGCCACGATTGGTAGTACACTCACCCCCCTGATATGCCAGGACACCAACTGGGCACCCTAGGTCAGTGCGATGGACTTCAGAAAAAGCTCCCACATGCATAGCTCCCTTACCATGGGTGCTGAGCTCCCAACCCCCTCCCCCAAAACCCACTACCCACAAATGTACAACACTACCATAGCTCTTAGGGGTGAAAGGGGCACCTACATGTGTGTACAGTGGGTTTTGGAGGCCTCCCATTTACCAGCACAAGTGTTACAGGTGGGGGGGGGATGGGCCTGGGGCCACCTGGCTGAAGTGCACTGCGGTACTCACTAAAAGTGCTCCAGAGACCTGCATACACGCAGGCCTCTAGGACTTGTTGCTGCTATATAACATTGGCACACCAGTTGACACCTGAAGACTAATCTCTCCGAAAACGTCCTTTATTGGAATAACCGCGTTTACTCACAGTTAACTGCAGATCAGAGGTTGTGCCCCACTGGCAACGAGTCTCCCTGGTACTGAGATGAGCAGTAGGTCAGAGCTGGCAGAATGCTGTACAATGCCCTCTTTCAGCCACATTCAAGGTAAGAACTAAGTTCTGTAACGTGGCTAACACAGGAAAGGGAACTAAAACTGGCTTACAAAAATGGCCACTACCGCATGGACTACAACAGGAAACACAACAGGGCACACTCTGACCCAGTAGGCAGGGGGAAAAGCACCATGGGAGAAGAGCCTGCCAACTACCAACATCGTGAGACTGTAACACAAGCTAATGAAATCACAGAGCCCAATACCCTACACCCACCACAATGCAATGCTGATGTGACCCAAAAAAAGTGACCCAAAACCGCTGTAAAAATGTCTTTTTTTTCGATTATCAGCTAAAGACGCCCATCTCTCCTCGGCTGATAACCACGCCCCAGTTCCGCCTCCACCATGCCTCCGGCACGCCCCCGTCAACTTTATTCGTTTCCGCGATGGAGTGCAGTTGGAAACGTCCAAAATCGGCTTTCAATTATACGGATTTGGGTGCCTTTGCGAGACAAACGTCTATCTCCCGATTTGGGTCGCACTATAGGCGTTTTTCTCTTTCGAAAATAAGCTGGATAGTATATCAGGTTAACAAAGTAATATAGAGTGGATGCAGCTGTAATATAGTAAGTAAAGAGGTGGTCGTTTGGATGTGGATAGGTAAGATGGGCAAGAAAGGAGGATGGTAAAGGTGGGGGAGTGGAAGGAGGGTGTATATTGGGATTAGCATGTTGTTAAGTATGGGAGAATGCATAGGGAGGGGTACGAAAAGGGATGTGTTAGAAAGGATTGAATAGGGAGCATATTTCAGGTTCAGTCTTCATAGTCTGATCCAGGTAGCGCATGATGGAATAAAACATATGTACATATATTCCTATACTAAGATATCAGTGCAATTACACTGAATGCAAAGATACATATTTAAAAATAAGAGATAACATTTAGAAACTGAAACCAATCAAGAACAGAAATGAAAACATACATAAATCAGTGGAAAAAACCAAGATACGAACATTACAGGAATTATTGTGTCTGGTTTTTGATATTTTTCTATTTTATTTCAATAAACCAAATAATTTCAATATTTCTTCCTTTTCCTGTTTGTTAACATTTTTAAAAGGCATTTGGGTACCTAAAACAGAATTTGAGGTGCAGAAGTTACCTTTTATCGAATTGCTGGGTGTAAAGTTGTGTATACACGTTTGTCTGGCCTGGTCAGTGGTGCTACTAGGGGTGGATTTGGGCGGAGGTTCACATATGGATTTTTTTTATTTTTTTTTAGAAAGTACAAGGTAAGCAATTAGCAGCAATAATTGTATAGAATATTTGCAAAACTAGAATAAATTTATCACGGGAAAGCTTATAGAAAATTATTTCTCATACCTGGTTGAGCACACTGTGGAGTCTGATCCTGGCACTTCTGAACAGGTTCGCAGGCTGAAATGAAAAGATAAAAAAATAATGAAACAAAATAGTTTCCATTTTTCAGGCTGTAATTAAGAATCAAATTTGTTATGGATTAATGCAAACTTGTTTAATCTGATGGATTTGTTTTTACTTTATTTGATGTTTATCCAGTATAGTCAGAAAAGGAAGATTAGATCTTAGAATTGCCCTTACGTATTCTGCTCCTTGCTAAATGAGATCTAGCTTTCAATGCACATATTAGGCTGCAATGTCACTATCCTCATAGAGTACTCTTCTGTTTAGAAGTATAGGACATTGTATTATCAGTGTTGTATGGAACTTTGTTATTAGATGAAATCTTAAGCAGATGAGGATTGCCGTTTTTAAGAACCTATTACATTAAAGTATTTTCCCTTAGGCACAGATGAGAGAAAAGACAGAGTGAATCAAGTCTTGGAATGCTTTACCTGTCGTTACTTTATATTCAATGGTGTTGATTAATTGTTATCAATGCTAAATATATCTATAATTTGAAACTGTCTAAATCAGAGGTTTTGAATTATGCACTGCCTGTCCTGCTCAATATTTACTTCTAGATTCATACTTCCTATCCCGGTCCTCGAGGTACACCCAGCTAGTTGGGTTTTCAGGATATCCACAATAAATATGCATGAGAGAGAGATTTGGATACCAAGGAGGCAGTGTATACAAATCTCTGGATACCAAGAAGGCAGTGTATACAAATCTCTATCATGATTATTCATTGTGAATATCCTGAAAACCTAACTGCCTGTGGGTGGCCTGAGGACTGGGTTGAGAAGCACTGCTCTATTTTGCACTATTTTGCAAATAAGAGCAATGCAAAACCTTAATAGCTCTCATGCATTTTTTTTCCTTCTTAGCTGCAGAAAAGTGAATCATTTTAACAAAAGATAGCTAAACAAATGCAAGACTCCTTATATATTCTGAATGAGACAATACTTACGATTTTGACATTGGTCTGGTATTTGCCGGCATGGCTGTGGGCGCTGTTCCTGCTGTTGGCATTGACTGTGACCACCCTTGGCAGACATGGTTTTCTCTGGCACCGTAAGGCAGACTGAGGCAAAAGGACTGGAAGTAGGATTTTCCAAGCTGTGTGTTTGTTGCTTGAAAGCTCTTCTTTTATATAGGAGGGATTTGAATTAGGAAATATTTTGCACTGATGCAATTCTTGATGATCCATAACAGTTACCAATGACTAAGTTATACAGGTACCCAGAAATATTTTGATCTGTATGATTCTTCCTCAGTAGGTAGGTTTATCTTTGTAATCAGCTGAGAACAAATCTTTCTGATTAACATGACTAGTAAACAAATCATTTTTATAAGCTCCTTTCACAACTGGTACTCTTCTAAAACTTTATATGAAAGGTTGTATTTCTTATTCTAAAATAGAGTCCTCAAACCGAAATTCTTAATAACACTGGACCCATAAATGTGAAATCATCTGGGCTTGCCACCACTGCCACTTTCCCCTCCAGGTCTGTCGCCATTGATGCTGCCACCACAACCTTCCTTCCTCCCTCAGTCCACCACCTTTCCCTCTCCCTTGGATCTGATACCACCACCACCGCAACCCTGCAATGAAGCTTTCCTCCACACGCAGGGGCGTAGCTACGGGTGGGCCTGGGTGGGCCCAGGCCCACCCAATTTCAGCTCAGGCCCGCCCGGCCGGCCGCCCACCCAAGCGCACACACACTGCATCAGAAACGGTACCCGCTCTGGCTCATCTGATCGCTCCAGACTCGCAGCGGCGAACTGGCGCGGTCGGCGCCAGTAAAAGCAGAAAGCATCCAGGCTCTTCAACTCCGTCCGTCCTTCGATTCCCTCTTCCCTGCCCTCTCAGCGCGTCCCGCCTTTCTCTGATGTCATTTCCTTTCGGGTGGGCGGGACGCGCTGAGAGGGCAGAGAAGAGGGAAGCGAAGGATGGACGGAGTTGAAGAGCCTGGATGCTTTCTGCTTTTCTTGGCTGCCTGTGCCAGTTCGCCGCTGCGACTAGAGGAGGGAAGGAACTGGAAGCCATTTAGAAAATATTTTTCTACTCCCCCGCGCAGCCGTCGCCGTTCACTCAAATCACAGCACAGGAAGCAAACCTGTGAGCTGCTGCCTGCGTCCACGTTGTCGTTCTTTATTGTTGGTGAGCAGAGGGAAGGATGGGATTGGGAGGGGTGGTGAGTACAGAGTATGGGTAATGGGGGACTAATGAAGTGGGTGAAAGAGGGGGGGAGGAATTTAGGAGACTGGGTAAGGGAGAGACAGAGGGGGGACTAGGAGTGCTGGAAAGGGAATGAGAGGGAGATGGTCAAAGGGGAGAGAGGAGCATCGATGGACATGGATGGGAGGACAGGGCCCAGGGAGAGAGGAGAAATTGCTGGACATGGAGGGGAGGGCAGGGAGAGAGGAGGGTTGCTGGACATGGGTGGATGGAGGAGAGGGCAGGGAGAGAATTGTTGGTCTGGGATGGACGTGAAGGAAGGAAAGACAGGAAGGAGATGCACATGGATGGAGGGGAGAAAGAAGAAATTCTGGACATGGATGGAGGGAAGGGAAGACAGAGAAAGGAGATGCAAATGGATGGAGCGGAAGGGAGAGAGAAGAAATGCTGACATGGATGGAGGGGAGGGAAGAGAGAGGAAGGAGATGATATGAGGGGAAAAGAAGAGAGGAGGAAAACTGCACATGGATGGAGAAAATAGGCAGAAGCTGGATCCACTGGACAGTCAAGTCTGCGGAGGACCAGAAATGAAGAAGAAAGGAGAAAAGGAAAGAAATAAATGGAAAGGAAGCCCTGGAAATGGAGTAAAGAGGACATATAGCAGCAGAATCGGATACTGGGCCAGCATGATCAGAAAAACAAAGTCACCAGACAACAAAGGTAGAAAAAAATCATTTTATTTTCATTATAGTGTTTGGAATATGTCCACTTTGAGGATCAGGTGCTCAATATTAAAAATTTATATTTATTTACTTATTTATGGCATTTTATCCCACATTAAACATGAATTAGATTGGCACCTGGGATCATTTAATTTTTTTTTCCTGGAGAGAGTAATGCATTGCCTCCACCCCTAGGCTCTCTCCCCGGCTATAGCCAGCTCTGCAATTTTGAGGGGAGGTGGACCAGGGAGAGAGCCTGTTGTTAAACATTTACCAGTAAACCACTGTCTAGTGCCCACCCATCCAACCTGTTGGCCCACCCAAAAATTGATTTCTGGCTACGCCACTGCTCCACAGGCTCACATTTTAGCACTGTTGTGTTCTACCTCCTCTGAGGACTTCCTGACAGAAGGAGCAGGGTGTACAGGCCCCATGATATGCCAGGTAATTATGGTGCCCATCCCCCAAATGTTGGCTCCCTTCTGACACTCTTACTCGAGTTACCATGTTCTGATGGCCCTGTATGTTTTTGTAAACTGCTTTGGTAAGTCTCTGAAGTAAGTCTCTGAATAATCTTACACTGAGAAGAATCTTTAAAGGACTCTGTTACCTAAATATACAACATGGCAAATACAAACCTTAGGCAAAACGTAGCTCCCAATGAGATTACCTTCTGTCTTGTGGCCAAAGATAGTGTGTTTTTGAACTGAGATGCCCTAGAAACAAGAAATAGAAAACTCATGTCCTTACATCTAAGGAACATTTTGAAAGTTAATACTTTATCTGGCTTGAAAGCATAGGTAAAAAGCAGTGTCTTCCTTGGGGCAATTTTTTGAAGCTGCTTCCAGGAGAGCCATCAGGTACAGGCTATCCCCAGAAGTTTCAGTTATACCTGTTTCCTCCTTCCAACTTTGCCCTTGCAATGTAAAAGATTCTTCTTGGGGGAGTAAATTCTTCAGGAACCTTTCAGATTTCTCTATCATACTGTATTTTTTAAGAATATCTTCGGTAGAATTAGGGAAAATGTAATAGTCTTCTACTATAATTTTCCAAAGTTTTGAACTGGCAATAGACAACCAATTTATCCTTCACCATGCAAGAGTCATGTAAGTTAATAATCTGCTGATTCATTTGCTGTACCTTAGCACTCAATTCCCTCATTCTTTCATCTCTCTGCTAATGGGAGTCCACTATGACCCAAAACCACCTGTAAAATCCCAACCATTTTTTTCACTTTACTGTTCAATTTTCAAAGTATATTTAAAGAAAAGTATGCAATATTACAAGCAATAAGCAAAGAATGCAAAATTTACTATAGTCAACGTCAAGGAGTAAAGAAAGCAGATGATTATCTCAAAAATAGAAATATTTGGGTTTAATTCTATATTTAAACCCCAATCAATCAACTTGACCACTAGGAAAAGTACAAGAAAATTAAAAGATAATACATGACCCTTGTCTACTTCATTCCCCACTAAAAAAAGATTCCAATTTCAATGGGTCAAAAAATATATACCTATTCCCCTGATAAGTAATAATATGCTTGCAAGGAAGTCTAAGAAGAAAAGATGCACCCAGCTTCAACACTTTAAGCTTCTGAGTCGAAAACTGTTTCCTACACACCTGTGTTGCTCTGGACACATCAGGGAAAATGGTAACTATTTGACCACAAAAAATTGCATCCTTATTTTGAAAGAAGAGTTTTAATGCAGCTAATTAATTGAGTCTTTAACAAAAGAAATCAGAAGGGTGATCCTAGTGGAAGTTACATCGTAAGATATCTCTAAAAAAAAAAAAGCTATTAAATCAAACAATGCTCTATCCACCAGCTCCCTCCTTCCTCATTATCTTTGTAATACTTTTAGCAGAAGAAATATAATACATGCTAGAAATCAGAATAGAGTCAGCCTCAGCCAACTCCAATACTTTCTTTAAATATTTATTAAACAGCTCCTTTGGAGCTAGTAAATGAAATTTAGGAACATTTAGAAGTCTTAGATTCTTTGCCCGATATGAATTTTCTAAAAGTTCATCCTGTCTTTGCAGGAACAAGCTATCCTTAATAAATGACACATTAGCAAACTGAATAGCTTAGACATGACTGTCCAAAGTCCCCCAAGAAAATTCTAAATTAGCCAGCCTAGAGTCCTGTTCTGCAAGCATGTTCACATTCTGCTAAGAGAATTGAGCAACTTGGGGAAGAAACTGCTCAATCATACTTTCAGTCTCTGATACAAGAGTCCATATAGAATTCTAGGAAACATCCACTTGATAATCTTCACTAGGAATATTCTGGCCCCTCCTAATCCAGACAGTATTTTAAGAACAGATAGTAATGGAACCAACTCCTTTCAGTGGGGGTACAGAATGAGTAGACAGGTGTGGGGAGGTAGAAACCTACCCTATCATTGAAGCAGATATATTACCCTCACCACTAGAAACTAGGATGGTAAAGGAGGGGTCTTGTCAACAGGGCTCAAAGATGCTCCTGACACAGAGGAAGGTAAACCAGAGATACCCAGCTCATTCTTAATTACTTGAGAAGCAAGCACAGCATGCTTATCAGTACAACCAGGAGTTAAAGCTAAGACATACACTCTGGATTTAGCTTTTCTGTTCTCTATTATTGATATGTTATTCTGGGTCTTACAAACTCCACAAAGGCAGCAAAAGAATGTGACCCAGGAGGGTCTGAAACCCTTAGATCGTACACTTGCAGCTACATCACTACTATTTTTCAGTGCACACTGGTATGATGTCATTGGAGGGTGGTGAGCACTCTTTTCAGTGGCTCCACTCTCCACACAAGTCCTCTGGTGTTCTGAGGCTTCCCCCACCAGGCTCCACACTGAAAAGTGGCACCTGTGCCCAAGATAGTCTGCTCCATTCTTGCACCATCCATTCTTGAAACCAGAGACTGTTCCATACAAGAAAAATTCTAAATATAGTCAAGAGTGACCACTGGAGATCTAGGAATAAGAATGATGAGGGGACAAAGTTTGTCCCCGTCCCCACCCCATCCTTGCAAACTCTGTCCCCGTCCCCGCACCGTCCCTGCAAACTGTCCCCATCCCCGCAAACTCTGTCCCTATCCACAGAAGCCTCACTGTTTAACCACCCTTATGATTTACCTTTGGGATTAAAAAGCAAAATCATGTGCATGTAAGGACTGCATAAATTAATTAAAACAAATGCCCTTAAAATGTAATAATACTGGACTGGTCTAGCAAGCAATAATGAAACAGTGATGGAATATTCATTCACACAGCAAGCAATAATGAGCACTAATTTTTCTAATCATTCTATAACTCCAAGCACATTTAATTCTTTTCTCACTATACAAAACAGGGAACCACAGAAAAACTGAAATACAGATCTCCCTCAAAAAAAAAACCAGACTCTGTAAGCTATGTAAACACTGGTAAAAGAGAAACAGAAATGTATTTTCTCCTGCACTCTGCAAAATACAAAAATAGAAAAGACATACATTTCACAAAGCAAGCACATCTCAGTCCTTAAAAAGTATTAATTAAAAATATTTCTTTTCTACCTTTGTTGTTTGAGCACTTTATTTTTCTAATTGGGCTGGTCCCAGTCTCTTATCCACTTTCCACATGTCAGTCTTCTCTAAATTCTTTTCCATGTTGGTGTTTCCATTTCTTCTCTCTCTCTCTCTCCTTTTGGCTTCTTCCTTTCCTTCTCTACATCTGTCCGGCAGTGACCTTTCATTTCATGTCCACCCCCCCTTTATTTGTGTTTATCCCCCTTTCTCTCACCTTAGTCTCTGTTTCAATTCTCATCTACCTACTAACTTTTACCGTAGCTCCCTCTGTCTCTCACTTAATATCCAGTCTCCTAAACCCCTATCTTTCCCCATCTTTCACCCACTTCCTTAGCCCCCATTCCCATCCAATTAGCTCTCATCTACCCTCCACTGGATCTCATCCTCTATCAGTTCTCAGCTCCATCCTTCTCTCTCTTTCATTCCCTTCCTTCCAAGGCCCATAACCCATGCCTTTCCTTCCTCTGCCCCCCCTTGCAAGGTCGTGTCACTCTCCCTCCCTCCCTTCTTCCTTCCCTCCAAGATCTGGTATTGCTTTCCCTTCCCCCTCCCCACAAGGTCTTGTGTTGCTTTCCCTCCCTCCCCCTCCCAAGTTCGGTGTCACACTCCCAATCTTCCTGCCCCTCCCCCACAGGGTTGGTGTCACTCTCCCTCCCTCTTCTCTCCCTCCATTCCCCCAAGGTCCAGTGTCACCTGCCCTCCCTCCCTCCCTCCAAGTCCAGTGTTGCTTGCTCTCCCCACCACCACCACCACCAGGTCCTGTGTTGCACTCTCCCTCCCCCCTCTGCAAGTTCCGGTGTCACTCCTCCTACTACTACTACTATTTAGCATTTCTATAGCGCTACAAGGCGTACGCAGCGCTGCACAAACATAGAAGAAAGACAGTCCCTGCTCAAAGAGCTTACAATCTAATAGACAAAAAATAAATAAAGTAAGCAAATCAAATCAATTAATGTGAACGGGAAGGAAGAGAGGAGGGTAGGTGGAGGCGAGTGGTTACAAGTGGTTACGAGTCAAAAGTAATGTTAAAGAGGTGGGCTTTCAGTCTAGATTTAAAGGTGGCCAAGGATGGGGCAAGATGTAGGGGCTCAGGAAGTTTATTCCAGGCATAGGGTGCAGCGAGACAGAAGGCGCGAAGTCTGGAATTGGCAGTAGTGGAGAAGGGAACAGATAAGAAGGATTTATCCATGGAGCAGAGTGCACGGGAAGGGGTGTAGGGAAGGACGAGTGTGGAGAGATACTGGGGAGCAGCAGAGTGAATACATTTATAGGTTAGTAGAAGAAGTTTGAACAGGATGCGAAAACGGATAGGGAGCCAGTGAAGGGTCTTGAGGAGAGGGGTAGTATGAGTAAAGCGATCCTGGCGGAAGATGAGACGGGCAGCAGAGTTTTGAACTGACTGGAGAGGGGAGAGGTGACTAAGTGGGAGGCCAGCAAGAAGCAGATTGCAGTAGTCTAAACGAGAGGTGACAAGGGTGTGGACGAGGGTTTTGGTAGAGTGCTCGGAAAGAAAGGGGCGGATTTTACGGATGTTGTAAAGAAAGAAACGACAGGTCTTGGCGGTCTGCTGGATATGAGCAGAGAAGGAGGGAGAAGAGTCAAAGATGACCCCAAGGTTTCGAGCTGAGGAGACAGGGAGAATGAGAGAGCCATCAACAGAAATAGAAAACGGGGGGAGCGGGGAGGTGGGTTTGGGGGGGAAAATGAGAAGCTCGGTTTTGGTCATATTTAATTTCAGGTGGCGTTGAGACATCCAGGCAGCAATGTCAGACAAGCACGCTGAAACTTTGGTTTGGATGCAAGGTGAGATATCAGGGGTAGAAAGGTAGATTTGGGAGTCATCAGCATAGAGATGGTAGGAAAAGCCATGGGATGAGATTAATGAACCAAGGGAAGAAGTGTAGATAGAAAAGAGGAGGGGACCAAGAACAGAACCCTGAGGTACGCCGACAGGCAGAGGGATAGAAGTAGAAGAGGATCCACCAGAGTGAACACTAAAGGTGCGGAGGGAGAGGTAGGAAGAGAACCAGGAAAGGACAGAGCCCTGGAATCCAAGTGAGGACAGGGTATCGAGAAGTATGCTGTGATCGACAGTGTCAAAAGCAGCGGAAAGATCAAGAAGAATGAGGATGGAATATTGACCTCTGGATTTAGCCAGTAATAGGTCATTGGAGACTTTAGTAAGCGCAGTTTTGGTTGAGTGGAGAGGGCGAAAACCAGATTGTAATGGGTCAAGAATAGCATGTGAGGAGAGAAAATCAAGGCAGCGGCGGTGAACAGCACGCTCAAGTAATTTGGAGAGAAAAGGAAGGAGGGAGATGGCTCGGTAATTAGAGGGACAAGTAGGGTCAAGTGAAGGCTTCTTAAGGAGAGGTGTGACCACAGCATGTTTAAAGGCAGCAGGGACAGTTGCAGTGGAAAGTGAGAGGTTGAGAATGTGACAGATAAAAGGAATAAGAGTAGGAGAGATGGCATTAAGAAGGTGGGTGGGAATGGGATCAGAGGAACAGATGGTACATTTTGTTATGCTCTTGCTGCAGCCTTTTCATCTTCCGGGCTGCCGGCAGTGTTAACAATGTAAGCACACTGCCTTCGCGTGCTGGGAAGCCTTCTTTCTGCAGCAAGTGACCTGTCTATGTGGAAACAGGAAGTTGCAATAGAGAGAAGGCTTCCGGGCCGCACAAAGGCAGCGTACTTACATTGTGAATGCTGCCAGCTGCCCAGAAGATGGAAAGGCTACAGCAGGAGCATAGTGGTGAGGTGGAGGAGTGACACCAGAGCTTGCAGAGGGAGGAGGGAGAGTGCAACACTGGACCTGGCAGCGGCGCAGGGGGTGGGAGAGCGAGCAACACCGGAGCTTGCAGAGGGGAGGGAGAGTGCGACACAGGACCCAGCGGCGGCGGGGGGAAGGGAGAGCAAGCGAGCAACACCGGACTTTTAAGGAAGGGAGGGAGGATGAGAAAAAGGTAGGCATCCATTTTCCGTGGGTACAGGGATTATTACTGTTCCTGCGGGGCAGGGAAATAACCTCTGTTTGCACCCACTACAAAGCTTTTAAAAATTTTCCCATTCCTGCAGTTTTACTGTACCCGCTCCGTGTCATTCTCTACTAGGAATAGTTAGTTGCCTATATGTAGAACTTCCTTTGGAGACTTCTTCAAATGCCAGACCTCCATTACTGGATTCCCCTCTCACAAGGGCAAGCTCAATTGCTTCCAGCTTTCTGTACTCCAAATTGGTACATTGAGACTCTGGGACATCTGTACCATGTCAAAAGAGAGGGACTTGCAAGACTAGAAGACAGAGCACCCAAATAAGAACTGAAACTGAATGTGGACAAGTGCAAAGAAATGCATGTAGGAATGAGCAACCCAAACTATAGTTATATGATGCAAGGTTTCATATTAGGAATCACCGCAGAGGAAAAGGATCAAGACATAGTAGATTAATCATTGTATCCACTGATCAGTGTGCGGTGGTGGTAAAGAGAGCAAATAGAATTCAAGGAGTTATTAGGAACAGAATGGTAAATAAAATAGAGAATATCATAATGTCTCTGGATTGTTCCATGGTGCAACTGCTCCTTGTGTACAATTCTGGTCACCATATCTGAAAAGAAAAAGATACAGCAGAATTATAAATGATACAACAAAGGGCAACCAACATTTTAAAGTGGATGGAATGATTCCACGATGACAAAAGGCTAAAGAAAATAATGCTTTTCAACTTAGAGAAGAGATGACTGAAATGAAATATGATAGAGGTTTATAAAATAATGAGTGGAGTGTAACTGATAAAAATGAATTGATTTGTTTATTCTTTCAAAAAGTACAAATACCAGGGGGCATACATTGAAGTTACTAATAGCACATTTAAAATAAAAAGGGGTAAATATGTTTTCATTCAACACATAATTAAGCTCTCGAGTTTTTTGTTGGTTGATGTGGTAAAAGCTGCTAGTGCAGCTAGGTTTAAAAGAGGTTTGGACAAGTTCCTGGATGAAAAGTCCATAAACCCTTCTTAAGCTGGACTTAGGAAATTGACTGCTTATCCGTAGGATAAACAGCATAGAATCTATCTACCTTTAAGAATTCTGCTACAGCTTGTGACTTGGATTGGCCACTGCTGGAAACAAGATACTGAGCATATTGACCTTTGATTCTGACTCAGTGTGGCAAATCATATGTTAACTGGTCCAGAACATCATACCAATCAGAATGTGATGGTATCGTATGGTCATCCAACCTCGGGGACATATCATTCCCTGTTGGGGCAGCAACTCCAATGCCTAACCCATATCCAGATGAAAATCCTGCACTGTAGAATGAGTCAGAAAACTAGACCTAACTAATCTGATGCCAGGGAGGACCATGTGCGGTATCAGAGGGTAGATCTTGGCACATTTTGGTACTTTTCCTAATGGTTTAATTATCTCCTATAATCAGATTCAGTCTCAGAGCTCAGTATTCTCAGGCAGGCAGTATTCTTTGCTTGATGGGTCCAAAGTGTGAAACTCAAATTCCTATTAGAACTTCAAAGGAAAGTTTAAGTTTGATCTCCTGCAATACCAATTGCACAAATATGGTGCTAGAGAAAAATACTGTGGCTAACCCAAAAATTGATTTGTTTTTTGGGCTATCCACAGTATCCTTTTCTAGTGCGATAATTCAACGGCGTCAATTTTCTTCCTATTTGCTTCTTCACGATCCAACTTTTACATTCATATAATATTATGGAAAATACCTTAGCTTGGACAAGTTAGATCTTTGTATTAGATATATATTAGAATAGATATGGATGGGCTGGAGTGTAAATTTTAAGGGGCTTCAACGTTAGCATCACAACTTTCAGTACAAGAACAGTGGGCAGACTTCTACGGTCTGTGCCCTGAGAATGGCAAGGACAAATCAATCTCGGGTATAAAGTATCACATACCATGTAAAATGAGTTTATCTTGTGCAGACTGGATGGACTGTACAGGTCTTATCTGCCATCATTTACTATGTTACTATTCAGAAATACATCTCTGCACTTGAAGATCATGTCTTGGTCCTTCATAACCACTCTGCCATGAGTGACATGTCTTAGATTTCCAGACTGCTTATTGCACAGGTTTTCAACCCAGTCCTCAGGGCACACTGCACAAATGATGATGATGATGAATAAATATATCTTATATACAATTGATGGTAAGGTGGGACCAAGATCGACAACATTCCAGCATCTTCTAATCATGAAATTATTTTCAGTAGAAAACTGGAATAAAATGCTAGTAATGTGCTAGAAGAGACCTCCAAGTAGAGGAGAGCTGATGAGGGCCCTTGTTATGAAATTGGTAGCACATCACTGAGAACTGTATGAATAATAAAAAGAGATTTACAGAAGGGTCGATCAAATGTATTCTTCAGGAAAGATATGAACTGAACAGGTATTTCTCCCTTTTCTCACTGATGACAAAATTGCTGAGTAGTTGTCTTCTGACTCAGATTTACAGATTCTACATAGAGTTTCTAAAAGAAAACAACATGATAATTAAAAGTTCATGTTGTGACAAATGAACCCAACCTACACATAATTTTTACTGCTCAAACCATCCCAGTGCACAAAATGCAGGATTTTTTCAGATATGTAAAAAAAAAAGAATACTTTAGTTACATTTACTTTTAAACTATACCACACTCATTATATTGTAAATTAAACTATATCAATTAATGTCTACTCTGATTCTGTATGAATATTATATGATGAATTACATTGCTGGGGAAATTTTGGAAACCTCTCAACAGGTCTGTATTGTATTTAGCACAATTTATACTCAAAATGCATTTTGATCATAATATAAAATACCAATAGGAGAGAAAGATAACCCCATTATAGTCTGCGGGGACAGAACAGGAACAGAGCCTGCGGGGACGGGGCAGCGACGGGGATAGACCCCACGGGGTTGGGGCAGGGATAGAGACAGAGCCCATGGGGAGAGGAACAAACTTTGTCCCTGTGTAATTTTCTACTTTGAAGCCTATTAATGAACTAGACTATTATTTATGTTTTAGTGATGCAGACGACAATATTTTGACCTTTATTGGAGCAACAAGCAAACATGCTGGCCACAACTAGCAAAATGTGCATGGGGGATCCTGTACATACCTGCTAGCAGCACATCTTCTAAGAAGACATCTTCTGTTGTAGGAAGGACTGTGGAAGATAGGAGATCTAGGCTGAATCCTGAGATTGTTGATGACTTATTCATCCACAGATTAAAAAATCATAACAGTGCTTTATAGGGCATATTTCTCTTCCACTAGGGCATACAGAACAGGTTGTATTTTGTACCCTTGGGCATTTTAACAGGATGGATTAGGATTCCTTGGGATATTAGAAGTCAGCTATTGTTGGGGTTGGAAGGGAAGAGGGTGATGGTGAGGGGTTATTATAGTTGCTCATTGTTATTATTGTTTTCTATTTGTGATTTATAAACAGTTACACAGCATATTGTTCCTTTTTACTCCTTAATAAAAAGATTTAAATATAAAATCATAAGTGTTTGAGGCTCCTGCAGATGAGGACAGAACCCATGGGGATGGGGAGGGGATGGAGAAAGAACCTTTGGGGTCGGGGCGGGGACAGAGACAGGGCCTGGGAGATGGGATGGGAATGGAGACAGAACTTGTGGGGATGGAGACAGAACCCAGGGGGACAGGACGGGGATTGGGACAAACTTTGTCCCCATGTCATTCTCTAAACCCCATTAAATAAATAATTTATCCAACAAAAAGATTCAATAATGCATATTGTCATGTGAAAATAATACATGAATCCTTCATTCAGTAACAGGTGGAACCTCTCTGTGTAGTAACACCTTCCGGTAACTGTTGATTAATCTTTCACATCACCCTTGAGGAATTTTCCATTCAGAACCGTTTCAGCTCTGTGACTTTTAAGGGCCTCCTTGTATGAACATTTCTCTTCAGTTCTTTCCACAATATTTCAATAGGATTTTGGTCAGCACAAAGGCTCTTATTCTAGAAGCCTTATCTGTGACTTCCATATGTGGATTCATCCATGTGTAAAACCCAATTTCCTAATGCCAGTAGTTACCCAGTGTATATTTGCACTAGCCAGGCAATTCTTATAACAGGGTACCTGGTAGAAGCCTATTCTGTTTTATTTTATAGAGTAGTAGCTTATCCAGATATATAAGTACTAAAAGGTTACCCCAAATGCTCATGCCTAATTGTCAGAGATGCACACATAACATACAGTATTCTCCACCCATTTGTTTACCCCCTGTTGCAGTAAGTTAACCAGGGACTGTATTTGGAATTCTGGCATTTATGTGCATATGTGTGCAAAGATGCACGTAAATGCCATGAATTAACCATTATTCTAAATGCATGCCTAATATGCAGTTAGAATTCTCAATAGATTGCATAAAGTTAGGCTCTCTGCTCCCCCCGTGCCCTCAACCTGGCTCTACTCTTCTGGCATGAGCGTTAAGGGGTGGCAAACAGGGAAATTTCCCTGGGCCTCCATACTACAGGGGACCCCCCAAACCTGCCTAAAGCTGAAGAAGACATAGGCTGAAGACCAGCTTTTGAGCCCTGACCCTAGTGATTCTATAACGAGTATAATTCCTTTATAGATTCACGCTTAGCACTAAGGTGTGCCTAACTGTAGGCGGCTGCAATTAGGCCTGCTATACGCAAGCCTAAATACTTGTGCCTAAGTTAGGCACACTTAGGTGTGATTCTGTATCAATGTGCATAAAATCCGGGAATGCCCCCAAGAACGCCGCTAACCATGCCCCCAAATTATTATCCACAATAGGTTTAGCCACAATCCATTATAGAATCAGATATGCACCTAAATCCTACTTATTGACAATTAGTACTGATTATTGTTATCTCCCAATTATCAGGACTGATTAGAATGTTGTTTAGCTAAGATGTGTGCACTCTTTATAAAATCACGCTAAGCGTGTCCTTAATCGGTGCTGATTTTTCGGGCGCAATTTATAGAATTTGGCCCTTAGTGTCTATGTTATTGAATCACCCCATATGTGTATATTACAAGAGGACATGATATGGGCTGGGCTTCGAAGGACTAAATCTACACATGTATGCCCTATTTCATAAACAGAGTGCACATGTATATGGCAAGATTTGCATGTCAAGATTTACACGTACAGTTTTTTTAAGCGCTTATTTAGGTGTGTCTTTTACAGGAATGATCAATGGAGATATCCTACTAAATCTCCCATGGTTTAATTCCCCTCCAAAATAAAATAAAAAAGAGGATTGTGGTCTCTGTGTCTAATTAGCAGCAGTCACACATGTAGGTTTAAAAAATAGCAGATATACAAAAGTAAATGTTGACACACATGTAAGTCAGTATTTCATAATGTACACTTGTGTCAACACTTACACAAGTAAGTAGCCAAGTTTCCTCAGTTTATTTGTAAACAGGATGCTCCCACAGCATGTACTGCCACATCCATGTGCATTCCTGCATGTATTTTACAAAAGGCTCTAGGTAGGAAGAACCTTAATACTACCAGAATTGTGTACGTCCCAACCTGTACTTTCTAATGTCTATGTTCTAGTTCTTGGTTTTTTTCAGCCATTCTGTAGATTTACATGAATGTGTAGGTTTATCTTGCTGCATAACACACTTTTTACTCTGCTTCAACTCGTGGATATATGACCTGAAATTTTCTCTACAATTTTCTATTATAAAGCAGAATTCATGGTTCCATCTGTACAGGAACTAAAGCAGGAAGGCAGCTCACACCATGATACCTTCACTACCTTGCTCGTCAAACAGGATATAGTTCTTACTTTGGAAGGCAGTGTTTGGTTTTCAGCAGCAAGACCTTTGTTATTGTCAATGACCAAGCCACTATAGGCTCAGGCCCACCCAGCAGCAGTGCACCTTGCTGTGGCTAGCGGGGATCACCAAGCCTTGCCAGCTGAAGACTCCAGGCATATCTCTCTCTCTTTCTTTCTTTCTCTTCTCCATCCCCCCAATGACGATCTAGCATCTCAGTCTCTCAGTTCCCTCCTACCACCACTCCCCCCCCCCCCCCCCCATGTATCTTTTAAAACTTCACTTCCCTTCTGGAGGTTGCTGACAATAAGTAGCAATTCACACAAACTGCTCACACTCACCCCTCTGCTTTCCCTCTGACACAGTCCCACCTATGTGGAAACAGAACGTTATGTCAAAGGGAAGCATTGAGCAGCTTGTGTGAACCAGTTCTTAATTCCAGTGGCCTCTAAAAGGGAACAGAAATTTTATTAAAGGTAAACCAGGGGGAAATGAGAAACAGAAATGCTGGATTACTGGTGATGGGGATGGGAGGTAGAATTGCCAGATTGCCAGTTGGGTAAGGAGTGGAAGAGAAAGGGAGAGATCCTGAGCCACAGGAAAAGGACAAGTGGTGGAGGAAATATCATGCCCAACCACTTTGGGCTCAGAACCACCCAAAGTTGACTGTCTGGCAACACCACTAGTTATTGTGATTGAAAAGTTCAATTTTTGATGCATGCCTTCTTTGAACTCCTTTCATCGGGTAAATCTCTCTTATCTGTATCCACTGCCATCTGCAGACTCTGTTCCTTTTATCTTGCTGTGCCATATAACTGAGTCCGAATGTCATTCTGTGTCTCTGACCCCAGTCAAATCTAGGATAAAAGCCCACCTTTTTGTAGCTGTTTTAACTCTTAACACCTTATTCAGCTGTTCAGTACCCACATTTGTTTTAATCATTCCCAAAATAAATAACTCCCAAATCCCTTAGTCATCCTGTTTGTCTCTTAGATTGTAAGCTCTATAGAGCAGGGATTGTTGCTTATATGTTTTGTGTACAGCAGTGCGTACATCTAGTAGTGTCTATTAGTAACAGTAATAGTAGTAGTAGTAGTAGTTCACTAGAAGTCAGTCCTGATTGGGCAAAAATAAATTGGATTTTGCTTTTTTTAAATGTGCTGTTACACTCATGCAAGGGATAATAGTTCTTCACCTCCAATAAACTTGATGGATTAACCTCAATAGAAATAACTATGAATAAGATAAATACAGTCATGGAAAATATTGAAATAAAAAGATATTCACTCTTGAAAAGCTCTCTTTGGTGTCAACAAGGAAATACAAAGTTATTTCATAGATTTTGCACCACACAAACCTTTGGAATGTTTTGTCTGGATGTGTCTTATATTAAATTACAAGTTCTACCAGACAACCCATTAAGAAAGTGACTCACAAAAATTGTACTGAAGATCAATTGATTGTTCTCAATTCATAGTTAAAGTATACTCATCCACTGAGGGAGTGTAACTTCTTTCTTAATCATCGGTAATTGCTACAGAATATCAAGGCTCCACCGATGCAAAAATATTTCCCAGTTGGACTCCCTCCTATATAAAAGGAGGGTTTTCAAGCAGCCAACCCAGAGCTTGGGAAATCCTACTTCCAGTCCATTTGCCTAATTCTGCCATACAGTGCAAGAGAAAACCATGTCTGCCAAGGGTGGTCACGGTCAGTGCCAACAGCAGCAACAGTACCCACAGCCATGCCAGCAAGTACCAGACCAATGTCAAAATCGTAAGTATCATCTTATTCAGAAAATCTATGAACTCTCATTTGTTTAAATATCTTTAGTTAGACTTTCTCAGTAGTTAGAAGTAAAGAGAACATCTAAGAACTAAAATCACATATTCCCTATTAAGGTTTAATCTTGTTTTTACTTGAAAAGTAGGGTTGAAATGTCCTATGCTTAGGTCATGGTTTTGTACAACACTTTGGGTCTGATTTGTGCACTTAGATTTGAATGTTAAACTTATAAATTGGCCTCCTTGAAAATCTACTAGGGCTGAGAGCCTAATGTTATAGTCAAAACTTCACAAAACTCCTTTTTAAAATGCTAACAGCTATTGGCTAATTTATACCAAAATATTCAGTGGTAGCACCTATCTAGGTCCCAGCATTCATTATGAGGGTTCCAGCTGCTTCCCCTAAGTTAACTAGCCAATATTCAGCCCACTGCCAAGTTAGCTAACTAGATAACAAGCTGAGGGGTCCTTTTACTAAGCTGTGGTAAAAAGTGGCCTGCAGTAGTGTGGGCACATGTTTTGGGCGTACATTGGGCCATTTTTTACCATGGCGGGGAAAAAGGGCTCTTTTCAATGGGCCAAGAAATGGGTATGTACTGAAATTAAAACTAGCGTTCGCCTATTTACAGCCTCAGCCCTTACCACCATCTACTGACCTAGTGGTAAGGGCTCATGTGCTACCCGTGCAGTAAAAATGCAGCGCGCACCAACTACTGATTACCGTCAGGATCTCCCCCCCCCCCCCCCCCCCCCCAATGGAAGAAAATAGAAAATTATTTTCTATCCTGGGATTCCGCACACACCAAACTCAGAATTACCACTGGGTGCATGGGCGACTTGGCGCATGTTACCCATACATTAGCGCTCCCATGCCATAATAAAAGGGCCCCTGAATCAGTGGCGTAGCTAGGTGGGGCGCCAGGGGAGCAGCCGCTCCCCCAAACAGAGTTCTGCTGTCGCTGGCGCCTATTTTATTCTCATCGTGTTGCAATGAAAATGTGCACTGGTGCCAGCAGAAGTGCGCTCTCACGCCGCTTTCGCTCCCCCCGCGCCATCAACCTGGATCCGCTTCTGCCCTGAATATCAGCTTCTCCCTCACAAACCCCACCACCACAAGAGATTTCCCCCATGAGCTTTTCTCCATCTTGAAACTCCCTGTAGGCCCCTTGCCCAAGGGGCCCCCACCCATTTGATGGCTCAAAAGTTTACTACCAAAAAGGGCAATTCTGTAAAGCATTTTTCAAAAGTATGCTTCATATGAAATAAAGTGCAAAACACCAAAACTGACATTTTTTTCACAGTTTTTAGTCATTTTATGCTTTTTTACCTAGGCAGTATAAATCTTGCTTATAGCACTAAACATTCTATTGCCAAGAATAGTTTGGGTCTGTTTCACTAAGGAATCAGATTATCTCACATTCAGTGTTTATTGGGAAAAAACACCTTAATGTCTCAAGCCAATAACATCTATTCATATTAATACCA
Organism: Microcaecilia unicolor; assembly: GCF_901765095.1. Taxonomy (NCBI): domain Eukaryota; kingdom Metazoa; phylum Chordata; class Amphibia; order Gymnophiona; family Siphonopidae; genus Microcaecilia; species Microcaecilia unicolor. The sequence goes on along the minus strand of NC_044035.1, from coordinate 133,796,973 downwards.
GATATGATCAGTTATTCTAGTAATGTTCCGTATTTGAAAAGGAGCAGTGTAGTAATGGACAATAGTAAGATCTTTATCATGCATTTGAATAATCTGTGTACTGGAGAAATAGTAATCAAACAGGTTTATATTAACCCATTATATTATCTTATTAAAGATAAACAAACCATCAGATGTCTAGTTAGGATGAAACTTAGCCCTGAATTGTTACCTGAAAAATATAAACAACTTTGTTTCATGGCTATATATCTTCTCTACATTTCAGCCTGTGAACCTGCACAGCAGTGCCAGGATCAGAACACACAGTATTCTAAGCCAGGTATGAGAAGTTATATTCAGTAAAAGACATATGTTTGACCATGAAAGTTTACTCTAAAAGTGAAAATCTTCTATAGAATTCCTAAAAAGAAAGATTATGGTTAAATGTTGCCAGGAAGAAAGGAGGCAGCAGAAGGAAGTTGTAAGAATGAGCATTTCCTGACATCTACAGACAGTATTTCCTGTGATTATTGTCTTCTCTGTATATTTCCTATGTTCTGCACAAAGCCATGCACCTTGTAACTTGTATTTCTAAAGCACACGGCAGAATGATATCTGACTATTTCAGCACAAATTCTATACAAGGGGGAAAATCTAATCTTTGAAACTTAATTAAACTATTATAACAGGCCCAATAAAATATTTCTGTAGGTTTATTTCATTGATCAAGAAAGTCTTCAGAAGAAAATTCCATATAAGAAATGTCTTCCCAATTAGAAAACCTAAGGAAGGTTTATGAAGTGTGTAAGACACACATGTAAGAAAGGAATCCATAAGAATTGTAAACTTTAATATTCTAGCAGATATACTGAAGAAAGTCATCTTTGAGAACTGCCCTCTGTCTGCTCTTTCCCTGCAGTAATTATCTTCTTGCTCCTTCCCAGTACTAACAGATGCATGTTCTGAACCTTAGGACTCTTTCCTACTTCCAGCCATCACTACTGTGTAGTAGAGCAATATATACTAATCACTTTCTCAAAGTTCTGTCCTGCTCTATTACTTTTCTACTTTATTAGATTTTACAAATAATAGCAGTAATATATTGTGCCACAAATATTAACCCAGGACTAAAATACAGTCTACTAATTTTGTATCTTTCTTTCACTGTAGTTCCCTGTGAACCATATCCACCCCAGTGCCAGGACCAGGGGAAATCATACCCTGGAGGATGCAAGAAATGAAGACTGTATCTTGAATAACACAGACTAGAAGAAAGGGGATTGATGAATCAGCTACATTACTTCTTGTGTGTGAATAACAAAATAAGGATATTAAACTACACTGCATTGACTTTCTTACATCTATAGCATCATTTCTTTAAAAAGTCATGTTAATTTCTTACCATCAGAGCACATTCAGTCTTCAAACACCAACCTTCTAATAAAAATATTATTTATTTCATTTCCTGTTTATCAGCTACTTTATTTTATTTATGATTTGAAGATTCATGTGTTTTAAAGCATAATATTAATTCAACTTCACAGTGCATTTGAAATATGATATTAGTCTATCAACATCTATCCACCTCCAGATAGCCTCAATAAGATATTGTTAATCCTTGACAGATTTCAGAAGTTAAACTCAAGAACTGAAGTAAATTCAGAACATATATCTTCTCTTTTCTAACTGATGAAAATATAAAATGGACACAGTGATCAAAATGAAACATTGAAAACCAATATTCCATAATCTATAAAATGCAGCAAAAAACTGATGTCTAGCTGCCTGATATTTGAAACTCAATAAATTCTGAATGTGTCTAGTCTTTGATATACAAGTGATCATAAAATTTCATGTAACTTCTATTTTTTTATCTTCTGAATTTCCATTATTTTGAAAATTATAAATGCAGTCTACAGAATCCATGCACAGTCTTCCTATACAAAAGAACTTAAGCTTTGCCCTGGAATTTATAGCATGGAATGTTGCCATGATTTGGGTTTCTGCCAGGTACTTGTGACATAGCTTGTCCACTGTTGGAAACAGGATACTGGGCTAGATGGACCATTAGTCTGACTCAGTATGTTCTTATGTTCAAGCACTAAAAATGTCTAGGACATGACCATTTTCGAAACAAAAAGATTTTTTTCAGGCTCATAAATGGCCATGTTTGCCATTTAATTTTAAGATTGGGTTATTCTATTTAAAATGTTAGATTCAAATCCACCTTTGAAAAATCATTTCCTTTTCAGGGGGGCATGTCACTGTAATTCGCTGCCTTTGGTCCTGAAAACACAACTGTCCTATACTTATTTTAGGAAGTTGCTTAAACCCATTTATATGAAGGTTAATCCTGTGCTTACACAGCAGGCCCTGTTTACTAAGCTGTGCTGTAGGCGTGCAAACATTTTAGCACGTGCAAACGCTAGAGACACCCATAAGAGTATAATGGGTGTCTATTGTTAGTGCATGTCACAAAATGCCTAGCTACCTACCTGGGGTTACCCCACAGCTACTTAGAGGGTCTATCCTAAGCACAGCTCAGGTCTACCTGCACCTGCCACTCATGCTCTACACTAGCACCCTCCTCCCACTGATTGGGTCACATCCACCTCTGGATGAGTCTCCAGCTCTCATACTATCCCCAGTGATTTCTAGGTTACTGAAGCCACACTCCCAGAGGTCCCACAGTTCCCAGAAAGCACTCACAGACCCAACACGCAAACCACCAGGATTCTTTATCAGTCCAGAACGGTAGAATGAACAAGCAAATGTGTTTATTCTCAGAACTTGGAACAGTGGACAAAAAATGTTCAGTTAGCAAACACTAACAAGTAACTGAAAAATGGATCAATTAGAAAACTAACTAAATATTTGCACACTTCCAAGATAGTACCTGGGGAGATCACCAGTTATCCAATATAACTGTTTTTATAGTGCTTTAGCAAAGAGCTCTCTCTCTCTCTCTTCTCCCGGGCTGAAACTGAACTCAAAACCAGTAAAGTCCAAATGAGATGAGTTCCTGGACCAATCAGAGCCCAGTCAACAAGATTTCAAATATATACTATTTCTTGCTTCCTGTTTGTGTTAAACTAAAGAAAAAGCACTCAGTTCTCTATAACAGCTTTACAGCAAAAGAAACACCACCTGCTGGCCAAATAGGAGAAATACACTTCAGAACATAATCAATGCAAAAAATATCCAATACATTTTACAGGCTTAAAACCAGTGCTTTTTTTGAAGGAAAAAAGGTGCCGGTACTCATTATGGGTGGGACCACCACCTATGGCCATGCCCTTATGATAGCCACACCCATGTTAGCCACACTCCTTGGTGCATATAAACAGGCATCATTGAAAATATACCAGTATAGGAGAAAAAAATAACTTAAATTTTTTTCATTATAAATAATTTCTGTAAGATGTTACAGCTCCAGTATACCCAGTGCAAAATAAGATAGCAGATGTAAATTCTCAAATTGGACATATTCCAAATACTAAAATGAAAATAAAATGATTTTTTTCTACCTTTGTTGTCTGGTGACTTTGTTTTTCTGATCATGTCGGTCCCAGTATCTGATTCTGCTGCTCTCTATCTGTTCCCTTAACTCCATTTCCATGGATTCCTTTCCATTTATTTCTTTACTTTCCTCCTTTCTTCTTCATTTCTTGCTCTTCATCCATAGGTAAAAGCTGGGTCCTCCGCAGACTTGACTGGAGGAGGTATAGAGTGGATCCAGTTTTTCACTATTTTCTCCATCCATGTGCAGTTTTTCTTCTCTTTTCCCTTTCCCTCATCTCCGTCAGTATGCATCTCCTTCCTCTCTCTTCCCTCTCATCCATCCATGTCCAGCATTTCTCCTCTCTCCTCCCCTCCATCCATGTTCATCTCACTTCCTCTCTTTCCCTCTCCTCCATCCATGTTCATCTCACTTTCTCTCTCTTCCCTCCCCTCCATCCATGTTCATCTCACTTCATTTCTCTTCCCTCTCATCCCATCTATGTCCAGCATTTCTCCTCTCTCCCCTCCCCTCCATCCATGTCCAGCAACTCTCCTCTCTACCCTGCCCTCCCATCCCATCCATGTCCAGGATTCTCCTCTGCCTTCCCCTCCCATCCATGTTCAGCGATTCTCCTTTGCCCCTATCCTTCCCTCCCATCCATGTTCACCGATTCTCTGCCCTCCCCTCCATGTCCAGTGATTCTCCCTTCCCCCTATCCTCCCCTTCCTTCCCCCTATCCCCCCTCCCTTCCATGCCCTGTGACTCGCCCCCAACCTCCACCTGCCCCTGAGATCGTTCCAACCCCATCCCCACCTGCCGGCCTTCAGCTCACCAACTTTCCGTTCTGCCCCCTGCAAATCTAATATTTACCGAAGTCGCAGCGTGAACCGGCAGTAGTGAAGACAGCAAGCAGGCAGGCTTGCCTCCTCGTTGCTTCCCTGCCCTCTCAGCACAGCTCAGGCTCAGCGTCCTGCCTTCGTCGCTTCCCTGCCCAGTCTCAACACAGCTCAGGCTCAGCATCCCGCCTTCATCGCGCTGCGACTTCGGTAAATATTAGATTTGCAGGGGGCAGAACAGAACGTTGGTGAGCCGGCCCTCAGAAAAAAAAGGTGCCAGTACGCTGTACCGGCACAAAAAAAGCACTGCTTAAAACAAACTGTTTCTTTACAGTTAACTAATTTTTAACACATGCTAAAAAGTTAGCTTGCCTACAGTGCAGCTTCTATATTGAGGTACTCTTTTTGTAAACCATTGTGAATCCAATTTCTTGGAATTAATGGTTGGTATATAAGAACCAGGTAGAAGAGAAAAGAATGTTTTCAGCAAAACATTCAAAGTTAGATTTAGACATATCAAAAATGCCCCTCTACATCAAATATGGGGACAGAATTCAATTCAATCCCATTCACACATTGAGATATTCCACTCAAGGAGCTAAAACAATTCAATCCTGATCAATTGATGGCTGACTATGTAAAAGGAGGCCATAGAACTATTCCCCCCCATCCTTATCAGATTGCAGAAGAAGTGTAGCCTATTTAACAAACCCAGCAGTAAAGTTTATGTTCTGTGTTAAACATGACATCCTGATTGGTAATATTCAAGGCCAGTATCATCCAGAAACATAAACAGCTGCCAGGCCACCGCCTTCTCAGTTACTTTTCCCAAGAAAGTTAACTTGGACACTGGACTTTACTTCTTTTTAACCCCAGGATTAAGGTTACCATATGGCTCCAGAAAAAGGAGGACACATTTGATCCAGTCCGGGTTTTGCTTCCATTGAAAGCAATGGAAGTATAACCCAGACTGGCTCAATCTGTCCTCCTTTTTCTGGAGCCATATGGTAACCCTACCCAGGATCTAAATCTAGCTTCTTCAGTGATGCAAGTGGGTATCAATACTAAAATACAGTACTGTCAATGAAAAAAAACAGATAGGTCCAGTTCATTGTTCGATAATACAGTTGGCTCCGCCCCTTCCTGGGGCCGTCCTCGGAGATGGGCGCCCCCGTTCGATTATGCCCCTCTACATCAGGTGTGGATGTTATTCAAAAACACTATCTTAGAAGCCAGTCCAGATGCAATCCACATATTTGCAATAGTGGAAAGAAGAAAAAATGTCAGTCAGCATGGTTTAAAGGTAAAGTAAAAGAGGCCATTACAGCCGAAAGATTGTCCTTCAAAGAATGGAAAAAGGACCCAAATAAAGAAAACAAGAAGCAACATAAGCACTGGCAAGTCTGATGCAAAGCATTAATAAAGAAGGCTAAAAGAGAACATAAAGAGAAACTTGTTGCAGAGGCTAGTACTCACAGTAACTACTTTTTCAGGTATATCAGAACAGAAAGCCTGCGAGGGAATCTGTGGGACTGTTAGAAAGGAGCAAAAGGGATGCTCAGGGAGGACAAGGCCATGGCAGAGCAACTGAATGAATTATTTGCTTCTATCTTTACGGAAGAAGATGTAACAGATCTGCCTATACTGGAAATAGTTTTCACGGGTGATGATGCGGAGGAACTGAAAGAAATCTTGGTGAATCTGGAAGATGTACTGAGCCAAATTGACAAATTAAAGAGTAGTAAATCACCTGGACCAAATGACATATATCCAAGGGTACTCAAAGAATTCAAGCATGAAATTGCTGATCTGCTGTTAGTAATATGTAATCTGTCGTTAAAATCGTCCATAGTACTTGAAGATTGGAGGATGGCCAATGTGACGCCGGTTTTTAAAAGGGTTCTAGGGGTGATCCAGGAAATTATAGACCAGTAAAACTGACGTCGGTGCCATCAAATTACAGAACATGTAGACAAATGCAGCTTAATGGGACAGAGTCAGCATGGGTTCAACCAAGGGAAGTTTTGCCTCACCAATTTGCTTCATTTCTTTGAAGGTGTGAATAAACATGTGGATAAAGATGAGCCAGTTGATGTAACATAGTAACATAGTAGATGACAGCAGAAAAAGACCTGCACGGTCCATCCAGTCTGCCCAACAAGATAACTCATATTTGCTACTTTTTGTGTATACCCTACTTTGATTTGTACCTGTGCTCTTCAGGGCACAGACCGTATAAGTCTGCCCAGCACTATCCCTGCCTCCCAACCACCAGCCCCACCTCCCAACCACCAGCTCTGGCACAGACCGTATAAGTCTACCCAGCACTATCCTCGCCTCCCAACCACCAGACCTGCCTCCCAACCACCGGCTCTGGCACAGACCGTACAAGTCTGTCCAGCACTATCCCCGCCTCCCAACCACCAGTCCTGCTTCCCACCACTGGCTCTAGCACAGACCATATAAGTCTGCCCAGCACTATCCCCGCCTCCCAACCACCAGCCCTGCCTCCCAATCTTGACTAAGCTCCTGAGGATCCATTTCTACGGCACAGGATTCCTTTATGCTTATCCCACGCATGTTTGAATTCTGTTACCGTTTTCATTTCCACCACCTCCCGCGGGAGGGCATTCCAAGCATCCACTACTCTCTCCATGAAAAAATACTTCCTGACATTTTTCTTGTAGTGTATCTAGATTTTCAGAAAGCTTTCGATAAAGTTCCTCATGTGAAACTCCTGAGAAAATTAAAGAGTTATTGGACAAAAAAACAGAGGATAGGGCTAAATGGTCATTTCTCTCAATGGAGGAGGGTGAACAGTGTAGTACCACAGGGATCTGTACTGGAACCGGTGCTATTCAGCATATTTAAAATGATATGGAAATCAGAACAAGTGAGGTGATCAAATTTGCAGATGATACAAAACTACAAGGTTGTTAAAACACGTGCGGATAGTGAAATATTGCAGGGAAGACTGGGAATCCAAATGGCAGATGAAATTTAATGTGGACAAATGCAAGGTGATGCACATTGGAAAGAATAATCCAATTCAGTGGCGTACCTAGGGTAGTTGACACCCGGGGCCGGTCATTTTTTTAACACCCCCCCCCCCCCCAAAAAAAAATCCAGTACTAGGCATGCCGAGAATACAAAACACTCAGGACCTTTAGAGCAATTCTACCATACCATAAGCAGTCATTTCTACGAGTCACACAAGGAAAAGGAAAGCATCTTAAACACTACAGTGCGCACTAGAACATCAATTCACCTATTGTAAAACGAAACCAGACAGAATAGTACAGATCGTAGATCCTGCCCAGTCAATGCCAACTGAAAGCCATGTCTTTTTCACAAACACAGATACACCCTAATCCACTATAGGATAAGTAATCATAAACTTTCTATTTAGACAAAAATTAAACTGAACCCCCAATGCCAGACTCTGCATACAATGCAACACCACAGAAACAGAAACTGTCCCCTAGTACTGTGCAAAATATAAAGACAGCAGATGTAAATTTGAAAAAAACTAACAAGTACCAATCACCACTTTACAAATTAACAAATAGAAATAAAACAAATATAGAAAGTAAAATAATACCATTTTATTGGACTAATACATTTAGCTTTCAGAGGCCAAAACCTCCGTCCTTGGGTCAGTACAGTATAGTGCTGTTACAGTATCCTATCCTGACCTGAGGAAGGGGGTTTTGTTCTCCAAAAGTTAGTCAAAATGTATTAAAATTAGTCCAATAAAAAGATTACCTTGTTTAAATGTTCTATTATAAACATTTATTAACACAGCTACAATGCTACTTTATCCTAAAGCAAAAAACAAAAATATATATTTTATTTACAGTTTGTTGTCTCTGGTTTCTGCTTTCCTCATCTTCTTTTCACCATCTTCCTTCCATCCAGCATCTGTCTTCGTTCTCTGCCATGCAGTGTCAGCCCTCTCTGCTGTCTCCTCCATCCAATGTCTGCCCTCTCACCCTGCCCCTTCCATCCACATCTGCCCTCTATCTCTGCCCCTTCCATTCACTGTCTGCCCTTTCCCTTCCATCCACTCCACTGTCTGCCCTTTCTCTCTGCCCCTTCAATCCACCATTTGCCCTCCCTCTCCCATCCATCCAGGGTCTGCCCTCCCTCTCGCTCCCCCTTCCATCTAGGATCTGTCCCCTCTCTCTCTGCCCCTTTTTTCAGCCCCCAGTTCCAGTCCCCTTCTCCCCTCCCCTTCTCCTATCTGTGACCCCCACCCCAGTCCTCTTCTCCCCTCTGAACACCCCCACCCCAGTCCCCTTCTCCCCTCCCCCTCCCCTGTCTGAGACCCCCACCCCAGTCCCCTTCTACCCTCCCCGTCTCCCATCTGAGATCCCCAACCCAGTCCCCTTCTCCCCTCCCCTGTCTGAGATCCCCACCCCAGTCCCCTTCTCCCCTCCCCTTTTCCCCTCTGAACACCCCCACCCCAGTCCCCTTCTCCCCTCCCCTTCCCCCGTCTGAGACCCCCACCCCAGTCCCCTTCTCCCCTCCCCTTCCCTTCTCCCGTCTGAGATCCCCACTCCAGTCCCCTTCTCCCCTCCCCCTCCCCTGTCTGAGACCCCCACCCCAGTCCCCTTCTCCCCTCCCCGTCTCCCATCTGAGATCCCCAACCCAGTCCCCTTCTCCCCTCCCCCGTCTGAGATCCCCACCCCAGTCCCCTTCTCCCCTCTGAACACCCCCACCCCAGTCCCCTTCTCCCCTCCCCTGTCTGAGACCCCCACCCCAGTCCCCTTCTCCCCTCCCCTTTTCCCCTCTGAACACCCCCACCCCAGTCCCCTTCTCCCCTCCCCTTCCCTTCTCCCGTCTGAGATCCCCACTCCAGTCCCCTTCTCCCCTCCCCCTCCCCTGTCTGAGACCCCCACCCCAGTCCCCTTCTCCCCTCCCCTGTCTGAGATCCCCACCCCAGTCCCCTTCTCCCCTCCCCTTTTCCCCTCTGAACACCCCCACCTGAGTCCCTTTCGCCCCTCTCCTTCCCCACCTCAGTCCCGTTCTCACTACTGTCTGAATCGGCGAAGCAGCATCGCAGGCAGCGCCTCGTCTGCCCTGCTTGTAAAAATCAAATCTCCTTCTCCTCGTCTTGACGTCAACTCGGGCCTTCCAATCAATCACTATGTCCCGCCCGCCCTCGCGGAATTTACCTTAGAGGAGGGCGGGACATAGTGATTGATTGGAAGGCCCAAGTCGACGTCAAGCCATCAAGACGAGGAGAAGGAGATTTGATTTTTTCACAAGCAGGGCAGGCGAGGCGCTGCCTGCGACGCTGCTTCGCCGATTTTTGTTTAAAGGAGGCGGCGGGAGCGGAGCACCCCCCACCCACTGGCACCCGGGGCGGACTGCCCCCACCGCCCCCCCTTGGTACGCCACTGATCCAATTCATAGTTACCTGATGCTAGGGTCCACCTTGGAGGTCAGCACTCAAGAAAAAGATCTGTTGTACAGAATATGCTGAAATCTTCTGCTCAGAGTGCGGTGGCAGCAAAAAAAGCAAACAGGATGCTAGGAATTATTAGCAAAGGGATGATGAATTAGACCGACAATATTATAATGGCTTTGTATTGATCCATGGTGCGTCCGCACCTTGAGTATTGCATTCAGTTCTGGTCGCCATATCTCAAAAAAGATATAGGGAATTAGAAAAGGTTCAAAGAAGAGCAATCAAAATGATAAAGTGAATAGAACTCCTCTTGTATGAGGAAAGGCTAAAAAGATTAGGGCTCTTCTGCTTGGAAAAGAAATGGATGAGGGGAGTTATGATTGAGGTCTACAAAATCCTGAGTGGTATAGAACGAGCAGAAGTAAATCAATTTTTTACTCATTCCAAAAGTACAAAGACTAGGGGACACTCGAGGACGTTACTTTGAAATACTTTTAAAACAAATAGGAGGAAATATTTTTTCACTCAACGAATAGTTAAGCTCTGGAACCCTTTGCTGGAGGATGTGGTAACAGCGGTTCTCCGAGGACAAGCAGGCTGCTTGTTCTCACTGATGGGTGACGTCCACGGCAGCCCCTCCAATCGGAAACTTCACTAGCAAAGTCCTTTGCTAGCCCTCACGCGCCCGCGCGCACCGCGCATGCGCGGCCGTCTTCCCGCCCGAAACCGGCTCGAGCCGGCCAGTCTTCTTTTGTCCGCACTCGGTACGGTCGTGTTTTCGCCGTGTCGAGCCCCGGAAAGTCGACCTCGCGCGTCCAATTTGTTTTGAACGTGTTTTTTTCCTTCGGGAAAGCTTTGTCCTCGTCGGGAAGTGCTCCGGAAACCCCTCGCCGGGTTTCGTGTAAATCCTCCCCGTACTTCTAGCTTTTTCGCCCCGGTAAGTTTTCTTTCGTCGTCGGGGTAGGCCTCTTTTCGGCCTCGGTCGAGATTTTTTCTCCCTCTAAAATTTGGTGCTCCAATTTTCGCCATTTCGGCTTTTGATTTCGCCGGCGTGATTTTTCCGCCCATGACATCGAAGCCTTCCAGCGGCTTCAAGAAGTGCACCCAGTGCGCCCGGGTTATCTCGCTCACTGATCGACACTCGTCGTGTCTTCAGTGTCTGGGGGCCGAGCACCGCCCTCAGAACTGTAGTCTGTGTTCCCTGCTTCAAAGGCGGACTCAGGTAGCGAGACTAGCCCAGTGGAACGTGTTGTTCTCGGGCTCTTCGTCGGCATCGGCACCGGGATCTTCGAGTGCATCGACGTCGTCAGCGTCCAGACCATCTTCCTCGGCCGCCCCTGCATCGAGTGCATCGAGGCATCGGGCCTCTGCATCGGCGCCGAGACATCGGATAGCTGCATCGACGTCGGTGGTACCAGGACCTCGTCTGCTGATGTCGTCGGACGGTGGTGCATCGGGTGGAGTGCAGGTGAGGGCTGTCCATTCCCCTGCTGGTGGCGGTGAGCCCTCGGGTGGGTCTCCTCCTACCCTGAGGGCTCCTGCGGTACAGCCCCCCCGAGATCGACCTTCTTCAGTCTCGGCCCCGAGGAAGCGACGGATGGATTCGACGTCCTCCTCGTCGGTGCCGGGGAGCTCCGGTGACATGCTTCGGAAGAAATCGAAGAAGCATCGACACCGGTCTCCTCCCCGTGTCGGCACCGAGAGCTCTGGGTCGCCGAGGGATTCGGCACCCAGCAGGCATCGGCACCGAGAGGACCGCTCACCCTCTGTTCAGGAGGTGTCGATGCGCTCCGCTCTGGACAGCCCGGAACAGCCTCCACGCCCGGAACAGGTTCTGACGTCGACGCCTGCATCGACCTCTCAGCCTTTCTCCGCAGCCACTCTAAACGAGAGCCTCCGGGCCGTTCTCCCAGAGATTCTGGGAGAGCTGTTGCGCCCTACCCCTCCGGTACCGGCGGTGCTTGCGCCTCCGGTACCGTCGAGCGTGGCGCCGGCTGGCCCATCGCCCAGGTTGAGGTCCCCGACGTCGGTACCGCGTGCGGTGCCGACCGCGGCCACCTCCCAGGAAGGCTCCCCGACTACGTCGGCGGAGGGAGCTTCGCCGATGCGGGCCAGGGAGTCTACCTCTCGACGCCCCCATCGTGGACGTGGCTCCACAGAGTCGAGCAGGGCGAGGTTGCAGACACAGGTCCGTGAACTTGTGTCTGACACCGAGGGTGAGGCCTCGTGGGAGGAAGAGGAAGATCCCAGATATTTCTCTGACGAGGAGTCTGAGGGTCTTCCGTCTGATCCCACTCCCTCTCCTGAGAGACAGCTTTCTCCTCCCGAGAGTCTGTCTTTTGCCTCCTTTGTCCGGGAGATGTCTACGGCCATCCCCTTCCCGGTGGTTGTGGAGGACGAGCCCAGGGCTGAGATGTTTGAGCTCCTGGACTATCCTTCTCCACCTAAGGAAGCGTCCACTGTTCCCTTGCACCATGTCCTGAAAAAGACATTGCTTGCGAACTGGACCAAGCCATTAAGTAATCCCCACATCCCCAAGAAGATCGAGTCCCAGTACCGGATCCATGGGGACCCAGAGCTGATGCGCACGCAGTTGCCTCATGATTCTGGAGTTGTGGATCTGGCCCTAAAGAAGGCTAAGAGTTCTAGGGAACATGCTTCGGCGCCCCCGGGCAAAGACGCTAGAACCTTAGACTCCTTTGGGAGGAAGGCCTACCATTCCTCTATGCTCGTGTCCAAGATCCAGTCTTACCAGCTCTACACGAGCATCCACATGCGGAACAATGTGCGGCAGTTGGCGGGCCTGGTTGATGCTCTTCCCCCCGAGCAAGCCAAGCCTTTTCAGGAGGTGGTCAGGCAGCTGAAGGCGTGCAGAAAATTCCTGGCCAGAGGAGTTTATGACACTTTTGATGTTGCGTCCAGGGCCGCTGCTCAAGGTGTGGTGATGCGCAGGCTCTCATGGCTGCGTGCCGCCGACATGGAGAATAGACTCCAGCAGCGGATTGCGGACTCGCCTTGCCGTGCGGACAATATTTTTGGCGAAAAAGTCGAACAGGTGGTAGAGTCTCTCCACCAGCGGGACACCGCATTCGACAAGTTCGCCCGCCGGCAGCCTTCAGCTTCTACCTCTACAGGTAGACGATTTTTCGGGGGAAGGAAGACTGGTCCCTATACTTCTGGCAAGCGTAGGTACAATCCTCCTTCCCGACAGCCTGTGGCCCAGGCTAAGCCCCAGCGCGCTCGCTCTCGTCAGCAGCGTGCGCCTCAGCAAGGCCCCCCGGCTCCCCAGCAAAAGCAAGGGGCGAGCTTTTGACTGGCTCCAGCAGAGCATAGCCGACATCCAAGTGTCCGTGCCGGGCGACCTGCCAGTCGGGGGGAGGTTGAAAGCTTTTCACCAAAGGTGGCCTCTCATAACCTCCGATCAGTGGGTTCTGCAAATAGTCCGGCAGGGATACACCCTCAATTTGGCCTCAAAACCTCCAAATTGTCCACCGGGAGCTCAGTCTTACAGCTTCCAGCACAAGAAGGTACTTGCAGAGGAACTCTCCGCCCTTCTCAGCGCCAATGCGGTCGAGCCCGTGCCATCCGGGCAAGAAGGGCTGGGATTCTATTCCAGGTACTTCCTTGTGGAAAAGAAAACAGGGGGGATGCGTCCCATCCTAGACCTAAGGGCCCTGAACAAATATCTCGTAAAAGAAAAGTTCAGGATGCTTTCCCTGGGCACCCTTCTCCCCATGATTCAGCAAAACGATTGGCTATGCTCTCTGGACTTGAAGGATGCCTACACACACATCCCGATACTGCCAGCTCACAGACAGTATCTGCGATTTCAGCTGGGCACACGCCACTTCCAGTACTGTGTGCTACCCTTTGGGCTCGCCTCTGCGCCCAGGGTGTTCACAAAGTGCCTAGCTGTGGTAGCAGCGGCGCTTCGCAGGCTGGGGGTGCACGTGTTCCCATATCTCGACGATTGGCTGGTGAAGAACACATCCGAGGCAGGAGCCCTGCAGTCCATGCAGATGACTATTCGCCTCCTGGAGCTACTGGGGTTTGTGATAAATTACCCAAAGTCCCATCTTCTCCCAGTGCAGAAACTCGAATTCATCGGAGCCCTGCTGGATTCTCGGACGGCTCGCGCCTATCTCCCAGAGGCGAGGGCCAACAACTTGTTGTCCCTCGTCTCGCGGGTGCGAGCGTCCCAGCAGATCACAGCTCGGCAGATGTTGAGATTGCTGGGCCACATGGCCTCCACAGTTCATGTGACTCCCATGGCCCGCCTTCACATGAGATCTGCTCAATGGACCCTAGCCTCCCAGTGGTATCAGGCCGCTGGGGGTCTAGAGGACGTGATCCACCTGTCCACGAGTTTTCTCGAATCCCTGTATTGGTGGACGATTTGCTCCAATTTGACTCTGGGACGTCCCTTCCAAATTCCTCAGCCACAAAAAGTGCTGACCACGGACGCGTCTCTCCTGGGATGGGGAGCTCATGTCGATGGGCTTCACACCCAAGGACGGTGGTCCCTCCAAGAAAGCGATCTACTGATCAATCTTCTGGAGTTGCGAGCGATCTGGAACGCTCTGAAGGCTTTCAGAGATCGGCTGTCCCACCAAATTATCCAAATTCAGACAGACAATCAGGTTGCCATGTACTATGTCAACAAGCAGGGGGGCACCGGATCTCGCCCCCTGTGTCAGGAAGCCGTCAGCATGTGGCTCTGGGCTCGCCGTCAAGGCATGGTGCTCCAAGCCACATATCTGGCAGGCGTAAACAACAGTCTGGCCGACAGGTTGAGCAGGATTATGCAACCTCACGAGTGGTCGCTCAATTCCCGTGTGATGAGACAGATCTTCCAGGCGTGGGGCACCCCCCTGGTGGATCTCTTCGCATCTCAAGTGAACCACAAGGTCCCTCAGTTCTGTTCCAGGCTTCAGGCCCACGGCAGACTGGCGTCGGATGCCTTCCTCCTGGATTGGGGGGAGGGCCTCCTGTATGCTTATCCTCCCATCCCTCTGGTGGGGAAGACTTTGTTGAAACTCAAGCAAGACCGAGGCACCATGATTCTGATTGCTCCTTTTTGGCCGCGTCAGATCTGGTTCCCCCTTCTTCTGGAGTTATCCTCCGAAGAACCGTGGAGATTGGAGTGTTTTCCGACCCTCATCACGCAGGACGAAGGGGCTCTTCTGCATCCCAACCTCCAGTCCCTGGCTCTCACGGCCTGGATGTTGAGGGCGTAGACTTTGCCTCTTTGGGTCTGCCAGAGGGTGTCTCCCGCATCTTGCTTGCTTCCAGGAAAGACTCCACTAAGAGAAGTTACTTCTTTCATTGGAGGAGGTTTGCCGTCTGGTGTGACAGCAAGGCCCTAGATCCTCGCTCTTGTCCTACACAGACCCTGCTTGAATACCTTCTGCACTTGTCTGAGTCTGGTCTGAAGACCAACTCCGTAAGAGTTCACCTTAGTGCAATCAGTGCATACCATTACCAAGTGGAAGGTAAGCCGATCTCAGGACAGCCTTTAGTTGTTCGCTTCATGAGAGGTTTGCTTTTGTCAAAGCCCCCTGTCAAGCCTCCTACAGTGTCATGGGATCTCAATGTCGTTCTCACCCAGCTGATGAAACCTCCTTTTGAGCCACTGGATTCATGCCATCCGAAGTACTTGACCTGGAAGGTCATTTTCTTGGTGGCAGTTACTTCGGCTCGTAGAGTCAGTGAGCTTCAGGCCCTGGTAGCCCAGGCCCCTTACACTAAATTTCATCACAACAGAGTAGTCCTCCGCACTCACCCTAAGTTCCTGCCAAAGGTCGTGTCGGAGTTCCATCTGAACCAGTCAATTGTCTTGCCAACATTCTTTCCCCGTCCTCATTCCTGCCCTGCTGAACGTCAGCTGCACACATTGGACTGCAAGAGAGCATTGGCCTTCTACCTGGAGCGGACACAGCCCCACAGACAGTCCGCCCAATTGTTTGTTTCTTTTGATCCCAATAGGAGGGGAGTGGCTGTAGGGAAACGCACCATATCCAATTGGCTAGCAGATTGCATTTCCTTCACTTACGCCCAGGCGGGGCTGGCTCTTGAGGGTCATGTCACGGCTCATAATGTTAGAGCCATGGCTGCGTCGGTAGCCCACTTGAAGTCAGCCTCCATTGAAGAAATTTGCAAAGCTGCGACGTGGGCTTCTGTCCACACATTCACATCCCATTACTGCCTGCAGCAGGATACCCGACGCGACAGTCGGTTCGGGCAGTCAGTTCTTCAGAACCTGTTTGGGCTTTAGGATCCAACTCCACCCCCCGAGGGCCCTGTTTGTTCTGTTCCAGGCTACACTCTCAGTTAGTTGGTAAATTTTTTAGGTCAATCTCAGTTATGGCCTCGCCGTTGCGAGGCCCAATTGACCAATGTTGTTGTTTTGAGTGAGCCTGGGGGCTAGGGATACCCCATCAGTGAGAACAAGCAGCCTGCTTGTCCTCGGAGAAAGCGAATGCTACATACCTGTAGAAGGTATTCTCCGAGGACAGCAGGCTGATTGTTCTCACCAACCCGCCCGCCTCCCCTTTGGAGTTGAGTCTTCCCTTGAAGTGTATTGTCTTGCTACATACTGGACTGGCCGGCTCGAGCCGGTTTCGGGCGGGAAGACGGCCGCGCATGCGCGGTGCGCGCGGGCGCGCGAGGGCTAGCAAAGGACTTTGCTAGTGAAGTTTCCGATTGGAGGGGCTGCCGTGGACGTCACCCATCAGTGAGAACAATCAGCCTGCTGTCCTCGGAGAATACCTTCTACAGGTATGTAGCATTCGCTTTAGCGTATCTGGTTTTTAAAAAAGGTTTGGACAAATTCCTGGATGAAACGTCCATAGTCTGCTATTGAGACAGACATGGGAAGCAACTGCTTGCCCTGGGATTTGTAGTATGGAATGTTGTCACAATTTGGGTTTCTGCCAGTATTTGTGATCTGGCTTGACCACTGTTTGGAAAACAGGATACTGAGCAAGATGGACCATTGGTCTGACCCAGTATGGCTACTCTTATGTTCTTATTATTTTATTGATTGATTCACAAGGTCTGCTTTCTTCTTTCCTGGATTATGATCCACCCCAGATTTTACACTGGGGTAGTATAATGTGGCTGAGCCGCCTGGAGGAAAAGGAAGCAGTTGTAGTGAAGGGTTAATGTTGAAGGGAAAGTGGATTGATTGGGAAGGCTGAGGAGTGAGAACCAATAAGGGAGAGGAAAGAAAGAAAAAAATGCAAGGAAAATTTCGAGCAGGCTCGCAGTTCATCATGAGCCCAGGTGGGTGAACGGTAATTCCCCCCCCCCCTTTTCTTTTATGGGTGTTGAGGTATTAAGGTCAAGGGTAGAGTGGCTGGGAGGAGAGGGGGGTTTGGTTGACCTAGTGGAGGGTGGGTTGAGCAATCATTTACTTTATCAGTGTTAGTAGTAAACAGTTGGGGAGTTTATTGAAAGGGAATTGGGGGTTCATGTGCAGAAACCATCATAGACTTGGGGGAAAAGGTTGGTTCAGTGGAACTGTGAACCATACCTTTGGGATCAGTGAACATTTGAAATGTTAGAACGAGACATCTGACTAAGAGGGGTTTATTGTAATATTGTTGAATTTACCATATAAGTGTTAAGTAAATAAAGGCAATTTGAATTTGGTGAACAAAGCTGTTGCTGATTTAATCCACAGTTAAGAGTGAAGTGTTATTTATTTTTTTAATTTAAGGATGTGACTGTTGTTAATGAAAGAGGGCGTGTGAATGCTTATGTTAGGAGGGGACCAGAACATTCCTAGTGAAGATTCTCGTGGATGTTTCCTAGAAGGCTATTTCGACTCTTGTATCAGAGACTAAAATTATGATTCAACAGTTTCTTCCCCAAGTTGCTCAATTCTCTCAGCAGAATGTGAATAAACTTGCAGAACAGGACTCTAAGGTGGCTAATTTAGAATCTTCTTGGGGGACTTTGGACAACCAGGTCTCAGCTATTCAGTTTGCTAATGTTTCCTTTAGTACGGATAGCTTGTTCCTGCAAAGGCAGGATGAACTTTTAGAAAACTGATCAGACAAGAAATATAAGACTCCTAAATGTTCCTTAATGTCATTTACTAGCCCGTAAGTTGCTGTTTAATAAATATTTAAAGAAAGTCCTGGAGCTGTCTGAGGCTGATTCCATTCTGATTTCTAGCATGCATTATATTTCTCCTGCTATAAAGTTTTCCAAAGATAATGGGGAAGGAGGCAGCTGGTACATGCATCATCAGTTGACTTAACAGCTTTATTAGAGATGTCTTACGATGTAATTTCCACTAGAATCACCCTTCTGGTTTCTTTCATTAAAGAGGACGAATAAAATAGCTATATTAAAACACTTTTTTCAACATTTTCCCCAATGTGTCCAAAGCAACACAGGTGTATAGGAGACAGTTTTTGACTCTGAAGCCTTAAGTGTTGCAGCTGGGAGCATCTTTTTTTTCATAGGTTTCTGTTCAAGTATGTTATTACATATTAGGGGAATAGGTATATGTTTTTTGACCCATTGCAAATGGAATCTTTTTTTACTGGGGAAATGAAGTAGACAGGTGGTCATGTGTTATCATTTAACTTTCCTGTACTTTTCTTGGTGGTTAAGTTGATAGATGTTTAAATATAGATTGAAATCCAAATATTACTATTTTTTAGATAACTTTCATCTGCTTTCTTCACACCTTGATGTGGTCTATAGTAATTATTGTATTCTTTGTTTATTGCTTGTAATATTGCATGCTTTTATTTCCGAAAATCTCTGAAAACTTTTTTATTTAGTGTGTATTCACTAAATTTTGGAGTCTTGTAACTAATTGGTTTATCAATTCCTTAGAATGCTCAGCTGTTTCTTATTGTGAGCCACCTTGAACTTTGAGGTATTGGTGGTTGATATATGCAATTTGTAATGTAATGTTATTGTACTTTGAAAATTGAACAATAAAATGGAAAAAGAAAATCGAACAATAAAGTGAAAAAAATGGATGGGGCTTTACAGATGGTTTGGGGACTGACTATAGGTCAGAAAGGACTCCCATTAACAGAGACATGAAAGAATGAGGGAATCGGGTGTTAAGATACAGCAAAAGGATCAGCAAATTATGAATTTGCATGGCTGTTGCTGGTGAAGGATAAAATGATTGTCTACTGCCAGTTAAAAACTTTGGAAAATTATAGTAGAAAACTGCATGAAGTTAGTTGGGAAGATGCAACGTGTGCATCTGAAGCCTCTGGGGCCAGTCTCTACTTGAAGGGCCTACTAGAAGTAGCTTATATATATATATATATATATATATATATATATATATATATATATATATATATATATATATAAAGGCATGAGTA
The DNA here is from genome assembly GCF_901765095.1 of Microcaecilia unicolor. Lineage (NCBI taxonomy): Eukaryota > Metazoa > Chordata > Amphibia > Gymnophiona > Siphonopidae > Microcaecilia > Microcaecilia unicolor. The sequence goes on along the minus strand of NC_044035.1, from coordinate 133,777,881 downwards.
GTGTGCCCTACTTCTAGCATTTTTCCTCTCTCTCCCTCCTTTCATCCAGCATTTCTCCTGTTTCTCTCGCCATCTGACCAACCAGGGTCTCACCCTTGCTCCCCTTCCTTCTCTCCAACAGCTTGTCTCTCCCCTGCCCTTTTCCATGTCCCCTCTTTCTCCCACCATCTTTCCATTCATCTTTCTCTCTGTACCTCTCTTCTATCCAGCATGTCCCCTTTCTCTCTCTCTCTCCCTTCCACCAACATCTTCCCTTGCTCTCCACCTTCTGTCCAGTGTCTCCCTCCTTTCATCCATCTCCTCTCTCTTCCTCTTTTCATCCAGTGTCTCCCCTTTTTCTGTCCCCATCCAATATCTTTGATCTCTCTCCCCACCCCTCCACCATGCAACATACACCCTGACACACTTTCTTCATCCTCCCCTTCCAAACAAAATATTTTTTCTATGCTCCTCCACCCCAGCATTTTTTGTTTCCACGTACCTTTTTTATTATTATTATTACATTTGTACCCCGCGCTTTCCCACATGTTGCAGGTTCAATGCGGCTTACGTAGTAAATACAATTACAGTCATGAAAAGAAACATACTAATTGTAGTAAACGAGTAGTTGTAGGGTTTGTACAGCGCTGCGTAACCCTAGTAGCGCTCTAGAAATGTTAAGTAGTAGTAGTAGTAGTAGTTTGATATAAATGCAAGCTAAGATGGGATAACAAACAGAAAGGAGATAGGGAAGGCTAAGAAGTAAGAAGAATGGTAAGGAAAGGTAGAGTGATGTCATTATGTGAGTGTTTGCTCTTTCCTATAAAAAATTGAGTCTTTTTTTCCTTTTTATGTTTGTACTATGTACACCACTTAGTCCTGCTTGGTCAGTTTATTAGTGTCTCTATACCACTTAAACTATAAACTATTAAATGCATTTTAACAAATGCCAACATCCACATACTAGTGACATTACAAACAGCATGTGTCAACATGCAGGATTTGCCACGGGCTCCCTGCATAAAAATAGATCCTGCAGCAAATAAACATACATAAATGGCATTAGCATCTGTTAACTAGTAGTAAATGCCCCCTCTAAGATTTATATTATAAAGTGATTTCTTCTATGCAGTCAATAGTTACTAGGCACGCTAAAGTGGACTCATTTGACTGGCCTACAGAAAAATAATGCCATGTGCTTGAGAGATCCATGAATACTGCTGTAGATGACATTAAAGCCAAGATGCAGAAACATCACAGACTACGTAACACACCCAACCCAATGTGGATAAAAAGAAGCTTTACCTTAGTTCCCCAGGCACCCAAACGGCTGCTGAGCTCACCAGGGAGGTCAACTGCATCCCTTCTACACGCTGCCACTGTGAGCAGCCTCAACAAAAGAAGAAAGTGAAGCGCGGGGCTTCCGCCGCAGCAGCCTTCAGGCATGCGCTGTTGGTCTGCCAGTCCTCCGCCCTCGGAACAGGAAATTGACATCAGAGGGGGCAGAGAATGGCAGAGAATGGCAGAGCTGACAGCGCATGCCTGAAGGCTGCTGCGGCCCCGCGCTTCATTTTCTTCTTTTGCCGAGGCTGCTCACCGAGACGCAGCGGCGGTGGTAGCGGCAGAGGGGAGGATCATCGCAGACTTGGCAGGTGGGTGGGCGGGCCTGAGCCAAGATTGGGTGGGCCTGGGCCCACCCAGGCCCACCCGTAGCTACGCCCCTGCTTTGCAGTATTTTTGTAGCTAACACGTGGTAAATCAGGCATGAAGTGCTTTTTTGTTAGGGGGTGTGGTATGGGCAGAGTAGACATGGAAGGTGCTTTCCAGTTAACACACTGTGGAGTCCTTTTATGAAGCTGCGGCAAAAGGGGACCTGCGCTGGCGTCAGCATGTGTTTTTGATGTGTGCCGAGGCCCCCTTTTACCACAGAGGGTAAAAGGAAGGTTTCCCTTTTCTTAAAGAGGGGGGAGCACTTGCTGCCAGCCATTGAGAAGGCAGCACTAACCCCGCAGTGACCGGGCAGCACGCAACACTGCCCGATTACTGCCGAGTACAAACTGGGTTAGGGGCCCTTTTATTAAGCTACACTAAAAAGTGGCCAGCGCTATCCCCTATGCGGGTCTTTCCTGCATGCTGAGGCCACTTTTAGTGTGGTGGTAAAATGGCCCCATTGTCCATTATTCCAATTAATGGCTGCGCTCTAATTTTCCAATTAACATGTGGCCATTAGCTTGTGAGCACTTACCAAGTCCATTTTTTGTAGACAGTAAGGGCTCACCCACTAACTACATGCCTACTCTCTGCTCCAGACACTCCCCAAGGTCTATAAAATAAATTCTATTTTTTAGCACATTGGAAGTATGCGCTGATCCCTAAACTACTGCGAGACGCCTGAGCTCGCTCCGCAATAGTACTTTTAACCTATGGTAAGTACTCAGTGCTTACTGTAACTAAGTAAAAGGACCCCTTTTTATAGGAATACTTACTGCCTCCTAAATAAGAGATGCTAAGTGCTTCCAACTGAGCCATGAGCAGGCACTGAGCTTTAATCTTAATGTTAATGCATGACCTGCATTTAAAAAAATAGGGAGAACATGCCCACTAGGTAATGTGTTAAATTTTCAGCACCTGTGCACTAAAATCCTGTGTTAGGCTATGATAAGTGCAAACTGTACTATGTTTCAGTAGAACAACCCTGAATTGTCCAACAAAGACAAAAAGAGAAAGCAGAAGAGTGAATAATCAGCATTTTTTTAATGTTCTGCACGTATCTTGTACTTTGTACTTTTAAAGTACATGGCAGCAGGATGTCTTAAAAGACCAGCATCAGCTACAAACATCTGTGAAACCCAATAAGACAATTATACCAGGATCCATAAACTATTTCTACAGGTTTAAAGAAAAAAATATGCATTGATTTTCATATGGATGACATTTACAAAGCTTACATTTAAGAATTCATAAGAACTGCAACCTTCCTCCAGTTTTTCTATACTATTGTGAAGTACAAATATAAATTCAGAACAAAAGTGTGGTTTACTGATATTGTTTCTCTTTCACTGTAGTTCCCTGCCAGCCATGCCCACCCCAGTGCCAGGACCAGGTGAAATCATACCCTGGAGGATGCAAGAAGTGAAGATTATCTATAACGGCACAGAATGCAAGAAAAGGGATTTATAAATCAACTATATATTACTCCTTATGTATAAAGAATGAGATAAGGAATGTTAACAAATGATAATATAACTAAGGGGTCCTTAAACTAAGGCGCACTAACAAAATGAATACCATGCAGCCTAGTGGAATATAATAGACTCCATGGAATTTAGAACATGATAATCATTAGTACACCTTACTAAAAGGACCCCTAAATGTTTTACATCTGTTTCATCACTTTTAAAACATTGAGGGGCTCTTTTACAAAGCCATGGCAGAGCTACCACGGCAATGGCATGCAGCAAATCGGCCTATTTGCCTGGTGGTAGTTGCGGTGTGTGTCATGCACCATTTCCAGCACATGGAAAATATTATTTTTTAGTGCTGGGGGCTTACCTGGTGAGTGCTGCCTGGTTACCATTGGGTTAGCGCAAGAGCCCTCACCGCCCCAGGAAATGGCTGCTTGGCAAGTGCTTAACTTACCGCACTACCATTTCTTTTTTTAAAAAAGAACTTGTTTTACCCTCTGCGGTAAAAGGGGGCCTCAGCAAACGGCAAACCCGCACGCCGATGCCATGGCAGGGGTCCTTTTACCGCAGCTTAGTAAAAGGACCCCTAAATTATTTAGCATCAAAACATGTTCAGTCACCATCCATTCAATAAAGATATTATTATTTAGTTATATCAAATCTTGCCTGTCAACTATTTTATTTCATTTGGGAACTGAGGATTCATGTGTTGTGAAGTATAATTTAAACATTAATTCCACTCCACATCGTTTCATGATGAAATATAAGTCTATCAACATCAAGCTACATTTAGGCAGATTCATTAGATATTAGTCTGTGACAATTCAAAAAGTGGGTAAACTCAAAAATATTCATCACAATACGTTGTCTAGGTAAGAATTTTCTGACCCTGAGATAAAGATGGAAGCCAGCCATTAACTCACCAGCCATCAGTTAGAACCTTACCAGCAAGCTGTCAGTGTTTTGGGGACTGATGCTCATTTAGAGCACTTCTTCAGATTTTTAATTAAAGAAAAGACAAAGTGAAAAAATAAAAAGCAACATAAACTGCTGCATGTTAGCAGAAGTCTGCTACTTCTTAAGGAGGCCATTTTATATTTATTTAAAATTTAAAGAATCGCCACTCCTAGTCCAGGCCATGTCGTGGCAATGTACATAGTTAAAAATTAAAATGTCATGAAAAGAGCACCATTAAAACCATAGGACAGACACACTCGCGTTTAAAGAAAAGGCCAGATTGGCACCTACCAAAAGCTGATGCAAATCCTCCTGCACAACTGATGGCAGTTAAGTGCACAAATGCTGCTATTCTATAACATTGGAACTAATTTCTGGGAATGCCCTTGACATGCAGATGCCTCTCCCATGGCCATGCCCCCTTTTGACCTGCACACTATGAAATTTAGGTATGCATGTTATAGAATAGGGCAGTGGTTCCCAAACCTGGTACTGGAGGCACCCCAGCCAGTCAGGTTTTCAGTATATCCACAATGAATACTCATGAGATACATTGGCATGCAGTGGAAGCAGTGCATGCAAATCTCTCATATAAATATTCATTGTGGGTATCCTGAAAACCTGGATGCCTGAGATGCCTCCAGGACCAGGTTTGGGAACCATTGGAATAGGGCATAGGGAGATCCGTGCATAACTCCTAATTATTGCCAGTTAATTGCTTGTTAACAACAATAAATGATTGTTAGTATCTAATTGACTAATTCATTAACACACAGATCTGGGATCAATGCCCAAATTTGGGCGATCATTTTAGAATAAAGGTTTGAACTATTGATTGATCTGCTCTGTTCTGTTTCCACGTTGGATTTTGCGGATCGTCTGCCTTCTTGCTTTTTGGTTAGTGTGCATTGTAAACCCTCTAGGGACAGGAAAATATCTACTGTATCTGAATGTAACTTGCGCTGAACTACAATTTACAAAGTTAGGCACCAGAATTATGCATACTAAGCTTATTTACATGCCTAACTTTAGGTGCAAGTACATGCACTGGTGAAATGGCTGCTGTAAATGCTTGTGCATTCCTGTAGGCAGTTAGGTGTGTAAATGCAAGTATTCTAAAACCTGCACAAATAACTTTTCTGACAAGCCCATGACCCATCCATGGCTCTCCCAGGTCCATGCCTCCTTTGAAGTCACATACTCTGGAATTTGAGTGCACAACTTAGAGAACACTGACTAAGGGCAGTCACTTGCATAACCACCAATTAATGCCAATTAACACCAGTTATATCAAATAATTGTTAAGGACAATTAGCTTCTTATTAATCTATTATGTGTCATGCATAAACTAACATTATTCTACAAGATTCAAATGTAACTTTGCGCATTAGTCAGCAATTTGGGTGTGAAACTTTTCCAGAATTAAGGGGTTAGGGGTGAATTCTATAAGTAGCACCTAAAAATCGTTGCCAATAATGTGGTGTGCTTAGCATGTTTCTATAATGAGTATAATTCCTTTATAGATTCACGCTTAGCACAAAGGTGCGCCAAACTGTAGGCGACTGCAATTAGCCTGCTATAATTAAGGCTTAATACTGGTGCCTAAGTTAGATGCACTTAGGAGTGATTCTGTATCAATGTCCCCAGGAAAGCCCCTAACCATGCCCCCAAATAATTATCCGCAACAGATTTAGGTGCAATCCATCACAGAATCGGATATGCACCTAAATCCTACTTATTGACAATTAGTGCTGAGAATTGATTGTTATCTCCCAATTATCCACACTGATTAACTTGTTGTTCAGTTAAGTTGTGCACACTCTTTATAGAATCACAATAAGTGTGTCCTTCATTGGTGCTGATTTTTCGGGCGCAATATATAGAATTTGACCCTTAGTGTCTATGTTATTGAATTGCCTCATATGTGTATATTACAAGAGGGCATGATGTAGGCTGGGCTTGGATGGACTAAAATCTACACATGTATGCCCTATTTCATAAACAGAGTGCATATGTATATGGGAAGATTTGCATGTCAAGATTTACACCTGCTGTTCTGCACATACAGTTTTTAAAAGTACTTATTTAGGTCTGTCCTTTACAGGAGTGATGGGGGCTTATTTTCAAAGCAGTTAGACTTATAAAGTTCCATAGTAACCTATGGAACATTATAAGTCTAAGTGCTTTGAGAATATTCTTCCGTGGTTTAGTTCCCCTCCATAATAAAATTAAATGATGATTGTGCCCTTTGTGTCTAATTAGGAGCAGACACACATGTAGGTTTGCAAAATGGCAGATATACAAAAGTAAATGTTGATACACATGTAAGTCGGTATTTCTTAATGTGAACTTGTGTCAACATTACACAAGTTAAGTAGCCAAGTTTCCTCAGTTGATTTTTTTTCAATGTTTATTTGTAAAATGGATGCTCCCACCGCACGTACTGCCACATCCATATGCATTCCTGCATGTATTTTACAAAAGGCTCTAGGTAGGCAGGTCCTTTTCTAAAATACTACCAGAATTGTATACGTCCCAACCTGTATTTATCAATTCTAATGTCTAAGTTCTAGCTTTGTTTTTTTCAGCCATTTTGTAGATTTACTTGAATGTATAGGTTTATCTTGCTGCATAACACACTTTTTACTCAGCTTCAACTCATGGATACATGACCTCAAATTTTCTCTCAATTCTCTGCTATAAAGCAGAATTCATGGTTCCATCAGTCCAGGAACTGAAGCAGGAAAGCAGCTCACACCATGATACCTTCACTACCTTGCTCATCAATCAGGATATAGTACTTACTTTGGAAGACAGTGTTTGGTTTTCAGTAGCAAGACCTTTGTTATTGTCAATGGCCAAGCCACTTTGGGCTCAGGCCCACCCAGCAGCAGTGAACCTTGCTGTGGCTGGTGGGGATCACCAAGCCTTGCCAGCTGAAGACTCCAGGCATCTTTCTCTCTTTCCCTTCCCCAGACCCCCAATAATGATCTAGCATCTCTGTCTCTCAATTCCCCCTACTCCTCACCCCCGCATGAACCTTTTAAAACTTCACTTCCCTTCTGGAGGTTGCTGACAACAAGCAGCAATTCACACAAACTGCTCATGCTCACCCCTCTGCTTTCCTTCTGACACAGTCCTGCCTATGCGGAAACATCAAGTTATATCAAGGGGAAGGCATTGGATCTAATATGAGCATCCTGTGTGAATCACTTCTTACTTCCAGTGGTATCTAGAAGGGAAGAGAAGTTTTATAAAGGTAAACCATGAGGAACTGAGAGACAGAAATGCTGTATTATCAGTGGGGGGGGGGGGGGGAGAGAACAGGGGAGGGAGAGATGACAGATTGCCAGTTGGGTAAGGAGTGGAAGAGAAAGGGAGAGATGCTGAGCCACAGGAAAAGGGCAAGAAATGAGAAAAATATATCCAACAACTTTGGGCTCAGAAACACCTAAAGTTGGCTGTCTGGCAACACCACTAGTTATTGTGATTGAAAAGTTCAATTTTTGATGCATGTCTCCTTTGAACCTAGGGCAGGCAGCAACATTCCTTTCAGAAAGCAATGGTTTCTTACCACCTCTTCTCCAAAGGAAACAATTCACCTTCAAAATTTTACTAATAATTGATGTATTAACCCTCTTATCAACCAGAACAAGAGAGGACTGCAGGTCTGCAGAGGTCTGGATTTTATATTTAGATCTTAGTTTAGGGTTCTTTGTGACCTCATTCATCATTTTCTGGTTTGTTCTTGGGGGATCTTCACAGAATGACCACTGTTGGGTAATTTTTTTTTTGTTACATTTGTACCCCGCGCTTTCCCACTCATGGCAGGCTCAATGCAGCTTACATGGGGCAATGGAGGGTTAAGTGACTTGCCCAGAGTCACAAGGAGCTGCCTGTGCCTGAAGTGGGAATCAAACTCAGTTCCTCAGTTCCCCAGGACCAAAGTCCACCACCCTAACCACCAGGCCACTCCTCCACTATAGTCTTTAATTTTTATCATTTTTAGAATATCTGTCTGACACTGGAAGAATTTTCAGTGGGATAGCTAGAGAAAGGGTATTAGGAAATGACAAGGTTATTTTGTTCATGGTATTCTAGTTCCATTTCATTGGTTCCCTATCCATTTCCGGAAACAGTTCAAATTCCTCTTATTGACTTACAAGTAAATTCATTCTGCCGCTGCTCAGTATCCCTCCTTTTTTAAATCTCTTTCTATACTCCTTCCTGGGAACTTCTTTAATGAGGTAAATCTCTCTTATCTTTATCCTTCTCCTCCATTTCCAGCTCCAGACTCTGTTCCTTTTACCTTGCTGTGCCATATGCCTGAGTCCGAACATCATTCTGTGTTTCTGGCCCTTGTCAAATCTAGGCTAAAAGCCCACATTTTTGTGGCTGTTTTAACTCTTAACACCTTATTCGGCTGTTCAGTACCCATGTTTGTTTTAATCATTCCCACAATAAATATATCCCACATCCCTTAGTCGTCCTATTTGTCTATCCTGTATAGATTATAAGCTCTATGGAGCAGGGATTTTCGCTTACATGTTTTGAGTACAGCACTGCATACATCTAGTAATGTCTATTAGTAGCAGTAATAGCAGTAGTAGTAGTAGTAGTTACTAGAAGTCAGTCTTGACTGGGCAAAAATAAATTGGATTTTGCTTTTTTAAAATGTGTTTAAAATGCAAGGGATACTAGTTCTTTCACTACTCTTCGAGCTCATTGTGCTTCTCTAATAAAAAATGAGAACAGCACCTTCAATAAACCTGAATTAACCTCAATAAATATTTTTAAAAGAATAACTATGAATAAGATAAATACAAATACACAGTCATGGAAAGTATTGAAAGAAAAAGATATTCACTCTTGAAATTAGCTGTCATAGGTGTCAACAAGGAAATACAAATTTATTTCATAGATGTTACACCACACAAGTCTTTGGAATGTGGATGTGTCTTATACTAAAATACAAGTTCTACCAGACAACCCGTTAAGAAAGTGACAAACAAAAATTGTACTGAAGATTAATTGATTATTAATAATGCCTTGTTCTCAATTCATAGTTAAAGTATAGTCATCTATTGAGGGAGTGTAACATCTTTCTTAGTCATCAGTAATTGTTACAGAATATCAACATTCCACCAATGCAAAAATATTTCCCAACTGGAATCCCTCCTATATAAAAGGAGGGTTTTCAAGCAGCCAACACAGAGCTTGGAAAATCCTACTTGCAGTCCATTTGCCTGATTCTGTCATACAGTGCAAGAGAAAACCATGTCTGCCAAGGGTGGTCACGGACAATCCCAACAGCAGCAACAGAACCCACAGCCATGCCAGCAAGTACCAGACCAATGTCAAAATCGTAAGTATCGTCTTATTCAGAAAATCTAAGAACTCTTTCATTTGTTTAAATATCTTTAGTTAGACTTTCTCAGTAGTTTAGGCGTAAAGAGAACATCTAAGAACTAAAATCACATATTCCCTACTAAGATTTAATCTTGTTCTTACTTGAAAAGTACAGTTGGAATGTCCTGTGCTTAGGTCATGGTTTTCTACAACACTTTGGGTCTGTTATTGAAAGGATTTGCGCACTTACCTTTGAGTGTTATACTGATAAATTGCCCTCTTTGAAAATCTACTAGGGCTGAGAGCCTAAGGTTATACTCAGAACTTCACAAAACTCCATGGGCTGATTTATGCCAAAATATTCAGTGGTAGTACCTTTCTAGGTCCTAGCATTCAGTATGAGGGCTCTAGCTGCCTCCCCTAAGTTATGCAGCCCACTGCCAAGTTAACTAAATAGATAACAAACTGAATTATCAGCTTTCCCCTCCTAAACCCCACCACCGCAAGATATTTCCCCCAGGAGCCTTTCTCCATCCTGAAACTCCATCCTACCTCCCTATAGGTCCCTCTGCCCAAGAGGCCCCCCACCCATTTGACTGCTCAAACATTTACTACCAAAAAGAGCAATTCTGTGAAGCATTTTTCAAAAGTATGCTTCATATAAAATAAAGTGCAAAACACCAAAATTGACATTTTTTTACAGTTTTTGCAATTTTATTGTTTTTTTTTCCCCCAGGCAGAATAGTTTGGGTCTGTTTCACTAAGTAATCGGATTATCTCATGTTCTGTGTTTATTGGGGGGAAAAAACACTTTAATGTCTCAAGTCAATATTATTTATATTAATGCCAGATATGATCAGTTATTCTAGTGATGTTCCTTACCAAGGGAGCAGCGTAGTAATGAGCAATTGTAAGATCTTTTTCATGACTGCTAAAATGCATTTGAATGATCTGTGCACTGGAGAACTATTAATCATACAAGTTTATATAAAACCATTACATTATCTTATTAACGATCAACAAACCACCAGATGTCTAGTTAGGATGAAACTTAGCCCTGAATTGCTACATGAAAAGTGTAAACTGCTTTGTTTCATGGCTGTGTATCTTCTCTACATTTCAGCCTGTGAACCTGTACAGCAGAGCCAGGGTCAGAACACACAGTGTTCTAAGCCAGGTATGAGGAATTATATTCGATAAGAGACATATGTTTGACTATAAAAGTTTACACTTAAAAGTGAAAATATTCTATAAAAGTTCTAAAAAGAAATATGGTTAAACGTTGTCATGCAGAAAAGAGGCAGCAGAAAGAAGTTGGAAGAATGAGCATTTACTTAGATCTGCAGACAGTATTTCCTGTAATTATTGCATGCACCTTGTACCTTGTGTATCTGAAGCACATGGCAGAATGATGTCTGACTATTCCAGCACAAATTCCATACAAGGGAAGATCTAATCTTTGAAAATGGATTAATTATAATAGGCCCAATAAAATATTTCTGAAGGTTTATTTCATGGATCCAGAAAGTCTTCAGAAGAAAATTCTGCATAGATGTACAATTCCTTGTATATAAGAAAGGTTTATAAAGCTTGTAAAACACAGATGTAAGAAAAGAACCCATAAGAATTGTAAACTTTAATATTCTAGTAGATATACTAAAGAAAGCCATCTCTGAGAACTGTCCTCTGTCTGCTCTTTCCCTGCAGTAAGGGGTCCTTTTGCTAAGGCGCGCTGAAAAAATGGTAGTGTAGACGCATCCATTTTTTAGCATGCCTGTAAAAAAAGGCCTTTTGGCAAAATGAAAATTGCTGCGCGTCCATTTTGGGTCTGAGACCTTACCACCAGCCATTGACCTGGTGGTAAAGACTCATGCGGTAACCTGGTGGTAATGACCTACAAGCACCAAATGCTACTTGGCGCACATCCGTTACGTGCGCCTGAAAATAAAAAATATTTTTCAGACGTGTGTAACTGACGCGCCCCAAAAATGAAATTACCGCAACAGCCACACGGTAGTTGGGTGGTAACTCCATTTTGGCACACGTTGAGCGCGTGTAGTCGCTTACACAGCTTAGTAAAAGGGCCCCTAACTATCTTCTTGCTCCTTCCCAGTACTAACAGATGTATGTTCAAAATCTTCAGGATTCTGTCCTACTTCCAGCCATCACTACTGTGTAGTAGAGCAACATATACTAATCAGTTTCTCAAAGTTCTGGATTCCTTCTTTTTACCTTTATCTTCTCTTCAAACCCCACCCGCTGCCTTCATTGGCATCCTTATCCCAGAAATGGTTCCTTGTATGCCATAACCTGTTAAGGCTACTTTTAATCCTGAACCTAAATATTCCTGTTCATGGCCTACTTATCTCACCCATTGCACCTCTTCCCCAGATGCACTCTCATTAGGAATAACTCTTCACAGTTGGCCACATTGTTTTAACTAAGACATCATCTCTCCATCCAAATGTCTTGCTCTATTACTTTTCTACTTTATTAGATTTTACAAATAATAACAATAATAATATATTGTGCCACAGATATTAACCCAGGACTAAAATGCAGTCTACTAATTTTGTTTCTTTGTTTCACTGTAGTTCCCTGTGAACCATATCCACCCCAGTGCCAGGACCAGGGGAAATCATACCCTGGAGGATGCAAGAAATGAAGACTGTATCTTGAATGACACAGACTAGAAGAAAGGGGATTGATGAATCAGCTGCATTACTTCTTGTGTGTGAATAATAAAATAAGGATATTAAACTACACTGCATTGACTTTCTTACATCTGTACCATCATTTTTAAAAAGTCATGTTAATTTCTTACCATCAGAGCATATTCAATCTTCAAACACCATCCTTCTAATAAAAATATTAATTATTTCATTTCCTGTTTTTCAGCTACTTTATTTTATTTATGATTTGAAGGTTCATGTGTTTTAAAACATAATATTAATTCAACTTCACATGGTTTCATAGTGCATTTGAAATATATTAGTCTATCAACATCTATCTACTTCCAGATAGCCTCAATAAGATAATGTTAATCCTTGGCAGATTTCAAAGAAGGTTAAACTCAGAATATATTCAGAATATATATCTTCTCATTTCTAACTGACTAAAATATAAAATGGACACAGTGATCAAAATGAAACATTGAAAACCAATATTCCACAATCTATAAAATGCAGCAAATAACTAATGTCTACCTGCCTGATATTTGAAAATTAATAAATTCTGAAAATGGTCCTGTCTGTCTAGTCTTTGATATACAAATGATCATAAAAATGTAACTTCTATTTTTATCTTCTGAATTTCCATTATTTTGAAAATTATAAATGCAGGCTACAGAAACCATGCACAATCTTCCTATGCAAAAGAACGTAAGTTTTGCTATACCAAAGGTCCACCAAGTCCAGCCCAAATCCCTTGCAAAGATGAGGTTGTTACTTTTTAAAAGTATTTAAGTAAAAAGTAAAAGTACTGGCTTCAAAAGCAATGAAGTAAAAGTAGAAAGTCTTCTAAAAAAATAAAGTAATAAAATACTACTACTACTACTATTAAACATTTCTATAGCGCTACTAGACTTACGCAGCTTATACAGACTTATTCAGCTCTTAAACTACAAAGTAAAAAGTATTCTTAACAAGTTGGACCACAGAATCTAGTATATTTACATGCAAACTTCCAGGGGGTCACACAAGGTCCTTCCTAGAAAAAAAACACCCTGAATATTGCAGTGGGCAGAAGAACATTAATGTATCTATTGGAAAACAAAACATGCTGGATTAGTACAGATTAGTCCTACACAGACACTTGATGCTAACAGAATACCCAGGCTTTTTCACACATGAATGGAGGTAGCCCCTCATGAAGTATAGAATAAGTAACCACAAACTAAAAATAGAAATATGTAGACAAAAAATAAACTGAACCCCCTTGAGAAGCCATACTCTGCACACAGTACAAGACCAAAGAAAGAAACAGTGACATATCCCTTTATAACATGCAAAATATAAAGGGAACAGATGTAAATTTCAAAAACTTACATATTCCATTTGCTATATAAAAAATTAACAAATAAATCAAAAATAGAAAATACAAGCCCTGTTTACTAAGGTGCGCTAGCTTTTTTAGCACATGCTAAAAATTAATGTGTGCCAACCGTGTAGATGCCCATAAGAGTATTATGGACATCTATACAGTTAGTACATGCTAATGCTTAGTGTATGCTAAAAATGCTATCTCGCCTCTAGCATGGCCTAGTAAACAGGGCCTACATTTTTTTGACTAGTTTTTGGAGGCTTTCTTTCTCATGGATCTTATATGGTTAAGATGCAGGATGAGCTTTGAGATAGGGGGTCACCTGGTTGTGGGGTGTCCCAGGGCTCCCCACTATCACCTCTTTTATTTAGGGGCCCCTTTGCTAAAGCACACCTGAAAGTGGCCTGCACTGATGTAGGCATTTGTGTTTTGGACATGCGCAGGTCCATCTGCTCAGCGCACCTGGAAAAAAGGCATTTTTTAATTTATTTATTTGCTGCATTTGTACCCCACATTTTCCCACCTATTTGCAGGCTCAATGTGGCTTACATTATGTTGCAAAGGCATCACCATTAACAGAGTAAGAGGTTCGGCATAATGTTACAGATTAATGTGCAAGGAATCAGGTAAATAGGGTCAATAGAATGATAATGCATAACATATCAATGAGAGCAGGTTAAGATATAATGATTAATAATGATAATACGATTCAAATAATCAAATTAGAAGGGATCAGTATTAGTTGGTTCTGGTATAGATTGGAATCAAGTCATTAAGGAGGATTCTTTTTGTAAGTCTCTTTGAACAGGTGCGTCTTCAGTAACTTCCGGAAGGTTGTCAAGTCGTGTGCTGTTTTTATAGTATTTCGTAGTTTATTCCATGATTGTGTACAGAGGTATGCGAAGGTAGATGCGTGTATTGATTTGTATTTATGTCCTCTGCAATTGGGGTAATGGAGGTTTATGAAAGTACGTGATGAACTTTTGGTATTTCGTGCTGGTAAGTCAATTAGGTCTGACATGTATGATGGGGCCTCTCCATGAATGATTTTATGAGTTAAGGTGCAGATTTTAAATTTAATTTGATCGTTTAATGGAAGCCAATGTAATTTTTCTCTGAGGGGTTTGGCGCTCTCATATTTCGCCTTTCAGAATATGAGTCTGGCTGTGGTGTTCTGGGCAGTCTGGAGTTTCTTTTAATGGTTTTTGCTTTGCATCCTGCATAAATGGAATTGCAGTAATCCAGATGGCTCAGTACCAGTGATTGCACCAGCTTGCGGAATACCTCCCTTGGGAAAAAAGGTTTCACTCTTTTAAGCTTCCACATTGCATGAAACATTTTCTTTGTAACATTTTTCGCATGGCAATCTAGGGTAAGATTTTGGTCAATATTAACACCCAGGAGTTTCAGGGTATCCATAACAGGTAGAGTGTGGCTTGGTATTTTTATATTGGCGTAATTAGTCTTGTTATACTGCGATGATAGGATAAGACATTGCGTCTTTTCTGCATTAAGCTTGAGCAGTAATGCATCCTCCCATGAGTTCATTATTTGGAAGCTGGTATTAATTTTATCTGTAATTTCTGATAAGTTGTTCTTAAATGGAATGTATATCGTTACATTGTCGGTGTAAATGTACGGGTTTAGGCCTTGGTTGGATAGTGATCTGGCCAATGGTAACATCATTAAGTTAAAGCACATCAATGAAAGCGGTGATCCCTGAGGCACTCCACATCCAGATCTCCAAGGTGATGATATGATCAACTTAGATATCACTTGATAAGATCTTACAATTAGGAAGTTATGAAACCAATTCAATACATTTCCGCCCATTCCAAAGTATTCTAGGATGTTTAATAGGACACCATGGTTAACCATGTCAAACGCGCTGGACATGTCGAATTGGAGAAGGAGAACATTTTCTGTAGCAGAATGGACATGCGGCAAAATTAAAAACAGCACACATCCATTTTTGGGCTGAGACCTTACTACCACCCATTGACTTAGCAGTAAGGTCTCATGCGCTAACCAGGCAGTAAGCGGCCAATGCACATAGACTGCCGATTACCGCCGGGTAAGTGCCACATGGTAGAAAATACAAAATATTTTCTACCGCATGTTTTGGACACACATCAAAAATGGAATTACCACCAAGGGCTTGCGGTAGCTGGGCGGTAGTACCAATTTTACGTGCGTAGGCACCTACTTGCCTTTGTAAAAGGGCCTCTTAATGTGCTACTATCATCTTTAGGATACTCCTTTGAAAAGCTTGGTTATCAAGCTTATATATATGCTGATGACAGTACAATACTGTTTCCAGTCAGATCTAAACTAGCGGACTTATTACCAGATGCCACTAGATAGATGTCTTTCATTGGTGATTGGATGGGGAAGAATTTTTTACAGCTTAATAAAGAGAAGACCAACTTCTTGCTGATTGGTAAAGACTTATACGGTCTGTGCCAGAGCCAGTGGTGGGAGGCGGGACTGGTGGTTGGGAGGTGGGGATAGTGCTGGGCAGACTTATACGGTCTGTGCCAGAGCCGGTGGTGGGAGGCGGGGCTGGTGGTTGGGAGGCGGGGATAGTGCTGGGCAGACTTATACGGTCTGTGCCCTGAAGAGGACAGGTACAAATCAAGATAGGGTATACACAAAAAGTAGCACAAATTAGTTTATCTTGTTGGGCAGACTGGATGGACCATGCAGGTCTTTTTCTGCCGTCATCTACTATGTTACTATGTTGAAATCAGTGACAAATCTATACTTATAGTGGACAATATAATATACACACTAGACAAATCAGTTAAAATTCTGGTTGTTATTATTATTGATTGTAAGATGACTATGAGGGAGCAAATAAATCTTCTGACAAAGAGCTGCTTTGGGGTAATGCAGACATTGAGAAGAATCAGAAAATATCTTAATCATGAGCAGTGTAGCCTAGTAGTCAAGTCTTTAATTCTGAGCAAACTGGATTACTGTAATATAGCATATTTGTGGGTGACTAAAAGTCTTTTAAAGAAAAAACACACGGAGTGTGGAGGTGCACTTGATCCCCACAGGACAAAAGGGAGAAAACAGAAAAGGGGTGGGGAAAATAGGCTCTATTCAAACAATGGGGGAGACGTATAGATTAGTTAAAAAAATGATATTTATTATGAATAGGTGAGTCACCTATTCATAATAAATATCATTGTTTTAACTAATCCATACATCTCCCCCATTGTTTGAATAGAGCCTATTTTCCCCACCCCTTTTCTGTTTTCTCCCTAAAAGTCTTTTAAAACATTTGTAAACTACACAAAATATTGCTATCCGTTAGGTTTTTTCACTGAAAGTCTCTTCATATATCACTCCATTCTAATCAATGACCCATTGGCTTCTAGCCACGGCAAGAATTATGTTTAAATTAAGTAGCTTAGTATTTAAAATATTGTATGGAGCTATACCAGGTTATATGCTGACATTACTATATAGACCGGTATATGGGAGATTGCAACTTAAATGACATTTTAACCTGCTAATATTTCCTAGTCCTAAAGGTATCTGCTACTGGAAATTATTTCAGGCAACTTTCATGTATCAAGCAGCTACGTTTTGGTCACAACTTCCAAATGGTATCAAAGCCTTGCCTAATTTTGCTAGTTTTAAGAAGATGCTCAAAATTTAGGAAATACGTTTTGAATACAGTAAATTAACTCGTATTTTCTTGTTCGATAATTATGATGTAGGATCCTAGATGCATTTTCTAGCTCCTCTTATTGTTATCCACTTTGAACTATGGGTTCCTTTTACTAAGCGGCGGTAAGCCCAACACAGGCTTACCGCTAGCTATAATGGAAGTACCACCAAGCTACTGCAGCAGCCCGGCGGTACTTCCCTCCCCTACCGTGCCATCATTTCTGTCGCTACATTTCTGTACCCAGCGGTAATCGGGCAGTGCTGTGTGCTGCCCGGTTGCTGCCGGTTTAGTGCGGAAGCCCTTACCGCCACTTCAATGGGTGGCAGAAGAGGCTCCCCCCCAAAAAAAAAATGGCTGTATGGCAAGTGCTTTACTTGCCAACCAGCCATTTACTGCAGGAAAGCGAGACCTTCCCTTTTACCAGCTGCAGTAAAAGGGGGCTTTGGCACGCATGTAAAACACATGCCGACACCAGCACCGG
Source organism: Microcaecilia unicolor (assembly GCF_901765095.1). Lineage (NCBI taxonomy): Eukaryota > Metazoa > Chordata > Amphibia > Gymnophiona > Siphonopidae > Microcaecilia > Microcaecilia unicolor. The sequence goes on along the minus strand of NC_044035.1, from coordinate 133,760,207 downwards.
CCCCCTTTTGCCACAGCTTGGTAAAAGGGGCCCTATATTTGGTAATAGCAGACTATAGTTCTGTAACTGTAACTTCCTTAGTCAGGGCAAGCATATTATTACAGCAGTATACTGTCCTGACCTGAAGAAGTAGGTTTTGGTCTCTTAAACTTAGTCAAAAAATATATACATAGTCCAATATAAAGGTATCACCTTATTTTTTTTTCTCTTATTTATATTTATTAACTTTTAAAGTGAATTATCACAGCTACCACATTACTTCATCCTACATTAAACATAAAATTCTTTTTTCTACCTTTACTGTCTGGCCATCTAATTTTTCTAATTGTGTTGGTCCCAGGCTCTGGTTACTGCTTTTCTTCTTCTTCTTTTATCTCTTTCCAAGAGTCTCCTGTCCATGTGTCATTTTTTTCTCTTCTGTCTTCCTCACCTCTTCTACTATAACCAACTCCAACACTGATCAGTTCCAGCACTGCAAGTGCTGTGGGTGCTTGAGCACCCCCAATATTGAGCCAACCCTTTGAGTCCAGGGAGGGGTAATTTCTATTGGGACCAGAAGTTCAGGCCTAATCAGCTGCAAGCTGTGACTGACACCACTTGGAAAGCCTGTAGAGGAGGAGAAGCAGAGAGATGGAAAATACTTTTTTTTTAAACTACTTTCCAAATTTCCAAAAGTGCCCTGTTTACTAAGTCGTGCTGTAGGCACAGTAACGTTTTTAATGCATGCTAAAAATTAGCATGCGCTAACACTAGAGACACCCATAGGAATATATGGGTATTTCTAGCATTAGTGCGCACTAAAAATGCTAGTACGCCTTAGTAAACAGGGCCCTAAGTACAAAAACACAGTTTAAATTAACTCATTACAAGTAAAAAAAAAATATTGCAATATATAACTCGTTACAAGTAAAGGTACTGCCAATTGTACTTAAGTACTACAACAAAGCACAAGTACTTTGTTACTACCCATCTCTGATCCCTTGCTAATATCTCACATACCCCTTGGGGTAAGCATACTGTGTGTTGGGAACCTATGATGTAGATAATGGAAATAGAGAGATTTCTTCTCCAGTAACCATATGGGAACATGCAGAAACCCTGCCACCTTTCCTCCATCCCCCCCACTAACAGTTAATGCAGATGTTTTTCAGTGTCTACATCTTAACTTTGGCAATTAACATGTAGCAACTGCAAAACCTTACTGCACTTGAGTAAATCTAGTCGTAAAAGTGAAATATTGTAAACTGTTTATTATTACATGTTTTCCATGCAGTATGGTCATTGTACAATCTCCCAATAAAATTTTAAAACAGAAAAAAACAATCCATCAGTGCAAGAATATTGACCACTTATATAAGTCAATATTCAAAATATTTACCCGGCAAAGTCAAATTTTATCCTTAGGGGGAGACAGCTTTTTATTGCCATGGCTGAGGTTTGTCAGAGGGTGAAGCCAGGAGGTGGAGTGGGCAGGTCTGGGTGGTTTTGACTGGGCAGAGTGGGGCATGGGTAAGCAGAGTGAGGAACAGCTGAGGGCATGGCTTAAGATCTTGCCCCATTGGCAGTTCTGCCAAATACATGTCCTAAATAACACTCACAAATTTTGTGCAGCTAGATTTAGCTGAATATTCAAGAGCATTTTTAGCTGAATAAGTGCCAGAAATATTACTGGATAAATTTAGCTATCATACTCCCCCCCCCCCCCCCCCCCCCCCCCGCTTACTAATCAATGCCAGCGACTGCCGTGCACTAATGCCGACACAGCCCATTCACTTTGAACAAGCTGTGTCAGCATTGCTGCGTAGCAGCCACTAGCACGGCTTAGTAAACAGGGGGCTTAGCTAGTGGTCTTTTGAATATCAAACCCTTAGATATGTGTCATATGAAAATGGTGTAATTAGATGAACGGTCTGAAAGATGCTTCTTCCCATTCATTTTTTGATCCCCAAAGAATATAGGATGATACCTTTTAATTGGAAAATGTTATCAACTCTTATGGAGCAGAAACATCGCAGGAGTCTGCTTGATCCTGAGACATGCTGCAGAAGGGCCCAGAGTTAAACTGAGTTCAGAGGGGAAGAGCACAGAACAAATGAAACTAAACCTAATGACTGTGGCCAGGGTGACGAGAATGTAGCTGAGAGGGTGCCTGTAGTGGGATAGAGTCTAGTCAAGAGAGCTACAGAGAGCTGTGTATGTTTTTTCTGTATTGTTTAGGGACTCCTGAGGCAGGCCCTCACAGCCAAAACACGATTCGTGTTGAGTCCATTACATATATTTGAATAAAACTCTTGCTGTGAACTCTGAGTCCGTTGGACGTTTTTTTCTACATCGTCCTTTGTGTCACCTTCACTGTGTTTGCCTGCTTGTATTGACCTGTGCGGATGTTTTTTGCTCTTCTATGCTTGTTGATCTCATATGTTTTATGACATAGACTGTTTACCAGTTTGGTAGCTGCCCTCTGGAACTACTCCATCCTGTTTATATCTTTCCATAGGTGCAATCTTCAGAATTGCACTAAGTACTCCAAATGGAGCCTCACCAGAGCCTTATACAAGGGCACTATCATCTCTTTTTTTCCTGCTGTTCATCCCTCTCCCTATGCACCCAAGCATCCTTCTGGCTTTGATCATCGCCTTTTCTATCTGCTTGGCCACCTTAAGGTCTTCAGAATGTAGGAAGATAATGTGGCTTTAGCAAAGAGGAAGTATAGTTTGCCTCCCTAGGAAATCACTTACTCTGCTTCTTAGGATGGCAGTGTCAACCCATTCTACTAGGGCCCCTTTTACAATGGCATGTTCGCGTTTTTAGTGTGTGCTAAAAATTAGCATGCACTAAATGCTAAGACGTCCATTATATCCCTATGAGCATCTACCGCATTTTTCGGACTATAAGACGCACTTTCCCCCCCCCCCCCCCCCAAATTTGGGAGGAAAATGGGGGGTGCGTCTTATAGTCCGAATGTAGTTTTAAAAGCACCGTAATTCCATTTTGCAAGGTCCCTCCCTCGCTCCCTCGCTTCGTTTTGCAAGGTCCCTCCCTCCCTCGCTTCGTTTTGCAAGGCCCCCCTCACTCCCTCCAAATTTTAAAAGAAGTTTTATCTGGTCGTGGTTGCAGCAGCAGCAGCAAAAAGATGCACGCTGGGCGCGTCAGTCTTCCGTTCTGACGTCTCTCTCAGCTCTGGTCCCGCCCTCAAGGGGCGGGGCCAGAGCAGAGAGAGACGTCAGAACGGAAGACTGACGCATCCAGCGTGCATGCTTTTTGCTTCCCCGACCACGACCAGGTAAAACTTTTAAAATTTGGAGGGAGCGAGGGGGGACCTTGCAAAATGGAGTGAGGGAGGGAGGACCTTGCAAAACGGAGGGAGGGAGGGAGGGGTGACCTTGCAAAACTGAGGGAGGGGGACCTTGCAAAACGGAGTGAGGGAGGGAGGGGGACCTTGCAAAATGGAGGGACAGAGAGAGGGGGGAAAACGGAGAGATCGGTGGCCCTGCATTCGGACAAGACGCACCAGACCATAAAACGCACCTAGGTTTTAGAGGAGGGAAAAAGTGCGTCTTATAGTCCGAAAATTTGTTTTCCTATTTCCCTCCTCTAAAACCTAGGTGCGTTGTCTTATGGTCTTATGGTCCGGTGTGTCTTATAGTCTGAAAAATACGGTAAGTGTTTAGCGCACGTGAATTTTTTTGCGCGACTTTGTAAAAGACCCCCTTAGTCTACTATTCCCAGCAACAACTAGAGCAATCTTTTTTCATCTCCATAGCTCCATCATCTTTGGTCCCTCTTTGCTGGTACTGTTTTCACCACCATTATTTTTGTTTGGGCTTCTATAATGAACTTCACACTGACATCCAAAGAAACGTAACCAGCGTCTACAGCACATACAAAATGCTGTTGTATCAATGATGCTAAATAAGAAGTAGGTTTGGAAGAATCACACTAATCCTAAAATGCTATTTTACTAGGAGCCAGGACCTTTATCATTCCACTATCTCCTTATCTTTCAGATAGAAAAAAATAAGGAAGCTAATTGCCAGCGATGTGCAGGAAGGGGTTTCGAAGCGGAGCAAACCTGGGGAGGGTTCTTGTTAAGATACTGGTAAATACCATTGAGAATTGAATGAATAATAAAAGGGAATTAGCAAAATGGTCTATCAAAAACATATTTCAGAAAAAAAATATTTTAATTATGATGCTTATGAACTTCAGAGGTATTTTTCCTTTTTCTCACGGATGACCCACTCAGAAAAAAAAAGAGCACTGTTGAAATAAGATTTGATGTGTTTCCAAAAGGAAACAAAGTCATAATTAAGTTTTCTCTTTGACAAAAGCAACCCAACCTGCAATGTGAGAACCACCCACAACTGTTTATGATTGTTACTTCTCAGATCACTGACAAAGTATGGAATTTGTTCAGACATGAAAATGAATACAATTTCATAAATCAAACATCTGTGCAAAAAGTACAGCTTATAATTAGTTTAAACTTTTTCATGTAGATTATGGTCTACATTAAAATATATTCAATCATATTAATGCATAAGATTGGTTCATACAGGCAGAGACAAGATGGCAGCCTGAACGGAGCACTGCGAAGTTGCTCCAGGACTCGTACTGGCTCCAATCTAATTTAAAACATCTTTTTCCTACTACATGCCTAAATGGAGGGGCAGACAATGGCCAGGCCCTGCGGTACCTGTCTTGCCGATAGTCGGGCCCATGGATCAATTCGCCATTCCAGAAACATCGGGTTGCTGTGAGTCTTCGCTGCTAGTGGGAATGGAGAGAGGTGAACCGCTCCCACAGCCTGAAGCTGACATCTCCTTCAGCCCCGAGATAAGGGATCCGCCACCAATGCCTGCAGTCAAGCAAGGTTCTTCTGTACAGGGAGTCCTGCAAGCCAAAGGGACACCCCTGCGAGGTTGGGAGTGATTCAACATGGCAACGGCGTTTCTGTTGTAACACCTATAGAGATGGAGCCCAATCTTTCTGAAGATTCCGAAATCTTATCCGTTTCATTTATTTCCTCTAAACCACCAACTATAATATTGGAAACTATATGGGAAGCTCTTTTGGCTTTAGAGTCATCGTTTTCACGAAAGTTGGTGTTGGTCTCTAAAACAGTCCAAATTCCCAATGAATCTATATCTGTCTTGGAGAGGAAAGTTGCAAAAATTGAAGAGAAGAATGAAAATAATAAAAAAGAAATAAAATTGGCTCAACAGATTCAAACAAATATTATTAAGGAAAATAAGTGGTTACAGAATAAAATTGAAAATTTGGAGGATCAGCAGAGATCTAAAACTCTGTGAGTAATAAATTTTCCAAGACAAGTGTCTATTCCACCTTTACTAACTTTTAAAAGGTATATGTTTGAAATATTAAAAGTACCGGAACAAGCTTCCCCACCACTTTCACAAATGTATTATTTGCAGCCTTATAAGAAAAAGAATACTTCTAATCAACCTGTAATTGAAGGGACGGAGACTTTTTTTGAAACTTTAAACCATACACAAACAATAGAAGAAGACAATTTGGGTGTAAAACCTGCAACGCTTATTGTGACTTTTGTGTTACAACCAGATAGGGATTGGATATCAAAACAATTTTTTCGACATAGGCTTTTTTGAGTTACAATATTAGAATATTTCCTGATGTATCTAAAGCTACACAAAAGCGGCGCCCAAGTTTTCTTAAGTTTCATTCTTCTATTTATCAGTTAGGTGGTCTTTTTTTGTTAAATTTTCCTTGTAAATGTGTAGTGAAACTGAATTCTGTGAAATATATATATTTTTTATCCTTTACACCTAAGTTCCTTTGCGGAATCAAAAAAGGTAGTAGCACCACCTCCTGAATTAGGAATGGTTTTGACATCTACACCCTAATCTGTATGATAGGAAGATTATATTCAGTTTTCTTGTATCAATTTGTAAAGAAATAATAATGAGCCTATACTCTTCCTTTTCTTTGTACAAGAATTATGTTGGAATTGTAATATTAAATTTAATAAAAAAAAAAAGATTGGTTCATACAAGTATCCAACCTGAATGCTACACCTGCAGTAACAGTTTCCAACTAAGCTACCCTCGGTATAATTTCTATGTGCTCTATTCAAGTTCAGCCATTCTAGATTTTAAAAACTATAACAAGCTAACCCATAACCCCTCTTATTTTACAAGTGAAACAAAAAAATTAATAAAGATATAAACACATTTATCTATATCTATATCTCCATCTCTATAATCTATATATTTATCTATAGACAGATTCAATCATATCACCACAGAATCTATATTAATTGTATAGCATTATTTACATCAAGCTCAGAAATGTAATAAAATGTGCTCTTTTAATATCACTAAATACAATTCTGGATCTTCAGCAGGTGAACAGCATTCTTAGAGAAATGACCAATCTATTTCCTTCAGTCAAATGATATGTAACTTGTGAAAGCCAGAGTTCACTTTAAGTTGCTAGCCTTGGCTTTTAGGGTGCTGGGGGTGAATGGGCCTATCTACCCATGCAAAGCCAGCAGATCAGAGTAAAATAATATTACAAAACGTTGTGGAGCAGTAGCAGTGTAGAGGGCCTGTCATGGTTAAGGAAGGTGAGCCCTTGTACTGTGGCGAGGTTGGCTCTGCTGTCCTCGCCAATGGTTGATGACAGGACCAGCTGGCAGTCTGGGAAGCTAGAGAATACAGGACCTGGTTCAGACTGGCAGTAAGGCAGGAGCTAGGCAGTGCCTAACACTGATTGGCTGGAACACAAGAGCCCTTGGGGTTGGCTCGCAAAAGAGCCCTTGAGGTTCACCCTTAAGAGGACCTTTGGGGTTAGTCCTTAAGAAGGCCCTTGGAGTTGGCACTTAAGAGGGCCTTTTGTAAATGGAGGAAAAGAAGGTCCGCAGGGCAGGATATGATGAGGGCAGATGAACAGGACCTCAGGAACAGAACAAGCAGGAAAGCAGGAACAGAGAAAGACAGTGATATTGGAATCGGCAAGGCTAGGAACAGAAACAAAGCAGACTGGAGGGCTGGAACATGCAGGACTGGGTGTAGGAACAAGCAGTACTGGAAGACTAGGACAAACAGGACTGAAAGCAAGAACGAACAAGGCTGGAAGACTGGAACAACAGGACTGGGTGCAGGAACAAGCAGGGCTAAAACTGGCAAGGCAATGAACACTAGAGTAAGAGCAAATTTGGAAGCCTGTTGCTGAAGTACTGGAGGAGTGTAGAGCACTTCCTTATACATCCCTAGCCAGGAAGTGAAGTCATTTATCAGCGTCCTATCTAGGGCTATAAAAGGGAAGTGCAGCAACCAAGAAGTAAAGGCTCACAAGACTCTTAGGCAAGGTATGCTGCAGGACTCTAGCGACTTCCTGAACCAGGTGAGGGGCATGACAAGGCCTCAGATGAAACAAACAAATGAAGCCAAATATTGAGGAAGCAGCATTTATTCAAAGACCTGACACAGCCTGCGTTTCATCAGATGCCTGCATCAGGAGTCTTTCTATATAAAAACAAATATAGATAAACAACAATCAATAAAAACATCTCAAAACAAATCAATAAAAATGCATGACACATGAAAAATACCAAGCAAAACACATAAATACAAAAGCAAGGTAAAGGCTTATTATATCCTCTAATGGGGTTCTACAATCGCAATTACAGAGTATCTACATGCTATAAAAATACAGAAAAACAATCAAATAAATAAATAAACATAAACATAAACATAAATATTATAATATCTAATATGACAGACAATGCAATTAATTAAAGAGAGCCATTGAATCAAAATTACACACACAATATTGTAATAATTACAAAATCTTAAATGGAGTGTTGTCTCAAATAATATAAAAATCACATTTAATAGACTGCTAGATATAAATTCAGAAACAGTGCCATTAGCTAAAAGTACCCACCTAATTATACTATGCTATTACTAAATTACACAGGAAAAACATAGAAACATGTTGCTGTAACTGTGCCACATATATTCAAAAAGATCCTTAATTTCAAAATGTCCTGGTATGATAAAAGCTCAGTGTTCTAGGAATAGCTGGTATAGGGGTGAATTCTATATATGGCACTGAAAAAAGCACTATTTTATAAGCCATGCTTAAAGTTAGGCATGATTTATAGACTAGCGCTTATGCCTGGGACTTCTGCCTAATTTTAGCCACGGTCATTTGTACCAACTGAAACATACGCACCTAAACTGGATGTGTAATCCCCATATTCTATAGCAACACAGGTAAATGCTAAGAATGCCCCTGTTCCACCCATTAGTCCTGCATATGTTTCAATTTCTAAAATCAAAAAAAACAACCAGGGAACTAGTCAATCAATAAATAGAAAAGAAATTCCCAAGGACAAAAAACAGTAAAGGTTAGAGTGTGTGTGAAGTTACTAAATTATATAATGTGAAGAGAAGGCCTCAGTGTGAGTTATGAGACCTACTGCAAGGCGACTGCTCAGCTGCAATGCTCTTACTCTGAGGAGTGAACTATTCCGTCTCAAGTTCCCTCACAACTACACCATCACAGGACTTCTCATGTGCTCGGTGTTACAACCAATCATCCTGTTTACTAAGCCGCACTAGCAGCTGCCGGCGCACTAATGCCGACACAGCCCATTCACTTTGAATAGCTTTCTCGGCATTGCCACAAGGCTTAGTAAACAGGGGGAAATGTAACTTAAACCTATGTGTCAAAATAATAATTATTTTTAACATTTTAAATACACTCAATAGCATAGTTACTAAAAGCTATAAAAATAGCTCAGTCCTCCTACAAAAAGCAAGCAACTCTTCAATTCACAGTTCATAAACAACAGGTGCCAAAAACTAACCCCCCACCCCCCACACACACATACACACACACTTTTTACAAAGCCACACCAGCAGTTGCCGTATGGCAATGCCGACACAACCCATTCTTTAAATGGGCTGTGTTGGCATTACTGCACCGACAGCCACTAGCGCGGCTTTGTAAAAGGTGGGGTAAATCAAGTAGCGTGCGCTTATCTTAAAGCATCTTCCCAGACTTCTTTAACAAGAGACGCCAACCGTTTTTTTTTTTATATTCACAGTTGTGCTTGTATTGAGACTACCTTTCCATTCTCCAGCAGCAAGTCAAAAAAAAAAATTTTTTAAATGTAATCAATTAATTCATGATACTTGCATTATTGTTAGGTGTGCATAAAAAGAATGTAAACATCGGTGTTGGTGTTTTACAGATGAAGCACAACCCCTGAAGAAGCCTTTAAAGTGAAATGGCTGAATCACCAATGGGTGCAAGCAGGGCCGAGAGACTGGGCCAGGCCCGGGGCAAGGCCACCCCAGGGCCCCGCCCCGCCGCCCCCCTGAGATCGGCATCGTCGCCGCCCCCCTCCGTCCACCTCTGGGCCGGGCCCCCCTGAATTCAAATCATAGTGCCTCACCTCGACCTCGCTCCGTGTGAAAGAAGCGCAACAGCGACAGTCTGCAGATCACCTCCCTTCGGGCCTTCCCTCCCTGCCCTGCCCTTGCGCAAGTTACGTCAGACAAGGGCGGGACACAAGGAGGGAAGGCCCGAAGGGAGGCGATTTGCAGACTGCCACTGCTGCACTTCTTTCACACGGAGCGAGGTGAGGTGCTATGATTTGAATTCAGGGGGGCCCGATGGTGGATGGGGGGGCGGGTGAAGGGGACTACGGCGCTGGGCCCCCCTTGGAGGCCCGGGCCCGGGGAATTTTGTCTCCCCTGCCCCCCCCCCTCGGCGGCCCTGGGTGCAAGATAAGTGCTCAACTTTATTTTTGACACAGTTGGAAGATTTGTTAGTGCAACACAAATGTTTGATTATTGTTCAGTATTTTCTGCAATTATAAAGAAGGCAATGCAGGTGAAAGCTTACGATATACCTATGAGACACTGGATATTTAAATTAAATAAAGTTAAAATTAAAATATGCACAAGGTTTTTCTGACCAATGATAAAAGCTATTATCCCAATGGAAGACGCTGAAAAATTAGTAAACATTTGGGTGTTTGAAATCTTTTACTCATGTTTTTAAAATGTAATTTAAATATAAGTACTGTGCATGAGTACAATCGAGTTCCTCTACTTATGTTCGTTGTGGTGGCTTTTTTTGGAATTTCAGTAAGTCTCTAAGCTGCAGTATAACGAGCCCTGCGTTAGTGGCAGCATGTATTTTTGCCGTACACCAAAGTCCTTTTATCGCAGAGGGTGAAGAGGTCAGAAAAGAAATGGCCATGTGGTAAGTTTGCATTTGCCGTGCAGCTATTTTTTTGGGGGGAGCACTTACCGCCACCCACTGAAGTGGCAGTAAGGGCTCCTATGCTATCTCAGTGGTAACTGGGCAGCACACAACGTTGTCTGATTACCGCTGGGTAACCTGCTGTGGAAATATTTTTTCAATATTTCCGCTAATGCCGGAAATGGCACGCGCTGGGGGTGGAACTACCTCCAGTACCTGCATTAGGCCGGTGGTAGTTTCAGGTTGCCACGCGGCAACCCTTTAGTAAAAGGGCCCCTAAGACTGGATTAAAACATGACAAGCATCACCATGTGTAAATAGCCCCTTTTTAAAATGGCTTTTACATGTATATGCCAAGTTACACATGTGAAAGCTGCTGTTTACACATTGGGATACTTCTAATATAAGGATAATAATGTCCAAGTATTTATTTTTACAGCTGTGATGAAACAGTGGGTTTCTAAGCCTGTGAACAAGTGTTAGATGGTTTTAATATTGATCTTTGTTCAGCTACCTGTTATTACTTGCTGTACTTTTTTCACCTGGTTTTTCAAGCACTCACTGTTCTACTGTGACAGTATACCTATTAGTTTATTGGCTCTGTTGTCCTGGACTGACTAAGAATCCAGGTGGTTTGTGCGTTGGTTTTGTGGGTGCTTTCCAGGAATTGTGGGACCCCTGAAGAGTGTGGTCCCAGTAACCTAGAAATCACTGGGGAATAACTTGAGAGTGGGAGACTTGCCCAGAGGCAACTGGGACCAAGTCAGTGGGAGGAGGGTCTGAGCAGTGCTGGGGACAGACCTTCCAGATGCCGTAGGGTTGACCCCAGGCGGGTGCTAGGCGTTCTGTGACAACAAGTATGATCTATAAAGGGGTGATTTTGTTTAATTATCAATATCTCAGCTGGGAGCCAATAAGCCTGAAAGTAAAGTGTGGGGAAAGGGAAGGTTCAAGAATGAAGAGTTGCCTAGGCCGGCATCTGATAGCCTTTACTGGCCCTGGCTGCATAATAATGTATACAACAAGAGTATTACAAAAGCAAAAAAGGAATATTTTGCTAACAAAATCTCACCAGATATTAACTACTTAAAAATTGCCCAGGAGCAAATATTCAGTGGCACTTAACTAGAGCCCAGCACTAAATATCTGGGTCTAATTTAGCATTTGAAGAAACATTGACCACTGCTGCTTGAATATTGACTCAATAAAAATTATAGGCCTAATATTCAAATGATTTACGCTCCTAACTTTGGGGCCCTTTTTCTAAGCTGTACTAGGAGATAACACATGCCTAAAACAGCTTAAAAGGGCTTAACACGGGATGCACTCAGGCATTCTGCGATAAGTTTGGCATTAGCATGTGCACACCACATGTAAAAGAATTTTTACATTTTTTTCCATGGAGGGGGCATGTGGGGGCCAAACCTCCTTCTGCCCCTGTCATACCCAGATCCAGCCCATTCCCATGTTAGGAAGCCTCTGTTTTAGCACAGTACACAAAGAGCATGGGTATAAGCTACTGGCTACCATGCTGATAACACCACATTTGCTGCTTAATGCAATTTAATAAAAGGGGCCTATTGTCTCCTAACTGAGCCTATGTTATTGTTGGCTGTTGTTCTCCGGGCCTTGTTTCTCTGACCAGTAATCAGTCCACATTTCTCCTTGATTTGGCTCCTTCATTTTCCTCAAAGGCCATCTCTCCTGTCTGACCTCGGTCTCCTTGACAGTATCATATCTCCTTACAGAAAGAAGGGATCAGTCTCATTTCCTTGGGCTGGGAGGTTTTTCTTTAGTTTCCATGGGGTATGCTGAGACGTCCTATGTTAATTCTTGGATGTGCGCATACAAACTACACACTAAAATATGTTTAAATTTTTTCCTGGAAGGAGCATGTCTCAGAACAGAGACTGGGCACATCTATGCAAATCATTTAGGGCCCTGTTTACTATGCAGCACTGAGGGCACACTAGCATTTTTAGCATACGCTAAATATTATCATGTGCTAAACGCTAGAGACACCCATATATTCCTATGGGTGTCTCCTGTGTTTAGCGCGTGCTAATTTTAATGCGGGCTATAAACACTAGCATGGCTTAGTGCATCAGCATCACTGCATGCGAAATGATTAGAGTAGTTTTACCGCAAGAGTCCCTACCACCAACACATAGGTGGCATTAGGGCCTCAGGTGCTAATGGGGAAATTAATGCTTGGCCATTAATGGGAAAATAGTAAAATCAGCCATTTTACCCCAGTGGTAAAAATGGCTTTAGTACATGGGAAAGACTCAGATAAGGATGCACTAAGGCCATTTTTAACTACATTTTGGTAAAAGGGCCTCTTCATGAATAAACCTCATTAAATATAAAAGAATAATAAAAATAGGGAAAATCCCCAGTATACAATAAAGAAAAACATCAACACTATAGAAAAAAAATCACTCTTAATGTTACCTCACTGTATGCCTGAAATAGGCTTCCTGAGCCATTACATCTAGCTCCATCCCTGGCTGCCTTCAAATCCGGGCTAAAGGCCTACCTGTTTGATGCTGCTTTCAACTCCTGACATAACTTTTATCTTATCCTTATGTGTCCTTCTGTCTGCCCTTCCCTTATCCTTTTTGGTCCTGTCTGTTTGTCCTGATTTAGATTGTAAGCTCTTTTGAGCAGGGACTGTCTTCTTCATGTTCAATTGTAAAGCGCTGCATACGAATGGTAGCACTATAGAAGTGATTTATAGTAGGAGTAGTAGTTTCAACAGGGAAGTCCATATTTTTTTCCAAGATGTTATTCTATGAATTCTTTTTAGTGTTTTCCCTGTATGTAGGACTTTCATGAAGCTCAGACATTTTACGATAGCATCAATAAAGAAAGTGACTCATGAAGAGAATACTGCATGTCATTAGATTATTAATCAGGTTAAACAGAAACTATTGTTCTCAACTCATAACTAAAATATACCTAGAGGAAATCTCCTAAAGGAAAAAAATATTTATTAAATCTTAGTAATTAATAATTGTTATGTGTCATTGGGATTTCCACCAGTGTAAAACTATTTCCCGATCGGATTCCATCCTATATATAAGGAAGGCCTTCAAACAGCCAACCCACAGCTTGAAAAATTTGACTTCCAGATCATTTTCCTGATTCTGCCATACAGCTCCAGAAACAAACATGTCTGCCAAGGGTGATCACGGTCAGTGCCAGCAGCAGTCACAGTGCCCACAGCCATGCCAGCAAATACCAGATCAATGTCAAAATCGTAAGTATTATCTTATTCAGAAAATCTAAGGACTCTTGCATGTGTTTAAATATTTTTTGTTCAATATTTTCACTAGGTTAGAAGTACAAAAGAAAATGCATTCTTTGTTGAGGTGTGTCCTTTTTCTTAATTACAGGTAGAATGTCTAGTACTTAGCTAATGTTTTTCCATGGCACTTTTGATTTATTACTGGATGAGTTCACATGCTTAGTTTTCCCTGTAATTAATACAGGTTGCATACTATGAGTATTAAAGTGTACTTGGCACATATTATGATCTTGATGTCCTCAGGGTTCCAAAAATCATAACAACTATACAAAAATCTCTACAGTTCAAATATACAGCAGATTAAAATTTACATGGTCTTAAAATAATTTATACATCAGAGGAACCAAAAGCCTGAAGAAATAAATGAGTTTTCAATACTTTTTTAAACTGGTCCATATTTTGTATTGAACAAAGTTCAATGGGCAAAGCATTCCATAATTTCGGACCTTTGATGTAAAAAAATAGATGATCTGCATTCTTCTAAATAAACCTGATGAAATGAAGGCACGTCAAGTAGCTGTTTCTGAGATGATCTCAGAGAGCGAATGGGTTGATAACATTTTAGAATTGCACTAAGAGTTGGTGAAATATTACCATTCAATATTTTGAAAACTCTCAATAGAATTTTAAATTCAGTGCAAACTTTTACAGGGAGCCAATGCAGTGATTTCAAAATTGGAGTAACATGATCATAACGAGAACCTCCTTTAATCACTCGGGCTATAGCGTTCTGAACTACTTGGAGCACCTTCAGCATGTTACCGGTAATCCCCATTAGCAAACCATTAGTCTCTGATGCCTTTTAAAGGACTAAAACTGATGAAGTACATGAACTTCTGAGATCTCATAGGCCTCTTTTTGAAATGTCATGTTATTACAAAACCTGTGAGGCCTCCAGAATTCACGCAGTACAGTTTTCAAGAATATTTCATTAAAAAGGCATTACAACCAACAAAGCCCTCTTGATAAACTTCCAGAGCACCAACTGAAGTGTTTCAAGTCGACTATCAGACTTATATACACACTCTGCTCACTGAATCATGATCTTCCTGCTATCCATACAGCAGTATTGTTTGCTGCTATTTATGTTTATTCAGCCCCGCTGCTTCTATAGATAGCAGTGATGAATAGACATAAAATCTTTAAATGCTACAGTTGACATTTAAAACAAACACTGACCATGGCATTTGAATATTTCTTTTTGTTGTTGTTTTTTTTTTATCCAGGCAGTATAAATGTCGCATATAGCACTAAACATTTTATTCTGAAGAACAGTTATGGCCTGGTTCACCGAGGAATAGATTATCTCACATTCTGACTCCATTTAATGACTCAGACCCTTAATATTAATTCAAATCTATACTAGATTTGATCAATTAGAACAAAGTAGCTTGTTTGGTAGGAGCAGGGAGCTGCATAGATACAGGCAAGTTAATGAGCAACAGAGGACTAGCCTAGTGGCTAGAAAAGTTGCAATGGCACACCTTATGACTTAGGGCTAGCCACTTCACGCTCCATTTAAGTACAAACTAAGGGCAAGACTTGCTAACCTGAATAAATATATTAAGGTGCATCAATTGTTATTTAAAGCACTTTATTAGTAAATACATAGATTGCATTGACAATAAAGAGCATATGTTACATCACACTTTTAAAGTGCAATCGTGTATATTGTTGCATTAATGCAGGTTAGTAAATCTAGCCCAGAGACTGAAAACCCTCTGGTGAAAAGGCAAAAGCTACTGAATGTAACTTACTTTGAATTGCCATCAAAAGCATGTACTAAATATATATATGGGTCAATATCCAGGATGGTGATTAGCAATTTTGTTAACTCGGGGTGCCACGGGCTTTTTATACCTGGACATTAAGCAACAGGCTGTACCTGGAGACCAACATTGAATATTTGGGTGTAATATAACTACTGACACTTATCCAGGTGCCATCAGTATTCAAACCGGTACCCAGATAATTATTCAGAAAAAGGTGGGACAGCCCTTTTGCTTTCCTAACCTTATCCAAATAGTTACCCATTTAGCAGACTGAGTATTGCCATGAACTGGATATCTCCCAGTTCCGCCCAGACTCCTTCCCTAGACTACCACAGCACTGCTCAGATAGTGCCATGGTGGTCTGATTAGATTTCCAGTGACACTGTCTGGGTAAGTGCAGCTGAAATCGACGTATGATCCTGTCAGCGGGACTTATTCAGGTAGAAGCTGCTCCTGCCTGGATAAGTCCCACTGAAACTTTCGGCCCATAAACTTCTTTTTCATACCTGTCTCTCCTACATATTAATGATTTCTGTACCAGATAAAGATAAGCCATTATGGGCTAGACTCTGTATACGGTACATGAAAAATCCGCACAGTAAATATTTCTGCCTAAGCGTATTCTATAAGCGGTGCTTAGATTTAGGCATGGTATATAGAATATGCTAAGTTGATATCCTAGCATCTAAAACTATGCGCATCCATTTACACCAAGCGAAACATAGTGTAAATATTGGTGCACAGATTTAGGCGCAGTGGGCCATATTCTATAACAGTGCACATAAATTTTAGAACATCCACAAAACACACATTTCCTTGCCCATAACCATGCCACTGTGCACATTCAAATTTATACAGAATACACTTAGCAAGTGATGTGCGTAAATTTTAATTATTGCCAATTAGTGCTCATTAGTGCTCATTAAAACCTGTTAATACTAATTAGCTAATTAGCTTGTTAAGCCAATTAAGTTATATGCATTGTTATAGAATATGCCTCAATTTCAGCACAGAATACTAGGCACGATATATAGAATCCAGGGGTATATTACTGTATTAAAAATTTACACACAAACTATCAGATGTCTAGCCAGAAATTAAGTTTAGCTCTGAATTACTACCTGAAAAATTTAAACTAATTTGTTTCATGGCTATGTATCTTCTCTATGTTTCAGCTTGTGAACCTGTCAAGCAGTGCCAGGATCAGATCACACAGTATCCTAAGCCAGGTATGAGAAATTATAAACAGTAAGGGATCCTTTTACTAAAGGGTTGCCACGCATCAACAAAAAGCTACTGCCAGCCCAACCCGGGTGCCAGTGGTAGTTCCGCCCCCAGCAGTAATCGGATAGCATTGCATACTGCTCGGTTACCGCCAGGTTAGCATGAGAGCCCTTACCGCCACCTCAATGGGTTGCGGTAAGTGCTCCCCCCCAAAAAAATAACCAAATAGCAAGTGCAAACTTATTGCATGGCCATTTCATATTTGGCTATTTTCACCCACTGCGGTAAAAGGATCCCTGGCACATGGCAAAAATGTCTGCCGCAGCTAGTTTTACTGCAGCTTAGTAAAAGGGCCTCTAAGAGACATATGTTTGATTGTGATAGGTGTATTCTCAATAATGAAAATGTATACAAAATTCTTAAAAGAAGTTATAATTAAAATGTGTCATGCAGAAAAGAGGTAATAGAAGGGATAAGGTGGAGGAATGAGAATGTATGAGAAATACAATCAGTATTTCCTATGTTTTGCACAAAGCCCCATACCTTGCATTTCTGAAGCACACAGCAACAGCACTTGGTCTGAGAACACTATAAGTACATAAGTACATAAATATTGCCATACTGGAACAGACCAAAGGTCCATCAAGCCCAGCATCCTGTTTCCAACAGTGGCCAATTCAGGTCACAAATACCTGGCAAGATCCCAAAAAAGTACAACACATTTTATACTGCTTATCCCAGAAATAGTAGATTTTCCCCAAGTCCGTTTCATAACGGTCTATGGACTTTTCCTTTAGGAAGCTGCCCAAAACTTTTTTAAACTCTGCTAAGCTAACTGCCTTTACCACCGCCAGCACAGCTACAAAAAAAAAACATCTCATCTTTCAAATTGGATGAGAATATCTTACAAGGACTCATAAGATATATCTACAGGTTAATGTAACTGAATCCATAAAGTCATGAGAAGTAAAATAAACATTGTTTTATATTTCTTTGAACATACAAAGAAATGCTTTCCCTTGTATAAATCCTAAAGCTAGTTTATGAAGTTGGCATGTGCATAAAATCCATGAGAATTTAAGGCTATCTTCAGGGTATCCAGCAGTTTATTATAGCTATCTTTCAGATCTGCCCTCTGTCTGACCTTTCCCTATAGTAGCCACCTTCTTTCTCCTTCCCCAGTATACACGGGTCCAAATTCTAAATCCTCAGAACTCTGTCCCTTTTCCAGCCATTACTACCCTGCAGTAGAGCATCCTATACTAATTACTTTCTCATAGTTCTGAATCCATTCTCATCCTTTATCTCCCCTTCAAATTCAAACACCCTTCATCCCAAATATAGCACTTTTGTGTACCACACTTCTTTAAGGCCACTTATAAAACCTGAACCTAAACTTACCTGAACATGACCTCTTTAGCTTACCCAGATGCACTCTCAGGACTTATTCCTCACAGTTGGCCACACTGTTTTAATTAAAATGCCCCCCTTTCCAGGCAATTTTGTCTGTTTCATGTATTTAATCTTCAAAAACAGGGACTATTATATAGGTGTGAAAAGCACTGTGTCTACATTTTTTCACTTTACAAATGATAGTAATAATATATTGTACCAAGACTAAAATGCAGTCACTTTACAAATAATAGTAATAATATATTGTGCGCCAACACTAAAATGCAATCTTCTAATTTTGTTTCTCTCTTTCACTTTAGTTCCCTGCCAGTCTTGCCCACCCCAGTGCCAGGACCAGGTGAAATCATACCCTGGAGGATGCAAGAAGTGAAGACTGTATCTTCAATAACACAGACTAGAAGAAAGGGGATTGATGAATCAGTTATGTTACTCCTTGTGTGTGAATAATGAAAGAAGGATGTTAAACTACACTGCATTGACTGTCTTATGTCTGTATCCCATACAGTGATCAATCACCATCCATTTTAATAAAGATATCACTTATTTATATTGTCTTCTGTCTATTGGCTACTTTATTGCATTTATGATTTGAAGATGCACATGCTGTGAAGTATAATTTTATCATTATGGAGCTGATATTCAGAATCACACATACAGTTGGTAGTAAGTACCAACTGCATAAGTGTTTCTTTTTCTTAATTTCACAGACCACAAATTGTTAAACATTTTGGCAGTATGTCCCTATAAAACCGAAATTTCTAGTTTATACTGGATAGAATTTGATACCGTGCACATGGTTCCTATCATAGTTGTCCCCTGACACATATGATAGTTAGACAGCATAGGAATGGTGCCTTCTATAGGGGATCACCAACTCGTGATGCAGGCCAGATATTGCTACCTGAAAGCATTTCTCTGTCTGAGCCCACTAGCATGAGGCAAGAGGCTCTGCAAGAGTCCTGATACCTTTTTTTCTCACAAACAAAGCAGGCTGTGGTTCAGGTTACATTTATTTGATATACCACCAGGGTAAAATAACATCACGGCAGTTTACAAAATCAAATGTAGGAGAATCATTAAATAAAAGAACTACAATTTTGACAGGACAGCCAAAGTTAGAAGAAAGAATGGTAGGGTAGGAAGAGGGAGGAACAGAGAAAGGGCAAGAAGCAAGAAAGATTAGCATCTAGCAACCAATGCATCTAGAATTCACTGCCACATCGCTAGGGAAGATTAAAGAGACAACAGCAGCCTCAAAATCAAGAGGAGCCATAAATCTGCTTAAATAGGTGAGTTTCCAAGGCAGCCTTAAATTCAGAATGGGAATGGAGTTGATGCAGGTGGAGTGGGAATGAATTCCAAAGAGTAGGTCCAGTAACTGAAAACACTGGCTTATAAAACATGCACAGGGGTATCATCCAGAGCGGTGGGATCATTAGAAGGATCTGATCTGAGGAATGGAATGATTGAGAAGGGGAGTAGAAAGACAGATACTGAGATAAGAGAGGGGGCTGACCAATTTGAAGCAATTTATGAATCAGTGTTAGTAATCTGTAATGGACCTGGGCACCTATAGGGAGCCAGTGCTCCTGCCTTAGGAGGGGGTTACATGGTCAAATTTACATCCATCGGTAATCAGTTTAACTGCCACAGTTTCAATAAGTTGAAGATGTCTTATCTCTGAGTAATTCCGTTAAACAGGGAATTGCAATAGTCAAAGCTAGATAGGACAAACGCGTGAACAAGGATGCAGAGTGCAGCCAGTTCCAGGAAAGGACAAAGAGATCGGATCTGGTGAAGATAAAAAAAACACCTGGAAAGCATAAGTGAGATATGTGTGGAGAAGATTAGAGCAGAAACAACGATGGCACCCAAGATCTTTAAGGAAGGCAGAACAGGAATGGACATACCAAATAACTGGTTCTGAGATAGCGAGGATGACTTAGGAGCTCGTGAAAATATCAGTGCCTGTGTCTTAGAAAGGTGCACTGCAGGACCTTTTCTAGTTTAGGGATCAAAGGGGTCAAAAGGGACCAAAATGTGTACATCGTCAGTGTATATGAAAGGGATAAAACCAGTGGCATTGAAGGAGGAGTGGCCTAGTGGTTAGGGTGGTGGACTTTGGTCCTGGGGAACTGAGGAACTGAGTTCGATTCCCACTTCAGGCACAGGCAGCTCCTTGTGACTCTGGGCAAGTCACTTAACTCTCAATTGCCCCATGTAAGCCACATTGAGCCTGCCATGAGTGGGAAGCGCGGGGTACAAATGTAACAAAAAAAAGTCACTAGGGGGGCCATATAAATATTAAAAGGCCAGCAGAGAGCCGTAGGGGACTCTGCAAAGCAATAGATTAGAATCTAAGAGAATGTTGCACCAGAGAACACAGAAAGAACAACCAGTCAAATATGAATGAAACCATCACTAGGCAACTCTAGTTGAAATTGACTATGACCATTTCTTATTCTCACCTAAGAAATGTTTAAGACAAAACAGGGAAGTACCTGAGGCTCAAAAATATTTCAGAAAAAATTATCAGATATTTTAAAAAGAGAAATAAGATCACATCTTGTTTGAGCAGAATTAAGTTGATAAGATGGAAAAGTAACTGTAAAACTTCTTTGAAGGATAATGTTCAGAGAAGGTACATTTAACAGTTCATTTAATTGAATATGCAATGTGTGACTATTTTGGATACGTATGTGGAAAGAGTGTTGGAGTGGAATATCGTAGTAAAATGTTGGGATGACATTTTGCATCCAGCGAGAGATGTGTGAAGGGTTATAAAAGTTACCTGGTCTGGGACAGTTTTGGAACTGATGGTTCCTTTGGGTTCCTGGAGATGGTCGTGGCAAGTAGTAAAGTTCTGGGATAGCCCAGGTCTTCTGGGACATCCCTGGAGCTTTAGGCAGCAGTGGCAGGTGCTGGGCGCATTGTCTGTGCCAAGAAAACATAGCCGTGATTGCGAGAAAGACTGGGGTTGTGGCCTGGTCCAGGTCGGGAATGTTCTGAACATGCGCAAATTTCTGCACATGTTCGGAATGGCTCTGGAGCCCACAGTAGGCCTCAATTGAAGCCAGTGCCTCAATTTTTGAGGCACCTTGGCAGGCTACCAATGAACATCGTGCTGGAGACCCAGTACCAGGAAGGTTCTGTCCAGACCAGATGGGAGGGCAGGGGTCAATGGGTGAGCATTTTGAGGACTAGGCAAGAGGTCCTTTGGGTCTCCCATTCATTTATTTTAATTTTAAAATATAATTCTTTGAAGTCACAGTGCTTGGGCACCAGGGGTTCATTTTTAAAAATTCTTTTTAGTGGTCTGGGGTCTGGAGGTCTTGGAGAGGAGTGTTAAGGTGTGTTGGACTTAAGAAAATTTATTTTGCAGGTTAGAATTGTGTTTTTTGAGTCTGAATCTCCACAGGTCCCACTGCCAAGAAAGCCCAAAGTTTCCATTCAAGCAAGGCCTGCACATAAGTAACTGTGATAAAGGGAACATCATAAGAGACGGGAAAAAACTACAAAAGACTTTGTTAGTGTTAAGGGGTACATTTACCTGAATTAGAATTCCAAGGCCTGAGTGTAGAGAGAGTCTTGGCTCCGGGTGACTAGGGGTGAACCTGAAACATAGGAAGGCAAATACAAAGGATCAACACTTGAGAGAAAAATTAAAGAGGTTAAAGAACAAATTTTAACATCTAAGGGAAAATGAAAGCATACTTATCTGAACATAATCTTGGGTTTCTTTCTTTTGATGAGATTGCTGGAAATATTGGAAAACACATGTAAGTCTAAGTGCTTTGAAAATATAGCTCTATGTAACTTTGTAAGTCTAAGTGCTTTGAAAATATGCCTCTGTCAAACATCTGCTTTGAATAACTGTGCATTTTACCTCACCACATGCACATTCTTTGTGCACTTTATTTAAGTGAGGTTTAATACACAGCTTTGTTTTTAACCTATATTTATTCATTTTAACTATTTAACATCAAATGTTTAGAACAAACATTTTATGACAATAAGAAAACAAAATCATAACAAAATGTACTGAGTCAGTTATGGTTATTGAAAGTCATCTTATAACATTGCATTCAAAGTTTAAAATCTATTATTTTCTTTCTAAATTATTTGGGCTCCTTTTACAAAGCTGTGCTACCAATTAACAGTGCATTGAGGTAGTCTTGTACAAAGGCACGCTAGCGTTTTTAGTGCACACTAATGATTAGCGCACGCTAAATGGTAGAGATGCCCGTAGAAATATATGGGTGTCTCTAACATTTAGCATGTGCTTATCTTTTAGGCAATTCTAAAAACGCTAGCACACCTAGATTCTTTGTAAAAGGACCCCTGAATGCAAAGAAGCCCAGGGGAATAGAATGGACTGCTTTGTATTAAGCACGCTGCTAATCGGTAGCACAACTTTGTAAAAGGAGCCTTTTAAGTGGTGTGAGTTTAAGGGAACTCAGTGATTGACAAATCCCAACAGAAATTCCATCAATTGCAATTCTCCATCACTAGGGGATTTACATAAATATAATATAATTTTGATTTCTTTTTTAATCCTATGATAATTCCATCTTCTTCTAAGCTAAAATCTTGATCAATAGAAAGTACTAAGGGGTAGATATTCAAAAGGGTTTTACCGAGCAGGAGAGAGAGTCCTGTTCAATTAAACCACACTGAGTGAGCCAGAAGTCGATATTCAGCTCATGTAATTGGTTAGTGCCGCTGAATACGTCCGCTAACCAGCCATCCCCTAACTGGAGCTGATTCTCATAAAACGCCTGAAATGTCCACATTTCACCAAAAGGTACATTAGCGGCATTCTATGATTTTTAGCCTTTTCATGGGTATTTTAGCATTGAAAAGAGTGATTTTGATGGGATTAACATTAGGTGAAAGTTCTGTTAATTTTTTTTTTACTTTATTTTTGGTGACCAACCTATTTTTATAATGAGAACGTCTCATGATTGTTTTATCTAGGGAATTCTATATATGGTGTCTAGCATTATGCACTATTCCTGCATTGAGTTTTCAGCATGAAAAAGCATTATAATGAAATCAAAGTTCCAAAACAACCCAAAAATGGTAGATCTACATGGAATCACACTTAAGCACCTCGTTATAGAATATCACATAAGTGTTTCCAACAGTGGCGTAGGAAGGGGGGGGGGGCGGTGGGGCGGTCCGCCCCGGGTGCATGCCGCTGGGGGGTGTCGGCGCCTTGCTGGTTCCTTGCTCTCTCTGCCCCAGAACAGGTTACTTCCTGTTCCGGGGCAGAGAGAGCAAGGAACCAGCGAGGCGCCGACACCCCCCCAGCAGCGTGCTCTCGGCGGATTGGCCCTCCCTCCCACCCCTCACCGCCTTCCAGGTATGTTCTCGCAGGCGGGGCAGAGGGGGTGTTGCGCTACGGAGGGGGGAGGGTGCATCGCGCTGCACCCGGGGGGCGGGGTGCTCAGCGGCGACCCGCCCCGAGTGTCAGCTGCCCTCGCGACACCACTGGTTTCCAAGTGGATCTGAAAAGGAGGTGTAAAATGGGAGGGACAGGGACAGGTCAGGGGCATCCCCTTAAAATGCACACAGTGTCATAGAATTCGGGAGATCCATGCCCAACTTGCATGCCAAGATTTACATCTGGTTTCAGCTGGTGTAAATGCTTGCCCTCAAAGCTGGCCACGGATTCCAGCACTACATGCTATTCTATACATGGTTCCCATCCCAGAGTGTCCTTTATAGTCCAGTACAATTTTTTTCATCACTGATTTTTGAGCGCCATTTACTGAATCTAGTCCTATATGTGTATTTCTGCTTTTTTAGAATGTCTTCTTACCTTTTCAGCTAAATATATCCCCTTGAGATGATAAAGTAGGATTTTTTTAAGTAATACACATTTATTCTGATGACTCGTGTCCTCACACAAGGAGTATTTAAGTATTACTTCAAGAACAGACAGTCAGGCTTTTGCCTGTGCTCTTTGGAGGGATCTCTGCTGGTGAATAGTGCCATCTATTGCCTTTTTATTAAATTGACATTAAAGTTCAACTATGCTGCAGTATTGTTTAAGCAGGTTCTTTTGTGTTTCAATATAGGATTTGTGTAGATTTGAATCACTCACAGTGGGAAGTGCTGGTTTTTAAGCTTCTAGGTAGGTGCCAATAATATTTCAGTTGCTTGTTTGTTCTTTTCATAAAGTGGCAGAGTACCCTAGTGGTTAGTGCAGCAGACTGTGATCCTGAGGAGCTGGGTTCAATTCCCACTATAGCTCCTGGTGACTGTGGTCAAGTCACCTAACCCTCCATTGCCCCAGGTACAAAATAAGTACCTGTATATATGTAAACTGCTTTGAATGTAGCTGTAAAATTCCACAGAAAGGCAGTATATCAAGTCCCATTTCCCTTTTATCATTTGTTTAAATGCTTTCATTCATGTTGTGGTTGTGATTATTTTGGATGATTTGAATGGCTGTTGTTTTTAAAGTGTTTTTTCTTTGAAGGTGTGAATAAACATGTGGATAAAGGTGAGCAGGTTGATGTAGTGAACCATGATTTTTAGAAAGATTTTGACAAAGTTCCTCATGAGAGATTCTGGAGGAAAAGAGTCATGGGATAGGAGGCAATGTTCTGTTGTAGATTAGGAATTGGTTATTGGACAGAAAACATAGGGTAGGTTAAATTACTGTAAACCCCCTAGTCGTGGAGCAGGTAAATTTGAATAATTGAAGAAATAAATATATGAGTGTCACAGTTTTAAATAGGGTTCCCAAATAAACTCCACAGAACCAAGGGATTTAGCAAGAAAAAAAAATATTAAAGGTTTTATTAAAGGGTAAAGTAAATAGAAACACTGAGATATGTTTCTTAAAGTTGGTACCAATTTTTACAGGTTGATGGTATTAAATAAAATTAGTGCAAGATGTTAAATGCTTTGAGATAAGTTACAAAGGCAATAAAGGCAATAACAATTTTAAAACTACAATCACAGTCACCAAGAATCACAGTTATCAAGGATCACAGCTATCAAGACCCCAACTCCACATCTGCTGTAACCCAAAACATCCCACACGTGTACACAGCACTAATTAGTGTGCTCAGATCTGGTATATATATAGTTTTCAATTTGTGTGCACACAATTTAGTTACCAGTATATTAAAGTCTTTGCTAGCATCGCTGCTTTCTTGCGTTGGGTACCTTAGTCTTCTCCACTTCCACGTCTCCTCGGTTGGTGAGGTCAGTTCACTGGTTCAGGAACTGCAGGGACTCCATGATACCTACTACTCTGACTCAAAAAAAACTCAAACAAAGAAAACCTTGACTTTCTGTGGAACTTGTGCACTAACTGGATTCAAAGAAAAGATAAGCAAGGGAAATTCCTATCTACACCACCCAAAACATGCCCCCTTTTGCTTCTGCTATACAACCACCCCTAATCTCACTGATGGACTGCTACCCTAATTCTCACAAAAGGCAAGGCAGTCACAGGACTCGAGGCTTAGGCTGGGCAGCTGTTCCCCAAGGCAGGCTTTTGTCTGGATCCCCGGAGGCAGGCATAAACAAAAAAAAAACACAGTGTTCACTTTTAGTCTGGCCACTCAGTGCAGAGGGATGCCCCTTTCTCTCTCTTTGTGGACGCTCAAACCAGCAAGCATCTGGGCTAGATCCCTCCTGAGGCAGGCACTCAAAAAGCACAGTTCTGGGCACTCAGTGCAAGGGGGGTGTCTCTTTCTCTCTGGAGCCTCTTCTTTACAGGACACACAGTTGCACAGCCGGCTCTATCTCTTCTCTGGGCAGGCAAGCACACACACACACACACACGAATGTACTGGGTGGACTCCTCTGGGATTCTATTCAGCTCTGCACTGCTCCCAACACGTTTCAGTCTCCTAGTGTGTTCCCTTCTCTCCTACTCCTGTCTGCTTCGGCCCCCGGCCCCTCTTTAGGACTCACCAGCTCATCTGGGGCTCATCAATGGGTCCTCTATCAGCCTGCAGCTGTCTCTCCTTGTGTGGATTGGGTCTTATCCTCTTCCAGCTTGCCCCTCTGCCTGAGTCCGATTTCTCCTCTCAATCCATACTTGCAGCCTCCATTGTCTCCGATTGCCTTCTTGTTCCCAGGCAACCTCTGCCCGAATCTTCAAAACTTTTTTCTTTGTTCCACTCCTCCTGCCCCCTGGATTGGCTCACAATTCGTGCCAATCTAAGGATCAGACTGCCTCCTGCCACCTCATTGGTCCAAATTCGTGCCTTTTTGCAGATCCTGTCTCCTATTGGCTATCTCACACACTGTCCCCTCCTCTACTTCCAGTTCTCAAACAGCAAATCAGGAGCCTTGTACTGTGCTCTCAGACAGCCAATCGGAAGGTTTGTAACAAGTCTGCCCTTCTCTCACAGTTACAAACTGCTGAAACTTTATAAACACACATCTAGCAGCCATGGACATCTGAGTTCTTTGTACAACAGTGCTGGAGCATTTTAAACACTCTAAACATTCTAACAAAAGGTGCTAGCATTGTTGCTGGCTCTCAGCTTGTCCTCTGTGTCTCCCTGCTCTCTGCAAGATGCCCCCTTCCCAGGAAAGAGGGGGGGGGGGGGGGGCAAGGTAAAGGCTTCTTTTCTTCTCTATATTTACATTACCTTTTTTTCTCAGTAGAGGAGGGTGAATAGTGAAGTGCAACAGGGATCTGTACTGGGACCGGTACTATTTAACATATTTATAAATGATCTGAAAATAGAAACAACAAGTGAGGTGATTAAATTTGCAGATGGCAAAACATTATTAAAGGTTGTTAAAACACATGTGGACTGTGAAAAATTGCAGGAAGAACTTACGAAATTGAAAAACTGGGCATCCAAATGGCAGATGAAATTTAATGTGGACAAATGTAAAGTGATGCACATTGGGAAGAATAACCCAAATCACAGTTACCTGATGCTAGGGTCCACCTTGGGGGTCAGCACCCAAGAAAGAGATCTAGGTATCATTGTAGATAATACACTGAAATCTTCTGCCCAATATGCAGTGGCGGTCAAAAAAGCAAACAGGATGCTAGGAATTATTAGGAAAGGGATGGTAAATAAGACCAAGAATACTATACTACCTCTGTATCGCTCTGTGGTGCGACCTCACCTTAAGTACTGTGTCCAGTTCTGGTCACCTTATCTCAAAAACGATATAGCAGAATTAGAAAAGGTTCACAGAAGAGAAACCAAAATGATTAAAAGGATGGAACTCCTCTCATATGAGGCAAGGCTAAAAAGGTTAGAGCCCTTCAGCTTGGAAAAAGATGGGTGAAGGGAAATATGACTGAGGCCTATAAAATTCTGAATGGGTGTAGAACGAGTAAAAGTGAATCAATTTTTTACTCTTTCAAAAAGTACAAAGACTAGGGGACACATAATGAAGTTACATGGAAATACTTTTAAAACAAATAGGAGGGCATATTTTTCACTCAAAGAATACTTAAGCTCTGGAACTCATTGCCAGAGGATGTGGTAACAGCAGTTAGCGTATCTGGGTTTGAATAAGTTCCTGGAGGAAAAGTCCATAGTCTGTCATTGGGATAGAAACGGGGATGCCACTTCTTGCCCTGGGATTGGTAGCATGGAACCTTGGTTTCTGCCAGGTAATTGTGATCTGGATTGGCTAATATTGGAAACCAGATACTGAGCTATAAGGACCATTGGTCTGACCCAGTATGGCTATTCTTATGTTCTTATATTCTTATATGATTTATATGATATAAAAATGTTTTATATATGATTTATATTACTTTATTTTATTGTTATTGATCCATATTTGTTTCACAGAGGGCCCCTGACACAGTCGACACAGTCTTTTGGCAAAATGTGGCCATGTTGGGTGAATTATGAGAATCATCTCTCATTGTGTGCAGCAATAAAGTATTTCTGAAGATTAATGGTGATTGTGTTTTTCATGATCTGCTGTGTTTGTTGCTCTAACTGGAGGACCAGCTTCTATCCCTCATCCTCCTCTCCTAGGGTCCGCATGAATGAGGGTCCTTCAGAGACAAAGAAAAAGGGGGGTAGGGTGGTTGGTGGACAAAAGCTTCTTCCTTTGCTGTAGAGGTTACTGCTTCCTAGAAAATAGGTGGGCAAGCGGTCTGCTAGTCCCAGTAGAACTGAACATGCAGAAGCAGACACAGTGGAATAAGACTGACACAGCCATCTTTCACCCAGCAGAGCTGCTTCAGAAGTGATACAATACCTCGAGGAGTAATCCTGTCACTTTCCCCAAGGTAGGAAGCCTAGAGTAGGAAGCTACTAACACCCAGGGAAAACAGAGCATTCAGCACATAGAAGGTCTCTGATTATTCACTACATGCTTCTGCTTTTTCCATTATACTGGGGCCACTGCTTCTACTGGTTCTATATCTGGTGCTGCGGGGGGGGGGGGGGTCATTGCTTCTACTGGTTCTGCATCTGGTGCAGCAGAGCGTACTGCTTCCATCCCTGTGACTGTGTTCCCTTCTGCTGCTAGAAGTGAAGAAGCAGGCTGCCTTTCAATCAGAAAGAAAGTTGAGTGCAGAAACCAAAGCAATGTTGTCTAAGGGTCCTTTAGGGATGGTTGAGTTCTTAAGGACACAAAGGCATTGTCCTAGAAGCAGAGCCATGTGAAAAAATGTCAAGAGAAAGAGTAGATAGATATGTAGAAAGCTGGACAATGTATTAAGCAACAAAGGTGCTATGATGTGTATGAAACAGGGGTAAATATGATAGGCCACTGTGGAAAAGGCAATGTGAAAGGACCTAGTTTTGTAGCAAGTTTTCAATTTTTTTCTTTTTTTTTGCATTTGCATTTGCAAATCAGCTATATTCTGGTCTAGTGACCTTAGGGGCATAGCATGTGTGTTTCAAAAGTTAGTCCATGGCGAGATAAGGATGAGTGAATCCATTGTATGTTGTCTTGAGAGTGGATAGAGGTGTTAAGATGGCTAAGACTGTAGTATGGAAACAATGTGTTATGAGGCTTGATACCAGCTACACCTACAGAGTATTCCATTTGAAGAGCTCTTGCATCCAGATAGGCACTCCATTAAATATGAATAAATATGCACTGTGGATTCTGGTTGTTGGTGTCCTATGACTGATATGCTCACCCCACTCCTGCGGTGTCTCCTATTCCTCCTCCATCCAGGCTCAGCAATGGCATCTTCAGATCCTCGATATATAGGGTGTGAGAGAGAGAGAGTCCATACATGATTCCTTAGGTCTACATCCCATCTGGCAAGCACAGCTTGGACCCCTGTGAGGAGATAACATGGATCCCTTTGTGAAGGTATGTTGCTCTTCTACACCCTTGCTCCGCTTTTGCGGATTTACTGGGCCATGTGAAGTCACTGTATTAGTGAAGCTTCTCTAGCCCTAGTCTCATCCAAATTGGACCAGATTCTATATACGGTATGGCGAGTAGCATGTCTTAAATTGTGTACATGACCAATTTATGCACGTTACTTAATTGAGTAATGAGCCAATTAATGATAATTGGCCGATAATGACCAATTATCATCACTCATTGGCAATAATTGAAATTTATGCGCACTACTTTTTAGGCATATTCTAAAAAGAGGCATGTATAAATTCCAAAATGCGTAGCTGAAAAGGGGGCAAGGCCATGGGAGTAGTGTAGGCATGCTGGAGGCAAATTTACGTGCTTCGTTTTAGAATTCAGGGGAATGCGCATTCATTTAGATGTGGGTATTTGCACCAGGTTTTCAGTGGTGTAAATGACTGCTCCTAAATGCACGCACATTCCCTCGGCCTATGCGTTATTCTATAAACCATGTCTTACTGTAGACACAGTTTATAGAATAGCACTACATGTGTTATTCTGGCATGCCTACATTTTAGACTCCATTTACTGAATCTGGCTTATTATGTCCAGCTTTACTAATCAGGGGATAATCTTTGAAACTACCGGAGTGACAATTATGTCTACTCTCTCCAAAAACTCCAGTACTAAATCTGTTTTACCAAATACACCTTTTATTGGTTCTGCATGAGTTCATACAGTAGCCAATACCAATCTGTTATAAAATCATAACTTCACCTCATTCATACACCATTCACCCATATAACCTAACACTTTAAATCCAATATCATACTAACATAATAGCATGAATTTACAGATCTTGTACTTCAACTTAGCATACACATATATTTTAATACAGTGTTGTGCTACTGGAAAAAAAAGCCCAAATGGCTTATCACGAGTCTTTATAAACTGTGTCATTATCCAAACCAGCTAATTCATGGATCACAGATCGCAGACCATGACATTATCGACCGAGGAGAGATGGGCGTCTTTAGCTGATAATCGAAACAAGAAGGGCGTTTTTGACGAGAATTTGGTCCACTTTATTTGGACCCTTTTTTTCAGGTCCAAGTCCCCAAAAAGTGCCCCAACTGACCAGATGACCACCGGAGGGAATCGGGGATGACCTCCCCTGACTCCCCCAGTGATCACTAACCCCCTCCCACCAAAACAAACCCACTTTACAAACGTTTTTTGCCAGCCTGTATGCCAGCCTCAAATGCCGTACCCACCTCCATGACAGCAGAATGTGTTCTATCCTCTGACAGCCTTTCCCTGGTTCTGGTGTGGGTCTCGGGTGAGTGTGACACCTTTTCTGTTAAGGGCACTGCAGAGTCACATCAGCAATGCATTGTGGTGGGTGTAGGGTATTGGGCTCCGTGATTCCACTAACTTGTGTTAAATGCTCACGATGTTGGTAGTTGGTAGGCTGTACTCCCATGGTGCTGTTCCCTCTGCTTACTGGGTCAGAGTGTGCCCTGTTTTGTTTCCGGAAGTCTATGAGGTAGTGGCCATTTGTGTAAGACACTTTTAGATCCCTTTCATGTGTTAGCCACGTTACAGCACTTAGTTCTTACCTTGAATGTTGTTGAAAGAGGGCATTGTACACCATTCTGCCAGCTCGGACCTACTGCTAATCTCAGTACCGGTGAGACTCGTTGCCAGCGGGGCACAACCTCTGGTCCATTGGTTTACAGTCCATTGTACTAACCACTAGGCTACTCCTCAGACTTGTTTGCTGTTCTATTAAGAATGCCTTTAATACCTGAAGCTGTCATAGATCCTGGTATCCGTTTCTGGTTTCACTGTCATGGGAGAGGAAGGGAAACAGCAACCACTGGGGGATTAAGGAGGTGTCATGACTTAATCCCTCCAATGGACAGCTGCTCAATCAGAGCACCTTTCTGTAAACTGGATGTTCCTGTACCAGGTCTAAATAACGACACCCTTCTTGTTAGACATGTATGAACTTTTCCCTTTGGTAATCACTGATGAACATCCATATTTTGGGCCCTCCCCAGTCTCACCCAAACCATGCCCCCTTGCATTATGGATGTTCTGCAGTGTTGGATGTCCATATCCTACCTTTGTAAAATTGGGATTTGAATGTCCCTGCACTATAGATGTCCAAATGCCAGTTTTCAAATATCCAAAACACAAATAAAGCTTTGAAAATAAGCACCATAGCATATTTGTATTTTCAAAAGGTATTTGATAAAGTCCTTCAAGAGAGAATCCTGAGGAAATTAAAAAGTCATAGGAAAGGAGAATATTCCCTACTATATATTAGGATATTAATTTACCATGAGAGCCAGCAAGCTGTTGGACTGTTATTCCACAGGTTGCTGACTAAATCAAAGTGCGTTAAAGCTCACCTTTCACCAGACCTTGATAACTCCCCCACTAAATGTCTCTATCATATCTCCTCTCTCCTGCCTTTCTTCCAAATTATACATATCGAGATCTTTAAGTCTGTCCCCATTCACTTTATGACAAAGAACATTGACCATTTCAGTAGCTGCCTCTGTACTGACTCTATATCCTATTTATATGTTTTTGAAGTTGCAATCCCTGAAACTGTACACAGTACACCAAATAAGGTCTCACCAAAGACTTATACAGAGGCATTATCACCTCCTTTTTCTTGCTGGTCATTATTCTCCCTATGCACCCAAGCATACCTCTGGCTTTTGCGATCACCTTTTCTACATATTTGGCCACCAGATATGATCACCCCCAGGTACTGCTCTTCTTTCATGCACAAATGTTCTTCACTTCCTATACTGTACCACTCCCTCGGGTTTTTGCAACTGAAATGCATGGTTCTTCGGGAAGGGGGGTTTTTGGAGGGGGAGGTTGTAATAAATCTTAATTTCTCAATTTTAGATTATTCTTCAAGTTTTGCTAAATCCCTTTTTATGTTATCTACACCATCTAGAATGTCTATTCCACTGAAGATTTTGTATCATCTGCAAAAAGGCAAGCCTTAATTGTTGTATTCTACAGAATATTACAACACAAAGAGGAAGAAATTAGAAAAGACAGTGATATAGCCTTGAGCTCTGAAATGGTGCATAACTTATCAAATATTTACCAACTGTTAATCAACATAACCTATGGCCATTCATTCCCACAATTATTTTCAAAGGCAGACATTGTTCAAGAACTGGTATTGAATGACTTGGGATGAAGAAGCATTTAGCTCCAGTAAGTCTAGGAACCATAGCTGTTTGGTCCTCAAAGAGACAGGGCTACCGTAGGAGCTATGAAAATATGCTAACACAAAGTCACTGCTCTCGAGAAAGGAATGCTGACACCATGCACTGTAATTTGAAAACCAGGACCATCCCACTGCTTCAAATGAGAGGGACTAGAAATGGAGGAATATGGAGGAGCTGTAGCAAAGATGTGGGGTTTTACCACCCTATTCTGCTTATTAACATGGTTGCATGACTCTATACTGTAAGTCTGCATAATTATTATTTATAATCTGCCGTTATCCAGGGTGGAGAAACACACATAATATAGATGTATATAAAACAACAAAACACAATCCATCATACACAAAATCTACAAATTTAGGGCCTCTTCTATCCAGCTGCACTAGCGGTTCCATGTGCGGTAATGCCAACAAAGCCCATTCGCTTTGAATAGGCTTCGTTGGCATTGCCATACGAGAACCACTAACACGGCTTGATAAAAGAGGTCTTTAGCTAACATAATTCAGTATTCAAAAGGCAACCAGGCAAAATCAAAACAAACATCCTTATTCAGCAGGTGCATAATAGACCATACATAACAGATAGCCCTTTAGTTGCTGCTTAAATGCGACCAATTGAGACTCTTTCTTTACTCTTAAGAGGCAATTTGTTCCATTCAAGTGGTCAGAGATAGAAAAGAAAACCTATCTTGCCAGTTCCAAACCTAAGTGTTGCAAAGGGGGTACAAGATGATCATATCCCGTGCCTGACCACAATGGTCATGATAATATATAGTATATGTTATATACAGTTGATGATAATGTATGACCAGGACCTTCATCAATCTAATATCTCCTACTTTTGAGTTGATTTTCAGATATAAAACAGAAAGAAACTAATTGTCAGTGATATGCTGGAGGGGCTTTCCAAACAGAATACAGCCAGTGAGGACCTTGTTAAGAAACTGGTGGCACATTATTGAAAGCTGTGTGAACAAACAAATGGAATTTGTCTTTTTTTAATGTATTAATTTATTTAATAGAATTTTATATGTGCTTTTCTTGGACCAACTGAGTACATAAGTACATAAGCATCGCAATGCTGGGACAGACCAAGGGTCCATCGAGCCCAGCACCCTGTCACGGACAGCGGCCAAAAGAACAAGCAATTTGTCCCGCCCATCCTAGAAATACTGTATTATTCCCTTGTCCATTCAATAACATTCTATGGCTTTTTCCTCCAGGAAGCCGTCCAACCCTTTTTTGAAGTCCGCTCATGTTAACCGCCTTAACCACCTTTTCCGGCAGCGAATTCCAGAGTTTAACTACATATTGAGTGAAGAAACATTTCCTCCAATTCATTTTAAATTTACCACACTGCAGCTTCATCGCATGCCCCCTTGTCCTAGTATTTTTGGAAAGCATAAACAGACGCTCCACATCGACCCGTTCCATTCCACTCATTATCTTATAGACCTCTATCATATCTCCCCTCAGCCGCCTTTTCTCCAAGCTGAAGAGCCCCAGCCTCTTCAGCCTATCCTGATAGGGAAGTCGTCCCATCCCCTGAATCATCTTTGTCGCCCTTCTCTGCACCTTTTCCAATTCCACTATGTCTTTTTTGAGGTGCGACGACCAGAATTGAACACAATACTTGAGGTACGGTCGCACCATGGAGCGATACAATGGCAGAATAATATCCTTATTTTTGTTTTCAATCCCTTTCCTAATGATACCCAACATTCTATTCGCTTTCCTAGCCACAGCAGCACATTGCACAGAAGTTTTCAACATATCATCAACGATGACACCTAGATCCCTTTCTTGGTCCATGACTCCCAACATTGAACCTTGCATGACGTAGTTATAGTTTGGGTTCCTCTTTCCCACATGCATCACTTTGCACTTGTTCACATTAAATGGCATCTGCCATTTAGATGCCAGTCTCCCAGTCTCGTAAGGTCCTCTTGTAGTTTTTCACAATCTTCCCGCGATTTGACTACTTTGAATAACTTTGTGTCATCGGCAAATTTGAATGCCTCACTAGTTACCCCCATCTGGAGTATATACAGATTTTTAAAAATACAATGTTAAAAGAAATGAGCAGAACATACAATAACATAATTCAGCAGGGATCAAACAACATTTTAGGTTCTTCTGGAACTGATATAAAAGTATAGAAGGGTCTGTCAAAACAAGCACCCCCACAAACACACACACACACTCACATACACAGTTTGGTTGCCTTCTTTGTGCTTGCATACCCATGCAAATATGTTGTAAAGTATTTGGTTTAAAATATGTTTTCTTTGGGTCAACATCTGACCGTGTTCATAGAGTTAAAGAAACTCTCCGGGGGGGGGACTTAATATCTTGTTTATGACCCTGAAGAAATGGCAGAAGTTTTGTTCAGGAAGAGACCTTTTCTTGCTTTGTGTTGTTTCTTATGTGGTAGCCATAAACTTTACAGGCGTGTCTCATTTGTCTCATATATGACCAAATTAGAAGAGAAAAATACTGTTGAAATATGATTCAACAAATGTTTGGTCTTCTGACTCAGATTAATTGAATCTATGTAGTTTCAAAATTGAAGCATGGTAATTAAATCTTCCCCTTACAACAAAGGCAACCCAACCTGCATAGTGAGAACCACCCAGAGTTATTCATAATTTTTGCTACTCAGATCATCCAGCAATAAAGTACAGCATTTGTTCAGACATGAAAATCAATACAATTTCTCAAATCAAACTTTTGAATAGAAGACTATTAAATCTGAATTTCCTATAAACTGTTTCAAAGAGCTTATGGTCTACATTAAAAGCCTATATTGATTCTATTGATTCAGACTGGTACAATCAATGGTACTAAGCCAACTAGATTACTGCAATGCAATCTACGCCGGATGCAAAGAACAAATCATTAACAAACTTCAAAGTGCACAAAACACAGCTGCCAGACTCATATTTGGTAAAATGAAATATGAAAACGCCAGACCCTTAAGAGAAAAACTACATTGGCTTCCACTAAGAGAACACATTGCGTTCAAGGTCTGCACTCTGGTTCATAAGATCATACACGGTGAAGCTCCAGGGTATATGTCAAGCCTTCTAGACCTACCAACAGGAATTCTACTAGATTATCACGTACGTTCCTGAATCTCCACTACCCCAGCTGCAAAGGCCTAAAATATAAATTAACATATGCTTCCAGTTTCTCCTATATATGCACGCAAATATGGAATGAATTACCAAAATCCATAAAAACAACACACAACACAAATAATTTCCGAAAATTACTGAAAACCAACCTATTCAAAAAGGCATACCAAAAAGATCTATCGTAAATACCAGTAATAAAATTTACACCAGAACTACACAAAACGTAACCCTTTATTTACTGATTGTTCAAACTAATCTACCACGATTGAAGTGTAATATTCCTGATTATTCAAGCTAATTTATCATGATTGAAGTTTAATCCCATACCTTTTATTTCTTATTACGAAAATGAAACTTTCTTCACCTGTATTATCTAATCCACTCTGTCACCTCCATCTTAACTATGTATTTCTCTTTTCCGGAATTGGTGATCACCAATACAGAACAACGTAAGCCACATTGAGCCTGCAAATAGGTGGGGAAATGTGGGATACAAATGCTATAAATAAATAAATATCAGTTTTTAATTATTCTTTACATCTAGTTCTACATAATAGACTATTAGGCAATTACAAATGACCTAATCTGTTTTTTATTTAACCTGCAGGGCGTATTTGGAAATGGAATAGAAAGGGTTACGCTAGTATTTATTTATTTATATCCCACATTATCCAAAACAAGTTTGAATTCAATGTGGCTTATAATAAACAGTATAGGATACATAACAAAGAATAATGCATAAGAAAATAATTTGTTGTAAGAATCCAATTTTACAATACAGTATCATCTCCTAAAGTTACCTGCTATCTTGTCATTGCATGTACTTTTATGTGAGGGGTAATTTTGGGCCTCTTTTACCAAACCGCGCTAGCGATTCCTGACTCGGTAAAGCCAACAAAGCCTATTCACTTTGAATGGGCTTTATTGGCATTGCCATACGGGAATCACTAGCACAGTTTGGTAACAGAGGCCCTTTATGAGGCCTTTTATGTGCACACAACAGAATTGAAATTAAAAAAATCCTTTATTATAGTACTCCCAAAAAGTGTTGCTTCATTAATTCCACTAGTTCTTGACATAGGA
Source organism: Microcaecilia unicolor (assembly GCF_901765095.1). NCBI lineage: Eukaryota > Metazoa > Chordata > Amphibia > Gymnophiona > Siphonopidae > Microcaecilia > Microcaecilia unicolor. The sequence continues at coordinate 133,723,463 of NC_044035.1, read as the reverse complement.
TCCTTTTACTAAGCTGCGGTAAGCACTAACTCGTGCTTACTGCAGCTTAGAGAACACTACCAGGGAGGCACACTTGGGTGTTCTGCAGTAGTTTTGGGATCGGCACGCACTACCCATGCATTAAAAATAGAATTTATATTTTAGCTCTGGGGGCGTCTAGGGTCAGAGAGTAGGCATGTTCTCCCTTATTCAGTTAGTGCAGTTATATTGCTGAACACTCACAGATTAAAGCGTGGCTAGCAGGTGAGCCCTTAGTGCCTACCGTCTTTGGCTAATCGCGTGGAGACACGATGCATCACTTCAGTTTCAAAAGGGCAGTCAAATTTTAGCTGAAGCATCTCTGGAATCCATTTTTCTAAGAATTGTATAGGATGGAAGCCTTCGGGCCTTCATACACACCGTGAGGCATATTTTCAAAGCACTTTGGGAGGCTAAGTTCCATAGGTTTCTATGGAACTTTGGGAGGCTAAGTGCTTTGAAAATGAGCCTCCAAGTATCCTTATGTTGTTGCGATGCTTTCTATTGCCGAAGTCTTCCATTTGCGCCATCATAGTTTGTAAGGCCTTCCTGTCTGCTCATTGTGCTGCTGATATGTATTCAATCTTCGTCGACTGTTGTTCCAATTTCCCAAGCGGCATATAAGAACATAAGAATAGCCATACTGGGTCAGACCAATGGTCCATCTGGCCCAGTATCCTGTTTCCAACAGTGGCCAAGCCAGGTTACAATTACCTGGTAGAAGCCCAAATAGTTAAAACACTCCACGCTACCAATTCCAGGGCAAGCAGTAACTTCCTCATGTCTGTCTCAATAGCAGACTATAGACTTTTCCTCCAGGAACTTGTCCAAACCTTTTTTAAACCCAGATACGCTAACCATTTACCACATCTTCCAGCAAAGAGTTCCAGAGCTTAACTATTCATTGAGTGAAAAAATATTTCATCCTATTTGTTTTAAAAATATTTCCATGTAACTTCATTGAGTGTCCCCTAGTCTTTGTACTTTTGTAATGAGTAACAAATCGATTTATTTCTACTCGTTCTATACCACTCAGGATTTTGTAGACCTCAATCATATCTTCCTTCATCCATCTCTTTTCTAAGCTGAGGAGTTCCATCCCCTTTATCATTCTGGTCGTTCTTCTTTGAAGCTTTTCTAATTCCGCTATATCTTTTTTGAGATACGGCGACCAGAACAGAACACAATACTCAAGGTGAGGTTGCACCATGGAGCAATACAGAAGCATTATAGTATTCTCAGTCTTATTTACCATCCCTTTCCTAATAATTCCTAGTATCCTGTTGGCGTTTTTGGTGGCAATGAGGGGCATTTTCGATATGAAGTCTAAGTCCGATTTTAGATGATTTTATAAAAACAGCCAGGAATCAAAGCACATAATCAAAAACATTTATACACATTTTTGCACATTCCAAAATACAGGAAATGGTCGTATAGAAATGGAACGTTCAACATATAGCACAAAAAATGTCTTATTTTGATCTAAGGTCATAGAACGTCCAACACGGAAATGGCCCCACATGCAATGCAAGACGTCCACAGTCACGGCAGAATGTCCTTTCCACGTGCAAAGTGTCCATATAAGGCTCTGCACATGGAAGAATATTCATTCCCAAAGCAAAATGGCTATGAGGAGGGATCCAAATAATAGTTTGGCCAAAAATGAGCTCCTAGTCCACCTCTGCCTAAGGTGCAAAAGGTGCCTCTTCAAGATGCTTCACCACCTGCCCCCCAGGAACGTATCAATAAGGGCCTGGACCCTTATTAGGGACACCCTGGCAAGGTAAGTATTTAGCAATGGCAGTCCTCCTACCAGCATTTAACTGATGGCACACAGAGTAGTAAGGGTTCCCTTCCTGTTAGTGAGCTCAATATATAGAGAGAACATTTTCAAGCAAAAAGAATCATTGGAGACTGTGCTGGCTTTAAGATAAAAAAAAAAAAAGTTCCTTTAATAAGTATTTATTAGTTAACAAGCATGTACAGTAAAAGATTCCGCTATATCTGTTATATATTCACAGCTTCTTTGCTCATCTTACTTCTATCCTAAACCGTGTACCTTTGCCTGACAAGCACATTTGACCATTCTACACACAAAATTGCCACATTTATCCATAGATCTGCCACAGATTTTCTTTTACAAAAGCATATATGCAGCCATTGCTACTGCAAACCATGTAAATGCTTTTGAATATCAGGCCGCAAAGCAATAAACTTGGTAAATAAGCCTTAATCAATATAAAACTAAGGGCACTGTTTACAAAGGCACACTAACCGTGTAGATGCCCATAATAATATTATGGGCATCTATATGGTTAGTGCGTGCTAATTTTTTAGCGCACATTAAAAACAATAATTCGCCTTTGTAATCAGGGCCCTAAATAACCAAGACTAGGAGAAATACACAGTATTGGTACTAAAGGAAAAATAAGCATTCACGCCTCAATTTTGCTCACTTTGGCTTCAACAAGAAAGTCCACATTCTTTTCCCGGATGTTTTGCTACACAAAGTCTTTGGGGTGTTCTGTCTGGATATGTAAATCTATAAGTTTCACAAGAAGACCAATTAAGAAAGTGTCTCACTTTAGAAGTCATGTTAGATAGAAACTCATAAATGAGGAAGTAGCCTAAAGAACAAAAATATTCATTACATCTGCACTACATATCACTTAGTCATCAGTAATTGTTACGAATACTCAGCAATTCCACCATTGCAAAATATTCCCCAATTGAAATCCCTCCTATATAAAAGGAGGACTTTCAAGCAACCAACACACAGCTTGGAAAATCCTACTTCCAGTCCTTTTGCCTGATTCTGCCATACAATACCAGAGAAAACATGTCTGCCAAGGGTGGTCACAGTCAGTGCCAACAGCAAGAACAGCGTCCACAGCCATGCCAGCAAGTACCAGACCAATGTCAAAATCGTAAGTATTTGTCTTATTCATTGAAAAAAAAATAAGGAGGTTTGCATGTCTTTAACTGTGATTTCTGAAACCTTTTCAGTAGCTAAAAAAAAGTGAAAAGAAAATGAATGAACTAAAATCATGTATTCTTTATTGAGGTTTAATCTTGTTCTTAGTTGAAAAATATTCGTAGAGTATTTCCAGCCCAATAGCTGAGCACTTATAAGCTGGAGATGGCACCAGTTACTGAAGTGCTTTTTTTAAAAACCGGACAGCTGTGTTAGATACTTTGGCAGTTTTAATTGCAAAATGGTAAAAGCTGTACATTTAAAAATGGGTTTAGTTTGGAGCAGGTTAAGGGCAATGAAAAAGCTTATAGATTCAGCAGTAAAATTCAGCCACTGAACATCCAAGCTACTGATCCTATTGGCGACTGATACACAGCAGGTCTAGATTTAAATGGATAAGCACCTATTTCAAATTATGCATACATTTTCAGATGAAAATACGTATAATTTTAAACATTTCTTTTCTGTTTAAAGTAAGATAGCAGACCACCAATCAATTCTGAGCTCCCTCTGCTTAGCTAATACTTTTTCTATGACACTGATTTATTCTTGCAAGTGAAAGATCACTTTTAACTGGCCAAATGTCCTGTTTTCCCTGTAATTAATAGTATACTATTTAATGAATATTAAAGGCAATTTGACGCATATAACTTTCTTGTTGTCCTCAGGGCTTTAAAAAATCAGATTAATATTAAGCATAACTTTCTTACTCAGATGTAGAGATCTAGTAGCCAAGTTTTAGTTTAGCTTATTGAGAAACTTGCTTGACTGATTTTCAAAACTAAAATAACAAACCAGTTTATATCGTTACAAGAAAGGACAGAAATAGCAAATCTCAAGGGCTATGAAAGGGCCAAAAGTAGGGAATTTCAAGGACTATGGAATGAAAAAAAAAAAGTATGGAAGAAGGACAGACAGCAAGGGCAGAGAGAGGGAAATGAGCCACTCAATCATTGCCCAGATTCACTGTCAATGACATGCCTCAAAAGACTGCTCAAAGAAGCAAATCTTTAAGGGATCCTTTTACAAAGGTGTGCTGAATAATGGCCTGTGGTAGCATAGATGTGTGTTTTAGGTGCGCGAACAATCATTTTTCAGTGCACCTGTAAAAATGCCTTTTTAAAAAAAAGTTTGAAGAAAATGGATGTGTGGCAAAATGAAAATTGCCGTGCATCCATTTGGGGTGTAAGACCTTACTGCCAGCCATTGACCTAGTGGTAAAGACTCACATGGTAACCGGGTGGTAATGACCTATGTGCATCAAATGCCACTTGGCGCGCATTCGATACTCGCGTCCAAAAATAAAATATATTTTGGGGATGCGCGTATTGGGCACGCGCCATAAATGAAATTACCGCAAGAACCATACGGTAGCCAGGCGGTAACTCTATTTTGGCGCACATTAGATGTGCATAGACACTTACGTGGCTTAGTAAAAGGGCCCCTAAATCTGTTAAAACTTAGACAAGGTGGGCTTGATTCTAAGAGCAGGTCCTTAAGAAAGCTGGAGTCTTTGTAGATTGTCTTACAAAGAAAAGCCTGATGCACTATAATGAACTTTGGAGATATCACAAGCCTCTGCCTCCAATATCATCTTATAAAGCAGCCTGTGAGGTCTCCAGTGCTCATGAACCACATCGTCTTTCTTGTTATTTCTTTGAAATTGTATCACCACTTATGAAAACCATAGGATAAGCTTCCCATACACCACTGGAAGTGTTTCAAGTTAACTCCCTGCCCAGCAGGTTATATACATTTTTGCAATAAATGAACTATCAGACTTGTACACAGGTTTCACCTCACTGAATTATAAATTTTCATGTTAGCATTAATTACTTTGGTCATTTCAGGAAATATACAGAGGAACTTACCAATCCATGGTTATGCAATCTAAATGGGGTTAGGTTAACTAAAAGCGTGCCACTATATTAGCACACAATAATGCAGGGGAAGGGTAATTTTAAACAGGTCATCTAGGATAAAAGGGCAAGAATTAGCCTGCTTAGGTGTTAGGTTGTAAGAAAAATAGATGCCTACTTTTCTTTACAAAACAGTAGCCTACGTGATATACACAGATGTTTATACCAGCCCTAGGACAGATATGAGGAGAGATATGAGGGGAGATATGATTGAGGTCTACAAAATCCTGGGTGGTGTAGAACGAGTAGGAGCGACTCAATTTTTTATTCTTTCTAAAAGTAGAAAGACTAGGGGACACTCAAGGAAGTTACACGGAAATACTTTTAAAACAAATAGGAGGAAATATTTTTTTACTCAATGAATAGTTAAGCTCTAGAACTCTTTTCTGGAGAATGTAGTAACAGAGGTTAGCGTATTTGGGTTTAAAAAAGGTTTGGACAAGTTCCTGGAGGAAAACCCCATAGTCTGCTATTGAGACAGACTTAGGGAAGCTACTGCTTTCCCTGGGATTAGTAGCATGAAATGTTGCTACTGTTTTGGGTTTCTGCCAGGTACTTGTGACCTGGACTGGCCAATGTTGGAAACAGGATACTGGGCTAGATGGACCATTAGTCTGACCCAGTATGGTCATTCTTATGTTCTTATGATGCAAATGTCTGTGCCAATATATGCCATGTACACATGTAAATTATCATATATATTCTACAAACATATATGTGCACTCCACCCAGTAGCATGTCATGGTGTGTACCTTTCAACTAGCCAGTATTCTATAAGGGATCATCTATGTGCGAATGTGGCCACATCCACACATAATTAAAATATCTCAAAGTGGGCATGTACGTCACTACTCACATTTCACAACCCCTTGTAGAATCACCATGTGTTAAAACTAACACAATCACCATGGTTCTATACGAGGCACAATAGATATTTAGAATAACAGCAATTTGCATCTACACTAGCTCTGATCAATTATACCAACAAAGGTCCCTGTTTGGCATCAAGAAATGGAGCAGCATTGATAGGGTAATTTGAACATCCTTTCCATACCTGCATCAACTGCATATGAACAACTGATTCCCCAGGAAAGATAAATCTATCCAATTCAACAATTGTTTTATAACCCATTAAATTATAATATTAAACATCAACACACCATGAATTGTACAGTTTTTAACCAGAATGAAGCTTAGCTTTGATTTATCACCTGAAAAATGTAAACTATTTTGTTTCATGGCTGTATATCTTCTCTACATTTCAGCCTGTGAACCTGTACAGCAGTGCCAGGATCAAATCACACAGCATCCAAAGCCAGGTATGAGACATAATGCTGCTGATTTTAGAAGCTATATTTATGTTTTGGACATTTGAAAACCAGCTTTTAGACATCCATATTGCATGGACATCCAAATACTGATTTTATAAAGTCAGAATATGGATGTCTAAAACTATTGTATGTCCATATGGCAAGGGGGCATGGTCTGAGTGTGTTTTTGGTGGGACTAGGAAGGGGCCAAAAGATGGACATCCAACTTTGATGGCAGAAGGAGAAGGGATGTCAATGTTCAAGAAGATGGACATCCATATTTATACCTGGTACTTGGCATTTCCAGCTTACCGAAAAGTGCTCCAATTGAGTATTTCTCCACTGAACTGAATAAGTGAAGTCGCAGTAGGTATTTTCCAGTCCCTGGAGGGTTCACAATTTAAAAATTAAAAAAAGAAAGAAACTAAGGGGCTTATTTTCAAAAGATTAAAACACCTCAAAAATAGCATAAAGTGACATTTGTACAACTTCAAAATAATCCTCTTCAAATGAGTATACAGCAACTTTTTAATAAATCTGATTCATCAAATCTTTCTTATCAATTTTGTTAATTTCATTAAAAATGAGAGGAAAAGCCTCCTCAACTGACTCCTTGGCTGCAAAGCCAGTCACTTCCAGGAGTTCATGCGGTCATCATTGGCTGAAAAACCTCCCACAGATTTTCATTACATTAATATATAGTGTCCATATAAGTGTTTTACTTAGCTTTTTGAGCTTTTGAGCTGTATTGACTCTTCATCTCTCTATGTATCTCTAGTCCATGGCCAACAATAGCCAAAGTTTCACAGCCTTCATCAGGGTCCATGGAACATGGGCTCACTCCACTCTGTGGCTGTTCAGCTTGACCACAGAGTGGAGTGAGCCCATGTTCCATGGACCCTGATGAAAGTTGTGAATCTTTGGCCATTGTCGGCCGTGGAATAGAGATACATGGAGAGATGAAGAGTCAATACATCTCAAAAGCTCAAAAAGCCAAGTAAAACACTTATATGGACATTATATATTAATATAATAAAAATCTGTGGGAGGTTTTTCAGCCAGTGATGACCACATGAACTCCTGGAAGTGATTGGCGTTGCAGCCAAGAAGGAGTAAGTTGAGGCTTTTCCTCTCATTTGGGCTGAAATTTACAAAATTGATTTAAAAAGTAAGAAGATTTGATTAATCTGATTTATTAAAAAGTTGCCATATACAGTACTCATTTGAAAAGGATTTTTTTTGAAGTTGTATAAATTTAAGTTATCCTTGTTAGTCCTTTATATACATTTTTATAAAGTGACATTTGGACAGTTTTCTCCGAAAAAACATCCAAATCACAATTTTTGAAACTCGGATGAGATGTTGCAGTGCATGCAAATCACAAAGGGGTATGTTGGGGGAGGGATATGGGCATTCCTGAAATTTGGATGTTTTTCTGTCATATTGGAACAAAACAAAAATAACAATATACGTTCAAAAAATGGAGACAGCAAAATAACAAAAAAGGAAGGAAAAAGGCCTCAAAGAGTTCCGAACTCAAACAGTTTAAAGAGCTAACTTAGATCCTAAATGGATCTCCTCTTCATCATTGGTTAAAAAATTCCCTTCCTTTCTATTTAAATATATTTGGTCCTTAGGACAATATTAAAAAAATATAGGAATTAATAGTTTGCTTAGCACTTCCATCAAACAGTCTTTCTTAATGCTGTACTTCCATTAAAAGTCTTATTTAGTACTGTACTTAGCTGAAAATCAGCCGGTGTAGAGCACTACCGGCAACTTCATGAGCCAGTCTCCAACGCTGGCCAGCATTTCACTTAGCTAAAAGATGTTTTGGTTTAGACCTGTTTCAATCACCTCTAAGTCACAAAAAGGTACCCTAAATGATGACATGACCACTGGAGAGATTAAGACATGACCACCCCCCCTTACTTCCCTAGTGGTCACTGATCCCTTCCCTCTCCCCAAAGATATGAAAGAAACAGTGCTTGCCATCCTCTATGACAGCTTCAGATGTTATGGCCAATCCTATTAGAGCAGCAAACAGGTCCCTGGAGTGGTCAGTGCAGTGCACTGTAGAGTAGGGGACCTAGGCCCATATCCCATTCTAAACTAGTACATATAGGTGACACCTGCAGGCATAAAGTCTATTGTAGTGGTGTACAGTTGAGTACAGTATGTTTTTGGTGGGGTTTTGAGGGCTTTCCATACAATATAGAGAGGTAATGGTGAGATGTGTACCTGGGGCCTTTTATTTAAAGTCCATTGCAGTAATCCCTCGAGTGCCTCACTTCTCTGCTGGAATAAAAATGCTGGCCCACCATACAGCCCAATGGCTTGTTTTTGTGTGTTTTTCCCTTGAACATTTTTTTAATGTTCCTAAAAGATAGAGCACTGTGCACAAAAACATCTAGCAAATGGCCATTTTTGAAAGAAAAAAATTGACATTTTTCTGGTTTGAAAATGGCCATGTTCACTACTGGATTTTTGGATGTTTTAGATTTCGACATCATATCAAAAGTGCCACTCTAAAATTACAGAAAGCTAAAACATAACTTGAACTAGCAACCTCTGGTTCTCTAGCCTGGCTCTACGCAAGCTGCTCTAACCATTACGCTACTCTCAGCCTTATTTTTGAAAGTGATGGGCGCCCAGATTTCGACCCAAATCAGGAGATGGGCGCCCATCTTACAAAGGCGTCCAAATCGGTATAATCGAAAGCCGATTTTAGGCACCTGCAACTGCACTCCGTCGCGGGAACGAACAAAGTTTACAGGGGTGTGTCGGAGGTGTGGTGATGACGGGACTGGGGTGTGTTTATTGGCCGAGTAGAGATGGGCGCCTTCGGCCGATAATTGAAAAAAATGGCCGTTTTAGCATGATTTTAGGTCACTTTTTTTGGACCCTTTTTTTCCACAAACAAGTCCCAAAAAAGTGCCCTAAATGACCAGATGACCACCGGAGGGAATCGGGGATGACCACCCCTGACTCCCCCAGTGGTCACTAACCCCCTCCCACAAAAAAAAAAACAACTTTAACAACTTTTTTTCCACCCTCTATGCCAGCCTCAAATGCCATACCCAGCTCCATCACAGCAGTATGAAGGTCCCTGGAGCAGTTGTTAGTGGGTGCAGTGGACTTCAGGCAGGTGGACCCAGGCCCATCCCCCCTACCTATTACAATTGTGGTGGTAAATGGGAGCCCTCCAAACCACCCCCAAAACCCACTTTACCCACATGTAGGTGCCCCCCCTTCAGCCATAAGGGCTATGATAATGGTGTAGAGTTGTGGGCAGTGGGATTTGGGGGGGATTTGAGGGGCTCAGCACCCAAAGGAAGGGAGCTATGGACTTGGGAGGTATTTGACTTCTTTTTGTTACAAGTGCCCCCTAGGGTGCCCAGGTTGGCATCCTGACATGCGAGGGGGACTAGTGCACTACGAATCCTGGCCCCTCCCACGACCAAATGCCTTGGATTTGTTCATTTTTGAGCTGGGAGCCTTCGGTTTCCATTATTGCTGAAAAACGAAACCGCCCAGCTCAAATCCGCACAACTCCAATGCATTTGCCGGGCACAAACCGTATTATCGGAAAAAAAAGATGGGCGGCCATTTTTTCGAAAATGCGGTCTGTCCCGCCCCTTCATGTACCCGTTCTCGGACATAGACGCCCATGGAGATGGACGTTCGTGTTTGATTATGCCCCTCTCTGTCACATGAACACAAGCATGACCACTTTTTAATATAGAAGTTCTTCTGCTGTTTTGCCCTGTTCATAATTTGAACATTTCGATTAGTAAAATGCATGTTCGTGCTGGACATAGCCAGAACTTGGATGTCTATTTCTCATATATTTTAGAAAACACTATATCAGCAAATCTTTTCTGAAATACATGAGACATTGACGACTATATCTGATGTACAGATTTGGATGTCAATATTCTGAGTTGGATAGCCTTTCTAAAATTCTGCTCTACATTCCATAAATTTGACCACAATAACTTTATTCTAGTTTTGTGAATATTCTATAGAATTCTTAAACAGAATTTGTATAGTTAATAATTGCAGAAAAAAGGGAGAAGTGAAAGTGTAAAAGTAGAGGAAACGCAGTTTACTGGTACATACAGTCAGCATTTTTTATGTCCTGTACATATTCAAGAACCTTGCATTTCTATAAGACATATGTAGAAGAACCAATGAGAACTGCATGCTTCCTTCAGTTTTTCTACACTATTTAGTGCTATGGATATGAATATACTAATATTGTTTCTCTCTTTCACTGCAGTTATCTGTGAACCATGCCCACCCCAGTGCCAGGACCAGGTGAAATCAACCCCTGGAGGATGCAAGAAATGAAGACTGTAATGTTAATAACATAGAATGGATAATGCTACTCCATTATGAGAAAAAAAAGAGACAAGAATGTTGACAAATTGAAATGTATCAAGTATTATCTTTTATCATTCACAACAAATTAATTCTTCATTCTCAAAGTGCAATCAGTGATCGACATCCAACCATTCAATAAATTATTATCACTTTTTGTAGCATCTCCTGACTATTGGGTACTTTGTTTCTTTTACGATCTCAAGATTCACATGTTCTAAGCATAATTTAAATATTAATAATTCACTTTTATATGGCTTCATAGCACACTTATCAAAATCAACTCACCTCAAGATACCAGCATTCAACAAATTAGTCTCCATCAATTTAGAATGCTTCAAGTAGCTCCTGCATTGCAATCATAATTGCAACAATTCTATAGAAAAGGTGATAACATTTACATGGCAATCATGTAAGTAAATAACTAGAATACAGGCATCAATCACCAAGAAACTGCTTAAGCACTATCCTATAAATACACATATATCTTACATAGTGTGAATCTAAAAAGAAGGGCATATGCATGGAAGGAGCCTAGGTGGAGTATGGGCAGAAGTCACAGGTGCATAATTTATAGACTACTGGAAGTATTCCTATGGGTGTCTCTAGCATTAGTGTGCACTAAAATGCTAGCGTGCCTATAGCATGGCTTAATAGAGCCCTGTTTACTAAGCAGCATTATAGGCGTGTTAATGTTTTTAATGCACGTTAACCATGTATGTGCCTACAATATCCCTATAGATGTCTACATGGATAGCGCACACACTAAGTGCAGGCACACTAAAAACACTAATGCACCTTAGTAAACAGAGCCCCAACTGTCTAAACCTTTTTAAACCCCAGCTATGCTAACTGCCTCAACCAGTTACCACTAGGTGGTGTTCTTGCATTCAAAATAAGATAAGAAATACTGCAACTAAACAAAATACTGTATAACAAAACATCAAAACAATACTTTTCATATATTTATACTGTTATAAATAAAGTTTACAGTAAAGTGAACATATATTTTTGGATCTGTCCTGGATGCACAGTTTTTCAATTAGCTATGAGCATTTACTTTGGCCAAACCATTTGTAGTTTGCAAATTTTGATCCTGGAGAAAACTGGAGTCTTTGTTGGATGTAGAAACAGGGACATATACCTACTGTACCTGAATGTAACTCACCTTGAATTACCACTGGAAAGGCATGAGCTAAATGCTAAATAAATACAATTGTAGTAACTTTTATTGTATGGAATATTCCAAATATAAATTATTTTATTAAAAGAATCACCTAATGTGATTCAAGTGTTGTCCACTCATGGGCTGCCTCAGAAGTATAATACAACTAAAGGATTGCTAGGCACCTCACACTCTCAATTTAAAACTGTGACAAAGCTCTACTGCACAGCATTTGCAGCAGAATATCACAGACTTCTCTCTTGATAAACAGTACTGGTCTAAATAAATACAATTGTAATAACTTTTATTGTATCAACAAAACATATGCTGTAGTAGTTTTTGAGACCACACATATCCCTTCATAGGATTATAGGTACACATTAACCTTTTGTAATATGGCAGTACCAAAGAAGGAAAACAATCCCCACGACCAAAGTTTTTGTTCTCGCTGACCTTTTGTAATATGCCTGTCCCTAGTAAAATTTGTGAAAAATCTCCAATGTAACTCAAAAAAATCTACATATATTGGAGTACAATTAGATTTTGTATATATAGCAAAGATATTCTATTTACTGATCCAAGATGGTGTGATAGAGATCATACAGACACAACCGCGAAAGTGGAAAGAAGTACGGTGTCCCACGAAAAGTCACAGGAACAGTAGAGGAGTTGGAACAGAATAAGGCTCTTCAAAAAACAGACCAAAAGCATCCAATGTTGATATAAACTATTTATTAAAGGATGACTCAACACGGTACCATGTTTCAGCACTAAAAAGTACCTTCTTCAGGAGTCTGCACAGATATAAATAAAAATACTTGTAGACATCTTATAAACAAAAAACATATAAGCACAAGAACATAGGCACAAATTTGATATATATATATACATAATTCAAAGACAATAATGTATAGTAAAATGGCATGACTTAAAATACAATCAAATAGAATAAATCAAAATAAAATAGAGTATAAACCTACAGGATTGGGCAATTGTTTAAAGATTAATCAGAATTGTAAATTTGAGGAAATGTAAAATCAATCCAAAAAATTGTACATAAAATGAGAAAATATAAAGTGGTGACTACGGTACAATGGGAGACATTTATGACAGAAAGTAAAAGGTAAGCAAACAATATAACATTCTTTAAGGGTTGTTAAAAGAGACCAAAAGATTTACAAAGGTCATGAAAATCAGAACGTGTGTATGTATCCAAAGACTTGTGAAAAATAAATGCATGTTGTAAAAGATCTTGAAACTGACCTTGGTATGTGTGATTAACAATCATTGTAAATTATACCTTTGGAATTGAGCTGTAAAAGTTTGTGGTTTGAAAAGACACAAAGAGAGACACACAAAGTGATGTATTGTGGTTTGAAAGAACGGTACGGTATAGTATGGAGAATCTGGAAAGTGAAAAACGAACAAGTATGGTATCTCCTGTATGATGTCCAGATAGTAAAAGAAGTATCATCGTATCCATAAGGGGGTGGATTGTGACTAGAAAAAAGTCACACCAAAGAGGCATATGTGCTGGAGGTATCGAAACTGTAATCAAAGGTGGAAGACAAAAGTGGCAAATAGAGATATAAGGCTGTGACTGTGGCAAGAAGTCTATGAAAGTAGTGGGACATATGCATATAGAAAAAAGGCTGTGATACAGAAAAGATGGTGTAAGCCAACTGGTGAAAGGAAAGAACAGTAGGAAATAAAGAAAAAGAAATGAAATATGCTTGTGTATAAAGGAACTGAAAAGAAATACCGTCTAAGCTGTGGCCATGAAAGAAGGAAAAAATATATTAAAGAAATTTTAAAGGGAACACCACGTGAAGTTCTGCATATCTAGTGCTGGGAAAACACAAATTGTTAGGAACGATCTGCATTTTCATACCATTGTATATTCTTTCCTCTTTTAGGCCTGTTACTAAGGGCTAGGCCTAAGGCCTGTACAGTCAGTTTGGTTCTCACAAGTTAGCCTACTAACTCAGCATCTTGTGTAACAATCATTGCCCTCTCAGGAGCTGAGAACTGACACGTCATAACATTTTGAGTATGTTTTTCATACAAGGTGGATGTAACCTTGATAGTTGCTAAGGGACTGAGGACACAGTGAAGCCTACCAGTATGTTACATTTGTGGAGAGAGGCAGAGAGAAGACACAAGGGTATTGTTCTGACTGTGCACGCAGAACAGATAACTGACTAGCCAATAGGTACCAATTTTGCACGTGAACTCCCATCAGGAGAGACTGATAGAATACATGACCAATCCATATATGGTATAAGGCAACCTAATGGTGCTAGTTTATGGGAAATCACATGATTTATGAGAAATGGAATTTGCAACAGTATATATGTGATGTCCGGGAGCTGAGCAGTCCTTGTCTCTCCCTGTGGGAGCTAAGGGACAGAAATACACACCATATTGAACTACTGTAGAGCCAAAAGGATACCCAGGGGTCTTAGAATAACTAAAGGCCCCACAATGTTCTTGGATAACCAAGAATTTCTCAATAAGTGGTGCACTATTCTAAATAAATGCAGACTAGATGTCATGATTTTAATAGCAGAAACATCTAAAAATAAAAGTAAACTTTTACGACAAACACAGGAAGTTAAGCTAGATTCTTTGCAACATGATGATCCACACTTTCAAACAGTGTTACAAGACATTAACCTCAAAATAGACAAGTTTTAAATTGACACTAAAGAAATCAAAACCTTAAAATTTAAAAGAGACGAAGCAGGTTATAAATGAGGTTCCATTTATTCTTTTGCCAAACCCCAGCCATATTACAATCAAAAAAAGAAAACCACTGAAATGCCTCATTCAAATACAGGACCAAATAGAGACATTTTAGCACCTGTAGAACAAAAAAGGAAAAGAATCATGAGTGATTCCAGCGACTTTTATACTTCACCTTTGAACAGTCCAGTGACTTCTCCTTTATCACCACTAATGGCCCCCAGATCACCAACACATCCAGATCATATACACCATCATGAAACCAGAAACATACCATCCCAACTCCCCAGTCTTCTTCAACAGTCAGAGACTTTTTTAGAACTACTTTGGCAGAAGGACTCCAAGGAGATACCGATGTGCCACCAATAAGAGAAAGATATCCAACATGGGGGAGAGGATGAGGTAGAGGCAGGGGAGCATGCAGGTTTCCCCAGTACTACAGGTAAATCTCTTCAAATTCAGTCGCAAGCTTCATATTATCCACGGTTTCTCTCAGACTACTTCCAGTACAGATATATCGGTTGTCAATAAACTATCCGTGTGGATTCTTCCTGGACCCATAGATCCTCTCATACACACCTTTAATATCTGCATCAAATGAGATATAAAACAATTGGAAGTAAGAAGAAAACCATAATTCTATAATCTTTCAAGAACAGAACGTGATGCAGTCAACACACTTGCCCAAAACAGTAGTATAGTCTCTAAACCGGCGGACAAAGGTGGTGGTATTGTCATCATGAACTGCACTGACTATCTAGCTCATTTTCGAAAGAGAAGGCCGGCAATCTTCTGACACAAATCGGGAGATGGCCGGCCATCTCTCAGAGCCAGCCAAATCGGTATAATCGAAAGCTGATTTTGGCCAGCTTCAACTGCTTTTCGTCGCGGAGCCGGTGAGAGTTCAACGGGGCGTGTCGGCAGTGTATCGAAGGTGGGACATGGGCGTGTTTAAGAGATGGCCAGCTTCGCCCGATAATGGAAAAAAGAAAACCGGCGATGACGAGCATTTCGCCGGCTTCACTTGGTCCCTTTTTATTCACGACCAAGCTTCAAAAAGGTACCCCAACTGACCAGATGACCACCGCAGGGAATCAGGGATGACCTCCTCTTATTCCCCCAGTGGTTATCAACCCCCTCCCACCCTCAAAAAAACTTTAAAACATTTTTGCCAGCCTCCATGCCAGCCTCAAATGTCATACCCAGCTCCATGACAGCAGTATGCAGGTCCCTGAAACAGTTTTTAGTGGGTGCAGTGCACTTCAGACAGGTGGACCCAGGCCCACCCCCCCCTACCTGTTACACTTGTGGTGGTAAATGGGAGCCTTCCAAAACCCACCACAAACCCACTGTACCCACATGTAGGTGCCCCTTTCACCCCTTAGGACTATGGTACTGATGTACAGTTGTGGGCAGTGGGTTTGGGAGGGGGGTTGGGGGGCTCAGCACACAAGGGAAGGGAGCTATGTACCTGGGAGCAATGTGTGAAGACCACTGCAGTGCCCCCTAGGGTGCCCGGTTGGTGTCCTGGCATGTGAGGGGGACCAGTGCACTACAAATCCTGGCTCCTCCCATGACCAAATGCTTTGGATTTGGCCAGGTTTGAGATGGCTGGTTTTGGTTTCCATTATTGCTGAAAATTGATGCCGGCCATCTCAAACCCAGCCATCTCTGACATTTGGCCAGCCCCAACTGTATTATCGAAATGAAATATGGCCGCCCATCTCGTTCGATAATACGGTTCGCCCCGCCCCATCGTGGCGCCGTCCTCTGAGATGGCCGCCCTTAGAGATGGCCGGCCACGTTCGATTATGCCCCTCCACGTTAATGAAGTTCAGAGACAACTTGACAATCCTCAATATTATGTGAAACTCACAGAAGACCCCCCCCCCCCCCCCCACAGAAGCACTCCAGAGAGATATTGTAGAACTCGTCACTTTTTTCTCTAAGATGGGCTTCATTACAAATAAAGAGCGTGAATTTCTACAAATGAAAATCCAGTCATTTCCACCATCTACATACTCCTGAAAATTCATAAATCTCTCACTCATCCACCATGAAGGCTCATTGTGTCTGCAAATGGCTCCATTTTGGAATCTCTTTCCATCTTCACAGGTTTTTTTCCTAAGATCATTTGTCCCACTGATTCCCTCTTACATGTATATCAAAAATACCTCCCATATGATAAATATATTACAAGGATACAAGGGAGATCTCAATGATACAATAATGGCCGCGCTTCATATTGACTCACTTTACACCAGTATTAGAAGCCCTCCATATTAATGAACAAACTCTATGTACCAGAACCAACCACAGAAGGATACCAAACCATCTGAGTCTAACATGTTCTACTATTGCATTAGCCAAAAATTACTTGTTTTCAAGACATTTTCTACCAAAAAGTGAAAGGAACAGCTATGAGTGTGAGCATGGCCCCCAATCTTGACAACTTATGCGTAGCCAATTATGAAAAGGTGCATCTAGAAGAACATCCATTTAATACACATATCAAACTGTACAAGAGATACATTGATGACATCTTTATCCGGTGGCGTGGTAATACTCAAATCTTTTCACATTTGGTTGAATGCTCAAGATACAAATTTAAATTTCAAGATCGAATATAGTCCAAGTGAAATTAATTTTCTGGACCAGAAAATCAGAATAGAAAATAACAAATTCTCAACTAATATCTACAGGAAACCAACCGACCGAAATGTATTTTTACATTATACTAGTAATCACAACGGTCTTTAAAAAGCCTGCCACTATGTCAATTTCTCTGGCTCAGAGGAATCTGCACCAATATGGAAGACTTCAACATATAAGCCCAGAACATGTCTAAAAGATTCTCAAACAGAAGTTACCCAGCTTCACATATCACTGCAGGCCTAGCTAAAACGCAAGCTAGTAACAGACAAAATCTTTTATAAACCTGAACCACCAGAGACACCTCTGATATTGTATGCACCCTTAGATTTTCTTTTCTAGCCCAACAGATTCAAAAGGTTATATGCTGCCACTGGCGTGTCCTCAAAAAACAATAATTGTTTCAAGAATAAAAAAACTCGTAGTGGCATTCACCAGAGAAAGGAATCTAAAAGAGAAATTGGTTCCTTCAATACTTCCAGATCTCAGAAGTGGACCAGCAGATATCTCAATGGGACACCAGAAATGTGGACATTGCAGTGTATGCAAACATGTCTGGGAAACATCTGTCTTCATACACTCCACCACAGGCTAAATCTACAAACTTCAACATACATCCAACTGTACCACCTCTGGAGTTTATATACAATGAAACCTCGGTTTTCGTTGACTTCGGTTATCGTCGGTTTCGGTTTTCGTTGATTTTTTCAGTGAAACTTTTGTCTCGGATTTCGTTGGTTGCCTCGGTTTTCGCTGCTAATTTTGCAAAAACAAAGGGCAACCCACGCGTTCTTCTACTCATTGGATTTACAGTGATACCTCGGAAATAATTGCCTCGGTTTTCATCTGTTTCGGTTTTTGTTGATTGTTTTCGGACAGATTATCAACGAAAACCGAGGTATCACTGTATTAAACAATGTCCCTACCATCTCATTTTTGTTGGTAAGACAAACAGAATGATCAAGACCCAAACTATAGAGAACCGTAGCTGCATAAATGTAAGATAGAAAATGCACTCATCTTGGCTCATTGGCACACCGCAAATCATTCAGTAGAGGATCTCAAATTTCTGGTGTACAAACGTTTTGTGCCTAATAGCAGAAAAGGTGATCTAGATGGCTTATTGCTCAAAGAGGAACAGAAACCTATCTACAAATTCAACATACTTATTCCATTTGGACTTAATGCAGAGTTAGATCTTCGCACTTTCTTGTAAATTATAATTAGTGCCGGCCAGATTTTCCCACATGTGGCATCCATTTAATGAATATCATGGTCTGAGTTGTTCGCTATCCTATACATTTTTCAGAAATTCTATACATTAATGTGTCTGACTCACAAGCATTTGTCCACAGTGTATTTTTCTCATATATATGCATATGTATTCCATATGTACCACACAGTCCTATTTTAGATATGGCTTTTATTTTATTATCTTTATTACATATTCCTATCGTGCTACATGATTGTATTACCTAAAGTGTTTTTCTGCACAGTGCTTTTTTCTCCAATTCAGTAATAAATACTACCCCCATTCTGTACATTTACAATACCTTATTTTTCACTTCATTCATAAGTTTCTTTACAAAAAATCTTCTCCATAATAGTATACAAGCATGTGTTACATTTCCCTATCACGTTTTCTTTTCTTCTAGTAGGTCTATTCGCTTTTGCAGATTACATGTGCATACCACTATGTATTGTTTTCATCATACACTTCCCTCCTGTTCACAGCTCTTATTTCCTACACATTACTATATACTGTTTCAACATTCAGCCAGTATATATTTCAATGTGTTCACAAATTAGAAGAGGATCTTCCCCTTCACTTCTAAATACACTTTTTTATTATATATCCAATGTTCACTGGTACTAAATCTCCGTGGTCAGATTGCACTTTTAATTCATACATACTTTCACACTTTCATTTCATCATCCTTATACCTTTTTTCCCATATATTCCACAGCCTAATACATGCACTTCAAATTCATCTACATGCTCATTTGCACATTTCCCTCTTTTTTCGGTCAATTTCCTCACAGCTCTGCCTTTATCCAATTTATATTTGCATTCCTCGGTTTGGTACTATTCTTCCTATACAATGTATTATCAAACTAGTTTCTCCCATGTCTGTCTGCCTGTTGTCTTTATCCAACCTAAACTTCAACTTGCATTAGAACTCCCCAGTTTGGTACGATTCCTTTCTGTGTGCTCTGTGCACTTCTCGTCTGTTTCTGCCTGTGCACTTATTGCACTTCTAGTCTGTTCCACTCCTGGTTGAAGGATTTGCCTCCTGCTGCCATTCGTTGACAGCAGCCCAAGAGCTCACGTTGTCCCTGAGTCCGTGACAGTTTGCTAAGACCATGACGGTTTGCTAAGACCATGAGCTCGGTAGAATCATCCATCCAGCTGTGCTTTTAGCAAATGAAAAATGTAATCAATGCCTTTCATAACGATCTTTCTAGTATCAGTTACCGCTACAAACTTCTTACTGATCCAGCCCTGCATTCTACTCTTGAAGCCAGGGCTGAGATAGAATGTCTTACTAGTCCTGAGGTCAGGGCTAGTATTTGGGGCCCTGGTTCATATTTAAGTCTTGATTCCAGTCCAGGTTCCAGTCCTGGTCCAGCTCCTGATTCCAGTTCCAGCCAAGATTCTGATTTCAGTCCCTGTTCCTGACCTGGTTCAGCTCCTGATTCCAGTTCAAGTTCCTGTCAAGCTTCTGATTCCAGACTGAGTTCCAGTTCCAGCCAAGGTCCTGATTTAAGTCCGGGTCCCAGTCCCAGTCCAGCTCCTGATTCCAGTTCAAGTTCCAGTTCCAGTCAAGATTATGATTCCAGTCTGGATTCTAGTCCCAGTACTGCTCCAGATCCTAGTCCAGGCTCCAGCCTAGTTCTTGCTTCCAGTTTGGGTGTTGGCTCTAGCCCAGTTCCTGCTACTAGGTTGATATGCCAGGAGGGCAAGAAGGTTGTGGATTCCCTCATGGGAAGGTTCCTTCTGAGTATGACTCCTTCTTTTGTTGCATCCAAGACTTTGATTTTGTCTAGCGGTTGTCTAAAAAAGCCTCCTCCAGCACCGATGTCCCACACCACGCCCAAAGAACCGGACCCTAGATATGGGTTCAGGACATCCCTGTTGTCAGGGGCGCCTTTGGTCTCAAGGCCAGGCTATGGAAGTCCACTGGATGCGACATCACTACAGCCCTGTTTTCAAGCTTCCCTCCTGTTTGTAAGAAACAATCCTGTCTTCAAGTTCCAGATTTGCTTGTTACTTCCAGTTCCTTAATCCATGTCCATGTCTTGAAACCTATCAGTAGGTTTCACCACAGTTACCCTTGGAAACCCGGACCTCCCATGGGGACCACAGGAGCCTTGAGGGGGAGGTGCTGTCATGACTAGTATGGTCGTGATCCCACTTTCAGTCTCACCTTGTCTCCCGGTGGTCAGCTTCAGAGGTGGCTCCAGTCTGTATTTTCCTTGCATTGTTGCCTCTGCTATCACTTCCTGTGTGTTTCAAGCCTCACTCTGGTAGTCGTGACACCACCAGTGAAGGCCCTCATAAGGAAGGTGAGGATATTCATTCAGGGCCTGTAAAAAGCCAAAGGTCTCCAGGTTTGTCGGTGTGCTGGTGCAGCACTTCTGTGCTGTTTCCTAGTCAGTATGCTTGTGTAGCACTTCTGTCTTGTTTCCTAGTTAGTGTGCTAGGGTTAGCACGTCTGCCTTAGTTCTTCTGTTTGTCTGTGTTCTAGTGTTAGCACTTCTGTCTTGGTTATTGTCTGTTCGTTCTGTTGTTTGTTTGTGTGACCGTGTGGCCCAGCCTTGAGTTCTGCCTAGTCTGCCTTGCCTAGAGTTCTGCCTAGTCTCTTCTGCCTTCTGCTGTTATGCTTGGGTTCCAGCATTAAAAATGTACTTTTTTTTCCTATAATATCAGATCCACCTATAACTGTCTTTCTTGTTCCTGCTTCCCACAACAAGTGAGTGGCTTATAGGGTTGCCACAAGTGTAACAGCAGATACTAAACAGGGTGAGGTTGCCAGTGCCACACTAATGTACACCCAAGATCACAAGGAGCAGCACTGGGATTTAAACCTGGGCTCTATGGGTCTTAGGCTGCTGCTCTAACCATTAGGTTACTCCTCTATCTAGCTATGGCCCTATTGATATTAAAATTTCCCTAGAAAACTCCTAAAGAGTCTGCAATTCAAATGCCCAGCCATTTCTGACCCAAGTATAAAATAAATAATTGTGAAATATATATCATACATCAAGTAATTTTAGGCATTCTTTTCTTTTCTGAAAGAATTCAATTAACTTTTTTTAGGCATTCTTTTCAGGGGGAAAAAATAAAACAAATACTTCATGCCAGGTTCTGTCCTTCTAGCTGTCTATGACCAGTGTTCCCACTAAAAGGCAAATGTGTGCAACCATGCAGCAGTTCTCAGGGGAAGGCGTTGTTGAATGTTTTTAGAAGAATTCCAACGAGACTGATAAGTACTCAGCTTTTCACCTAGCACATTTGTTTCAAAGATTTAGAGGCAGATGCACTAAACCTTAATGAGCCTTTAACGACCCTCCAACGAGGAAATTTTGATCCGTTGCATGCATCAAAGGGCTTTTACCGAGGAAGTTAGCAGCTAACGAAAACGGAATGCAGATGAGCAATTTGTGTACAAACCCCATTGAAATGAGATGCACTAACCTTTTCCGATTGCCTTTACGCAGGAAAAAGGCAGGAAATCTAACGAGAGGTCTGTACCTCTCGTTAGGACAGCTCTGTGCCAGGAAAAATCGTAAAGTGAAAAACAAACAAACTGTGAGCCAATCCCAGCGCATTAGCAGAGCTAAAAGCGCTGTGATTGGTCAAAAGGACGTTGCATTACATATGTCCAAAAGAGCTGTGTTTAAGCTTAAAGAAAACGTTTCATAAACCACATCAAATAAAAAAAATAAAAAAAGGATCGGGAGGGGGGCAAGGGCGCTCATCAGGAGCGTCCTGTATGGACGGCCTTGCCCCCCCCCCCCCCCCCCCCGCTGCTCCTCACTTTCTGCCGCTCCCCCCCCCCCCCACGAAAAAGCAAAATTCTAGCAGCCCCGGTCCCCCTCCCTTCCTGTTCTTCTGTTTTGCAAAAGCTAGCTCCGCCTCCCGTCATTCCTCCGCCCAACGTAGGTTACTTACCTCAGACAAGGGCAGGCCCAAGAGGAAAGGACATCCCTCCTTTGCTCCTGGGCCCGCCTCTTTCTGACGTAAGTAACCTACGTAGGTTACTTACGTCAGAAGGAGGCGGGCCTAGGCCAGGGAAGAAGAGACGTCATGAAAACTCTGCGACCAACAACAGATCTTCTTCCTGCCCGTGCAGCGCCTTCAGAAAGAGGTGAGAGGCGCTGCTCGGGCCGATAATAGGGAGGGGGGTCTCGGTGGAAGGGGGAGCGGCGTAGTCGACCTCAGGGGGAGCAGCGGGGGCGGGGCACGGGGGCGGAGGAATGACGGGAGGCGGAGCTAGCTTTTGCAAAAAAGAAGAACAGGAAGGGAGGGGGACCGGGGCTGCTAGAATTTCGCTTATTCGTGGGGGGGGAAGCGGCAGAAAGCGGGGAGCAACGGGGGGCAAGGCCGTCCATACAGGACACTTCTGACGAGCGCCCTTGCCCCCTCCCGATCCTTTGGCTTTGTATTTTTATATTGATGCAGACTGGGTAGCCACGTGTATGTGTTGTGGCTTTTTTTGTTGTTGTTTTGACATTTGCAGCATGCGCAGAGCAGCCAGCAAAATGCTTGGCTGCTCTGCGCATGCTTTAGGGGCCGATTACAGACGGGGATTACGATTTTTTGATACATTGTACTTTTCAATACTGCACCAGGTATGTGTGACTTGTTTTCTTGATGCATTCTTCGTTTTTTAAAAATCGTTAGGGACTTTAACGATTTAGATTTTTTAACGTTTGGTTGATGCATCTGCCTCTTAAAGTTTGTAGCACTGTGGTGTTGGGAAGCCAAAAAAAATAACAGAAAGAAAAAAAGTCTTCCGCAAACACTTTGGGGAGACCCGATGAAAGAAATGCTATACCACTTCATAGCAGCATTATTGACTGCATGAGAAGTGGAAAAATATCTGAGGGTTCCCTTTATACTTAATATAATGTGTACATTACATCATGTGTACCATACAGGTGAAACGGTGCATTGGTGATAGCTGAGACTTGAGTTTATATTTTGGTGGCTAAGGTCCTGGTTTATATGTTTACTTGTGGATGTTACAAGAGACTACGATATTTTTGAATTTTTCCGTTGCTGGCATTCTTCCATTGGTCATGCCTGCTTCATGTCATTCTTTGATCAGCTCAGAACATTCTAGGGAGCGGAGGAACCTGTCCTGCAGCTCCTGACTGCTAGAGTTCATCTGCCAGAACCACACCCAGCTTCAAAATGTGTGGCCTCAAAACTTCACAAACTGAGTCACAAATTTTGAAGTAGTGCCAGTAACAAGTCCCAGCAGTCGGCAATCACAGGAAAGACTCTACCCTCAATTAGCTGATACAGAGCACAACAGATCCGAGTGGGAGTATGAAGAGGATAGGGACAATAGATACTGTCATGGGAGGAGGTGCAAGAGGTAGGGTATGGGATGCAGAGTGAGGATGTGTGTGCAGGAGGTAGGAAAAGGGAGTGTGTGGCAGGGAGAAATGGATGTTGGAGAGAAAGGGGCAGCTTGACAGGAAGAAGCAGATGCTGGAAAGAAAAGGGAGCAGCAGTGGGGCAGATGAGATGTGGGAAAAACTTTCTGGGGAAGGAAAGAGAAGATCAAAAGAGGGTACAGGGGATGGAATAATGTGCAAAGAGCATCAGGATCCCATATTGCTACTGTTGTTGCTCTTTCCATCAGTGCCAGTCTTCTGAACATATTCAAAACTCACAGGCCAGCCCTGCCTGTTGTTGATCTTACACTGGATAAGAACAGCATTCAGGAATGCCAACCCACTAGTTCTGAATATGCTTACAGAGCCAGCACAGGCAGGGAGATGAGGTGACAGCAGGGACACAGGCTCCTCAGCTAAGCAAGTGCAGTGAGGTGGAACAGGTGGTGGAAGAAGCAGGGGAGTGGATGGGGTGAGACACTGTAAAAGGCAGGAAACAGCACCTGACTGTGTAGCAAAAGAATCCTGTGAAATGTCAGTTTTATGTCAAAGGCATGAGGACAAAGGCCTGGGCAGAACAGAGCTGGACTAATCTCTCCTCCACTAGCCTGTTGTGTCTCCTCATGAATTTGGGACTGTGGAAGTCTGAGTCCCAGAAACCCATGGTACTGCTCACACAGACTGATGATCATGATGTTTTCCTTGATATCATTGTAACTTTAGGAATTTGGAGATTTTCTTGTCTATTTGGCTCTCTTTACAGCACTGTGGGATATATACAATCTCAGGCTACCAATTAAAGAAACAAATTGCAAGATGTTATGTTATACTATTTCATAGCTTGTCTTTTTAAACACCTATCCACTTATATATATGGAGGGGCATAATCAAAAGGGACGCCCAAGTTTTTCTGATGATGTCCTCGCAGGACGTCCCCGTGAAGGGGCGGGGAAACCCATATTATCGAAACAAGATGGATGTTCATCTTTCATTTCAATAATACAATCGGGGATGCCCAAATCTGGAAATTTAGGTCAACCTTAGAGATGGTCGTCCTTAGACTTGGTTGTTTCAGATTTTCGGCGATAATGGAAAGTGAGGACGCCCATCTCAGAAACGACCAAATCCAAGCCTTTTGGTCATGGGATGAGCCAGCATTCGTAGTGCACTGGTCCCCCTCACATGCCAGGACACCAACCGGGCACCCTAGGGGGCACTGCAGTGGACTTCAGAAATTGCTCCCTTACCATGTGTGCTGAGCCCCCCCGAAAAAAAACAAAACCCACTACCCACAACTGTACACCACTACCATAGACCTTATGGGTGAAGGGGGGCACCTAGATGTGGGTACAGTGGGTTTTGGAGGGCTCACATTTACCACCACAAGTGTAACAGGTAGGGGGGATGGGCCTAGGTCCACCTGTCTGAAGTGCACTGCACCCACTAAAACTGCTCCAGGGACCTGCATACTGCTGCGATGGACCTGAGTATGACATTTGAGGCTGGCATAGAGGCTGGCAAGAAATATTTTTAAAGAATTTTTTTGAGGGTGGGAGGGGGTTTGTGACCACTGGGGGAGTAAGGGGAGGTCATCCCCAATTCTCTCCGGTGATCATCTGGTTGGTTCGGGCACCTTTTCGTGGCTTGGTCGTAACAAAAAAAGGACCAAGTAAAATCGTCCCAAGTGCTCATCAGGGACACCCTTCTTTTTTTGATTATGGGTCGAGGACGCCCATGTGTTAGGCAGGCCCAAGTCCCACCTTCGCTATGCCTTCGACACGCCCACGGGAACTTTGGTCGTCCCCGTGACGGGAAGCAGTTGGGGACACCCAAAATCATCTTTCGATTATGCCGATTTGGGCGACCCTGGGAGAAGGACGCCCATCTTCTGATTTGTGTCGAAAATAAGCCTGATAGTCTTTCACATCTGAATGTGAAGATATTTACAAGGCACTGTAGATGAGTACTGCTAAGAAACAGAGTGACTCATATTTTAATCTGTTGCAGCTGTGCAAAACCAAGTTTAGCAAAAGGGAAGAAATTGTCTGAAACTTATATTAATGTTGCTTTTTCTTGTTTATTTGTTCAAAATATTTCCTAAACACTCTGAGGATAATTCCATATGGAGCCACCCAGTGTTAGGTGGCAAGAATGCAAATGCCAGTATTCTAGTCACATAGTTGCATATGCATGCACATAAATAACCATTTTTGGTTACACAGTATTCTGTAAGATGATACATTTTTTTGCAGGTGGGTGTTCACATGGGCAGAATTTGAGCAGTGCGCACATTTATCTGCATAAATGACAAAATTTTATAATCTACGTCATGGTTTCTAAACCTGGCCCTTGAGGCGCCCCAGCCATCATGAATATTCATGAGAGAAATTTGCATGCAGTGGAGGCAGTGCATGCAAATTTCTCTCAAGAATATTCACGGTGGGTATCCTGAAAACCTGACTGACTGGGGTATCTCCAGGAACAGGGTTGGGAACCATTAATCTGTGTTCTTTTGCAATCTATGAGCATTTACACCAGCTTTATGGCTGGTATAAATTTCTGCACCTGAAAAATAGGTGCATGTAAGGTGGCTTACACTATATTCTATAAAGAAAATAAGGTGCTTTCTTAGCAGCTAAATCTAGGCACTCCCTTATAGAATTACCATCTCTGACTTCTAAATAGAACCAAAGACAACAAAGTTAACACAAAACATAACACACAAATATGTCTTTAAAGCAATCAATATACATGCAAAGTACACCTATAACTACTGTATGGACCCTCTTCCCTGCCCTCCCACCCTCCAAATCTGGCCTCTTCAACCTCAAGGAACCTTAAATTTGCCCAGCATAATGAAAAATTGGATATTATTGGCATCTCTGAGACCTGGTGGAAGGAAGATAACCAATGGGACACAGTCATACCAGGCTACAAATTATATCGTAGCGATAGGGTGGATAGGATTGGAGAAGGGGTAGCACTGTATGTAAATGAGAACCTTGACTCAGATAGGCTGCAAATATTGCAGGAGACAAAACCCCTATTGGAATCTTTGTGGATTGAAATTCCACATGAAAAGGGGAAAAGGACGGTGATAGGAGTGTACTACCGTCCACCTGGCCAGGACGAGCGGACGGACGCAGCAATGTCAAAGGAAATTAGGGAAGCGAATAAATTGGGCAATGTAATATTCATGGGTGATTTCAATTATCCACATATAGACTGGGTTAATGTAACATCGGTACACGCTAGGGAGGTGAAATTTCTTGATGAAATCAAGGACAACTTCATAGAACAACTGGTTCAGGAGCCCACAAGAGAAGGAAATATACTAGACTTAGTCATTACTGGAGCTCATGATCTGGTGTGGGGGGTAATGGTGCGAGGGCCGCTTGAAAACAGTGATCATAATATGATCAGTTTTGATATTGACATTGAAGTAAGTGAACTTAGGAAATCAAATACACTAGCATTTAACATTAGAAAAAGTGATTACGAGAAAATGAGAAAAACAGTGAAAAAAAGACTGACAGGAGCAGCTCGCAGGGTAAAAAACTTGCATCAGGCATGTATGCTGTTTAAAAACACCATCCTGGAGGTACAGGACAAATATATTCCGCGTATTAGAAAAAGGGGGAAAAAGGCCAAATGTCAGCCGGCGTGGCTAAACAGTAAGGTAAAGGAAGTCATTAAAACAAAAAACAATCTTTCAGAAAGTGGAGAAGAGAACCGACTGAAAGTAACAAGATGAAACATAAGGAATGCCAAGCCAAATGCAAAGCGGTGATAAGGAGGGCAAAAAAAGACTTTGAAAAAAAGTTAGTGTTAGAAGCGAAAATACATAGTAAAAATTTTTTTAGATAAATTAAAAGCAGGAAGCCAGCTAAAGAATCGGTTGGGCCGCTGGACGAAAATTGTGTTAAAGGGGCGATCAGGGAAGACCAAGCCGTAGCAGAGAAATTAAATGAATTCTTTGCTTCGGTCTGCACCGAGGAGGATTTGGGAGGGACACTGGTGCCGGAAAGCGTATTTGAAGCAGGCGAGTCAGAGAAACTAAACAAATTCTCTGTAAACTTGGAGGATGCAATGGGTCAGTTCTGCAAACTGAAGAGTAGTAAATCACCAGGACCTGATGGTATTCATCCCAGAGTATTAATAGAACTGAAAAATGAACTTGTAGAGCTACTGTTAGTAATATGCAATCTATCCCTGAAATCGAGTGTGGTACCGGAAGACTGGAGGGTAGCCAATGTTACGCCGATTTTTAAAAAAGGTTCCAGAGGAGATCTGGGAAATTATAGACCGGTGAGTCTGACGTCAGTACTGGGTAAAATTGTAGAGGCTATTATTAAGAATAAAATTACAGAGCACATACAAAATCATGGGCTGATGAGACAAAGTCAGTATGGACTTAGTGAAGGGAAGTGTTGCCTCACAAACATATGGACAATGAGGAGCCGGTGGATATTGTGTATCTGGATTTTCAAAAGGCGTTTGACAAAGTGTCTCATGAAAGACTCCAGAGGAAACTGGAGAATCATGAGATCGGAGGTAGGGTATTACTATGGATTAAGAACTGGTTGAAAGATAGGAAGCAAAGAGTAGGGTTGAATGGTCAGTATTCTCAGTGGAGAAGGGTAGCTAATGGGGTCCCATAGGGGTCTGTGCTGGGACTGCTGCTTTTTAACATATTTATAAATGACCTAGAGATGGGAGTAATGTCACGTTTTCACAAAAGCAGGAACTAGGATTGTTCAATTACTGTTCAATTATGATTGTTCAATTATGATTACCATTGAGTTTAGGTAGGTCAGAACTGTGTGAAACTGAGTCAACCATGAGGGGAGTTGAACCAGGGAATTAAGGCCCAGATGCTCAAAACTCCGGTGCTGTTCAGTACAGCAGCAGAAAGATACCACTGCAAGAGCACTGCAAACCAGCTACCTAATGCTCAACGGTTATGACATAGAAATTTAGGCGTGTTGTTAGCGTTGAGTATTAGGGAGTCCAGGGGGACAATAGTGCCTGGCACATGCACTCAAGAGTTTGCAATAGGCGCAGCCCTTGAATGCATGCCCAGACTGCCGGAGGGGGGGAGGAGGAAGAAGAGGTGCTGACTTGTTGATGAGAGCTGCTGACTTTCGCCCCAGTGTGGTGAAGCCTGCAGCACCCTCCACACAGATGACTGTTGAGGGTTTGTGTCAGGGCTGAGGTGTCTAAGGCAACTGAGGTACCGTCTGTTTAAGGGATGGGATGTCCAGTGCACGGGCAGGCGGGTGGGCAGGCAGGTGGGGGCAACAACGAGTCTGAGGTGAATGCAGCACAGGATTCAGGAAACACTATTTCCCCACACTCTCCTGAATTATCCTATCTCCATGCAGTTGTTGCTTCTTTATGGGTCACCCTAACGCCAGTTCTGAGCTGGCGTAGAATTTTCAGCAGCAAGAGTGCCCTTGTTTGGCACGCTTGCTGCTAAGCATTATGGAGGAATAGGGAATTAGCTCATCAGCATGCATTTGCATTCTTGTTGCACTATCACTTGGTGCACTCACTATTCCCCATGGGGGGGCCTTCAAGCATGGTGCGCCAGCAAATGCGGGTGCTAGTCTGGTGCTAATGGCCTCTTGCATTCGCATTTGCTTCTGAGCATCAGGGCCTAAGCAACCAGCACTTCCCAGGTCTGAGGGGTAGATGTCTTAGCAAAGCTATTATTCATCTTGTGTAGTGTTCCTGGATTTTCAGGACAGCTTGATCCTGGCTATGGAATGCAGGAAGTTCTAGAACTCATTTCCCTTTTGAATAACTGAATGAAACATGGCTGCAGGTTTGTGCAGGTAGAAGAATAAACCAAGGGATGGGCCAGCCTGTCCTGTAGATAATGGTTAGTGCAGTCCCTGTGAACCAGAGGAACTGAATTCAATTGCCACTGCAGCTCCCCGTTTCTCTGGACAAGTCACTTAAGCCTCCATTGCCTCAGGTACAAAATAAGTGCCTGTATATCATATGTAAACCACATTAATTGCAACCACAGAAAGGCAGTATATGGAATCCTATCCCATCCCCTTTTGATGGTCTGTTAGCTGACCCATAGGGAGGTCTTTAAATAGGCATGTGTATCAGTAAGTATGATGGTTGCCTTATAGACCATACCCGCAAGTGTACAGGGGCTTTCCATACTGTACCCCCTAATCATATGGAGTAATAGATAAATGCCTGGGTGCTAGTGCATTTCAAACACTGGTCAGTAGACAGGACAGCAATATTGCCCTGCATACCACACATCATTGGACAGGCCATCAACTGGAGATCCTTGGAGGCTGTGCTACATCATAACCTCCAGGTGAGATCCTTGTGGTTGCACTAGAGATCAAATTTGGTGAGTCAAACTTCAGGTCTGTGATAGCAACTATCTAAGTCTAGGGCACCAGACCTGTGGTTGTTCTGGAGTGTGAGATGAAATGGGACTGCATGATAATGATTTTTTTTGTCAGGTATGAACCTACATCTCTATTATATTATGGAGACAATTTTATAACACGGCACCTACAGGAGCTTATGCTTTAAAGGACAGTAAACACCAACAGCCCATTCACCGAGGCCACTCATGACTCTTGGCTGTCTTCACTTGCACCCTGTGAAATTTACAACTAGCTCGCTAACAGGTTACATGCATGTACACTCAGTCCCAGTCCAAGGGATCCAACCACAGAGTCACACCCAGACAGAGGCACACTGCTGGGAACTATCAGGCAACAAGACATACCCAGACAGATTCACTATGGGGCAAGAAAAGAACACAGATGGATGTTTGGGTTTGGGGAATTGTGTGGACAGGAGGCTTGCAGGGGGATAGCTGAGAGGTTAAGGAAAGGGCTAAAACACAGTGGAAGGGAATAAATGGTCACCATAAGCATGAAAAATCCCAAAAGATGAGTGAAGTTGGTGTTTGTATGTGCCTTATAGCAGCTATAAGTGCCAAGATTTAAGTGTTCTGCCTGTATGCTGGTGTACTTTGTGAAATCAATTCTATACATTTACAACTCTGCACTGCCCATACCACACCCCAGCACAAATCGTTTCTACATGGTGATATCTGAAGGTAGCCAGAGCATCAATTTATTAATTTGACCACTGTTTTCAGTCATATGGAAACACATTTGGCCTGTTCAGATAACAGTTCCTTAATTACATCTTCAAAACATCTCCAACACCAAACAACCCGGTACCAAGCCTGTGACTTTTTAAAGTACTCTGCAAGACCCAATCATTCTCTTTATTTCCTTAATACGAGATTTTCATTTCCCAGGGAGAGGGAGGCAGAGGACAAGAAGGGGAATCCCCAACAGATAGCCATTCTTTGCTGTACTCCTTGCTCACATTGAACACAGATTAAGTTCAGACGTGACAGAAGTGGAAGTATTTTACACACATTTTGATTTAGATAGTTAAAGTCACACTATGTAGGCTACTTGAAATCTTTCTATAGATGAAAACCAGGCTGATTCATCAGTACCTCACCTATTTAACAAGACTAATAACACTTTCACCCAGCAATAGTGTTTGCAATTTAATTTAAAACATTTAAGGCGCCTCAGAAACTTGTCCATGCTGCCATGCATAAATCACAGCTAATCTAATATCACGGTTTACACATAGATGCCATTTACACATGGAAATGATGGCATCTCAATGCGTAAATCATAAGCACCTTAGACTCAGTGTGCGGCATATTTTGAAAGGAGAGGCATGCATTTACTTTCCCTTTGAAAAAGTGATACAACTTATGCAGATGACCAGTTGCAACATCTCCATTCCATCCATATCTTCTTTCTGTGGTTCTGATGAACATTATTGGCATAAAGAAGAGTTAAGAAAGCCTTCCTTCCTTCCCTCTAATGAGTTATTTTTAAAAAAAAAAACAGATTTGACTGGTAACTCAGAAATAAAATGCCGGCTCCTTAAATTATTATAACCTTGTTATCTTCTAACCAGATCAGGCTGTTGCCAGCCACATTGGAGGTGAAATGAAGCGATGGGCTTAAGTAATCGGGAACAGTAATCAGGAACAGTAATGTGGTACAGTAATCGGGTACAGTAATCAGTCACAGTAATCAGCCACAGTAATCGGGTACAGTAATCGGCCACAGTAATCGGGAACAGTAATCGGCCATAGTAATCGGGAATCAGCCACAGTAATCGGAAACAGTAATCAGCCACAGTAATCGGCCATAGTAATCAGAAACAGTAATCGGCCACAGTAATCGGCCACAGTAATCGGAAACAGTAATCAGCCACAGCAATCGGCCACAGTAATCGGAAACAGTAATCGGCCACAGTAATCGGGAAGAGTAATCGGCCATAGTAATCGGGAATCAGCCACAGCAATCGGCCACAGTAATCGGGAACAGTAATCAGCCACAGTAATCGGCTACAGTAATCGGCCAAGTAATCGGGAACAGTAATCGGCCACAGTAATCGGCTACAGTAATCGGGAACAGTAATCGGGCACAGTAATCAGCCACAGTAATCGGGTAACAGTAATCAGCCACAGTAATTGGCTACAGTAATCGGCCAAGTAATCGGCTACAGTAATCAGCTACAGTAATTGGGAACAGTAATCAGCTGCAGTAATCGGCTACAGTAATCGGCCACAGTAATCGGCTACAGTAATCGGGAACAGTAATCGGGAACAGTAATCAGCCACAGTAATCGGGAACAGTAATCGGGAACAGTAATCAGCTACAGTAATCGGCCAATGTAATCGGGAACAGTAATCGGCTACAGTAATCGGCCACAGTAATCAGCCAACGTAATCGGCTACAGTAATTGGCCACAGTAATCAGCTACAGTAATCGGGAACAGTAATCGGGAACAGTAATCAGCTGTCGCGTCCCTGTTGTTTCTTGGTTGGTGAGCCCTCAAGTTCCCCGAGGCCCCACAAGGCCCCAGAGGGCAGCCGAGCACCCCGAATCTTCACCCGCGGCGACCGCCGTTCACCGAGGGTTGAGCCCTCAGCTGCAGGCGGCCAGCAGGACTGCTGGAACCGCGGGGTGACGGCTGACCTGGCTGACAGTAAGCACGCAGTCTTTAAGGGAGGACTAGCAGAGGCGGCTAGGACTCCGAGAGGAGATTCAGGCTCTGGAGATGGCTAGCCGGATGGCTAGCTGAAAACACAGTCTCTGAAGGGGGCTAGCAGGACGGCTAGCTGAAGAGGAGAACTGTCTCTGGAGTTGGCTAGCAAGGACGGCTAGCGGAAGACACAGTCTCTGAAGGGGGCTAGCAGGACGGCTAGCTGAAGAGGAGCACTGTCTCTGGAGTTGGCTAGCAAGGACGGCTAGCGGAAGACACAGTCTCTGAAGGGGGCTAGCAGGACGGCTAGCTGAAGAGGAGCACTGTCTCTGGAGTTGGCTAGCAAGGACGGCTAGCGGAAGACACAGTCTCTGAAGGGGGCTAGCAGGACGGCTAGCTGAAGAGGAGCACTGTCTCTGGAGTTGGCTAGCAAGGACGGCTAGTGGAAGACACAGTCTCTGAAGGGGGCTAGCAGGACGGCTAGCTGAAGAGGAGCACTGTCTCTGGAGTTGGCTAGCAAGGACGGCTAGCGGAAGACACAGTCTCTGAAGGGGGCTAGCAGGACGGCTAGCTGAAGAGGAGCACTGTCTCTGGAGTTGGCTAGCAAGGACGGCTAGCGGAAGACACAGTCTCTGAAGGGGGCTAGCAGGACGCAACCCCTGTGTCGGCTTCTGACAAACAAAACGGAAGCGCTGGATCCCTTCCGTCTCGGGGTTTAAATCCCCCGCCCGTCCTTCCTCTGGTAACAGCTGGAGCCAATCCTCTTCGCCCAGGCAGGCAGAGGGGGCCCGGATTGGTCCCCCTGTCTGGCGGGCGGAGTCTCTCCGTTGGTGCGCCAATCCGGCGCAAGTGGGCGGAGCTGCCTCGCTGGTCCTGCTCCAACGAGGAGGACGACGACGCCGGCGCCGCCATCTTGGCCGGCGGATCTCCTTCTCCGAGGCCGGCGCTTGCTCCCTCGGATCGCCGGCCTCGGAGCAGCCAGCGGCAGCGCCGGCCCTGTCGGCAGCCTCATCCCGCCGTCCCGGATCCCGTGGGCGCCCCTGGTTACCGCTCCCTCCTGTGGGCCGCCAGGTAAGAGCCCGGGACGGGACAGTATCCTCCCCGGATGCCCCCTTCTCCCGGGGCCCGGGTTTGGACGGATATCGGGCGTGGAAGGCTTTAACCAACTCTGGAGCATGTACATTAGCAGCGGGTTCCCAGGAGTTGTCTTCGGGACCGAAATATTTCCATGATAACAAATAATACAGCCTTTCACGCCGCCTTTTAGAGTCGAGGACCTCTTCTACTTCATACTCCGGATCAGGAGTAACCTCGAGAGCTTCCTCTTCGGATGGGTGAGGGTGCCACTTGGACCCCCGAAACCTCTTCAATAGGGAGATATGAAAAGCGTTGTGCACTCGCAGGGTCCTTGGTAACCGCAACCGGTACGTGACTGGTCCAATTCGTTCTTGGATAGCAAAAGGTCCAGCATACCGAGGTCCCAGTTTCCGGGAGGGCACCCGGAGCCTCAGGTACTTAGTGCTTAACCATACCTTCTGCCCCGGCTGGAGCACTGGGGCGGGTCGCCGGTGGCGATCGGCAAAGACCTTATCTTGGGCAATGGTCTTCTGTAGTTGCTCCCTAGCCATCCCCCAGACCTTCTGCAGATCCGCCAGGGTTTGGTCCCCCACAGGGGTTACCGCTGTCGAATGGAACGGCCCTGGAAGCCGAGGATGTCGTCCGTATACCAAGAAGAACGGGGAGTGTCCTGAGGATGAATGGTCACTCTGGTTATAAGCAAACTCGGCCCATGGAAGCAGAGAGGCCCAGTTATCTTGTCGTTGGTTGACAAATGCCCGCAAGAATCCTTTCAATGTTTGGTTAATCCTCTCGACCATGCCGTTGGTTTGGGGATGGTAGGCGGATGAAAAATGAGTCTCTACTCCCAAAGCCGTGCACAAGGCTCTCCACAAGCGTGAGGTAAATTGGGGTCCCCGGTCACTGACGATCCGACTGGGCAGCCCATGTAGCCGAAAAATGTGTTGAATGAAAGCCTGGGCTAGCGAGGCCGCCGAAGGAAGGCTCGATAATGGAACAAAGTGAGCCATTTTAGAGAAACGGTCTACCACAACCCAAATCACAGTATGGCCCTGGGAGCGGGGTAGGTCGGTGATGAAATCCATGGATAACTCCGTCCAGGGAATGGTCGGTACGGGCAGTGGTTGCAGGTCCCCCACGGGGGGCCCTGTTAATGGCTTGGTCCGTGAACATACAGGGCACGAGGTAACAAATTGGAGAACATCCCGCCTCATTTGCGGCCATTGGTACTGTCTTGCGATGAACCGGAGGGTTTTTTGATACCCGAACTGCCCAGCCCATCTAGATGAGTGCCCCCATTGCATTATTCTTTTTCGGTCGGCGGCCGACACGAACTCCTTAGTCGGCGCAACTTCCCCTGTAGCCGCACTGAGACATGCGGGATTTAACATAGGATGGACCTCCTTAGTCTCTTCAGGAGCTTCAAATGCTCGGGAGAGCGAGTCCGCTGGGGTATTCTGAGACGCCGCCCGGAATACTAACTGAAAGTGAAACCTGGCAAAGAATAACGACCATCGGGCCTGTCGGGGGTTTAACCGCTGAGCCTCTTGGAGGTATAGGAGGTTCTTGTGATCAGTGATTACCGTAAATCGGTGCTCCGCTCCCTCCAGCAGGTGCCTCCATTCCTGCAGGGCTAATTTCAGGGCCAAGAGTTCTCTATCCCCTACCGTATAATTCCGTTCTGCTGGGGAGAATTTTCGTGAGAAGAATGAGCACGGTTGACGCCGGCCTCCGGGGTTGACTTGAGAGAGGACCGCCCCGGCCCCCAAGACGGACGCGTCCACTTCTACAATAAATGGTTTCTCGGGATCGGGGGCCAGCAGGATGGACGCTGACTCGAAGGCCTCCTTCACCTGACGAAAGGCCGCTTGCGCCTCTGGCGGCCAATCCCGGACCTTCGCGTTCTTTTGGGTGAGCGCCGTCAGTGGCGCTGTCAGTTGGGAATACTGAGGGATAAACTGGCGATAGTAATTTGCGAACCCCAGGAACCGTTGCAGTGCCTTCAATCCCAACGGTTGTGGCCACTCTCGAATTGCCCGGAGTTTGTCTGGCTCCATCTGTAGGCCCCCGGGTAACAGAATATGTCCTAAAAAGGGTAATGACCGCTGATGGAAAGCGCATTTACTGAGTTTAGCGAATAGACGGGCTTGTCTTAACCGGTACAACACAGCGCGGACGTGGCCCGTATGCTCCGCGGGGTCCTTAGAGTAAACCAGAATGTCATCCAGGTATACAATCACCGTGGAGTTCAGCAAATCCTCTAGCACGTAGTTGATAAGACGTTGAAACACCGCAGGGGCATTACATAGGCCGAACGGCATCACCCGATATTCAAAATGTCCCTCGTGGGTGTTAAAAGCCGTTTTCCATTCGTCCCCTGACCAGATTCGAACCAAGTTGTAGGCCCCCCGCAAATCCAATTTAGTGAATATCTGCGCTCCTTGCAACCTGTCAAAGAGCTTGGGAATGAGCGGGAGAGGAAAACGATCTTTCACGGTGATGGCATTTAATTCCCGATAGTCAATACAGGGCCTCAGGGACCCATCCTTCTTGGTAACAAAAAAGAATCCCGACCCCGCTGGAGACGTAGAGGGCCGGATGAACCCTCTCCGCAGGTTCTCCCGGATGTATTCTTGCATTACCTTGGACTCTCCTCGGGACAGCGTGTACAGTCGGCCCCGAGGGGGCACGGTTTCCGCCTTCAGATTAATGGCACAGTCAAAAGACCGATGAGGCGGTAGCACCTCCGCTTCCTTGGGATTAAACACATCTGCAAAGTCTCTATAATCCATAGGCAGCGAGCCCAGCTCTACCACAGTAATCGGGAACAGTAATCGGGAACAGTAATCAGCTACAGTAATCAGCCAATGTAATCGGGAACAGTAATCAGCTGCAGTAATCGGCTACAGTAATCGGCCACAGAAATCAGCCAAGGTAATCGGCTACAGTAATCGGCCACAGTAATCGGCTACAGTAATCGGGAACAGTAATCAGCCACAGTAATTGGCCAACGTAATCAGCCACAGTAATCGGGAACAGTAATCGGCCAATGTAATCGGGAACAGTAATCAGCCACAGTAATCGGGAACAGTAATCAGCTACAGTAATCAGGAACAGTAATCAGCCACAGTAATCGGCCAACGTAATCGGGAACAGTAATCAGTTACAGTAATCGGCTACAGTAATCGGCCACAGTAATCGGCTACAGTAATCGGGATCAGTAATCGGCCAACATAATCGGGAACAGTAATCAGCCACAGTAATTGGCCAACGTAATCAGCCACAGTAATCGGCCAATGTAATCGGGAACAGTAATCAGCTGCAGTAATCGGCTAC
Organism: Microcaecilia unicolor; assembly: GCF_901765095.1. Taxonomy (NCBI): domain Eukaryota; kingdom Metazoa; phylum Chordata; class Amphibia; order Gymnophiona; family Siphonopidae; genus Microcaecilia; species Microcaecilia unicolor. The sequence goes on along the minus strand of NC_044035.1, from coordinate 133,686,182 downwards.
AGTAATCGGCTACAGTAATCAGCCAACATAATCGGGAACAGTAATCAGCCACAGTAATCAGCCACAGTAATCGGGAACAGTAATCAGCCACAGTAATCGGCCAATGTAATCGGGAACAGTAATCGGCCACAGTAATCGGGAACAGTAATCGGCCAACATAATCAGGAACAGTAATTGGCCAAAGTAATCGGCCACAGTAATCGGGAACAGTAATCAGCCACAGTAATCGGCTACAGTAATCGGCCAAGTAATCGGGAACAGTAATCGGCCACAGTAATGGGCTACAGTAATCGGGAACAGTAATCAGGCACAGTAATCAGCCACAGTAATCGAATAACAGTAATCAGCCACAGTAATCGGCTACAGTAATCGGCCAAGTAATCGGCTACAGTAATCGGCCACAGTAATTGGCTACAGTAATCGGGAACAGTAATCGGGAACAGTAATCAACCACAGTAATCAGCCACAGTAATCGGGAACAGTAATCAGACACAGCAATCGGCCAATGTAATCGGGAACAGTAATCGGCCACAGTAATCGGGAACAGTAATCAGCCAAGTAATCGGCTACAGTAATCAGCTACAGTAATTGGGAACAGTAATCAGCTGCAGTAATCGGCTACAGTAATCAGCCAAGGTAATCGGCTACAGTAATCGGCCACAGTAATCGGCTACAGTAATCGGGAACAGTAATCAGCCACAGTAATCGGGAACAGTAATCGGCCAACATAATCAGGAACAGTAATTGGCCAAAGTAATCGGCCACAGTAATCGGGAACAGTAATCAGCCAAGTAATCGGCTACAGTAATCAGCTACAGTAATTGGGAACAGTAATCAGCCACAGTAATTGGCCAACGTAATCAGCCACAGTAATCGGCCAATGTAATCGGGAACAGTAATCGGGAACAGTAATCAGCCACAGTAATCGGGAACAGTAATCGGCCAACATAATCAGGAACAGTAATTGGCCAAAGTAATCGGCCACAGTAATCGGGAACAGTAATCAGCCAAGTAATCGGCTACAGTAATCAGCTACAGTAATTGGGAACAGTAATCAGCTGCAGTAATCGGCTACAGTAATCAGCCAAGGTAATCGGCTACAGTAATCGGCCACAGTAATCGGCTACAGTGATCGGGAACAGTAATCAGCCACAGTAATTGGCCAACGTAATCAGCCACAGTAATCGGCCAATGTAATCGGGAACAGTAATCAGCTGCAGTAATCGGCTACAGTAATCGGCTACAGTAATCAGCCAACATAATCGGGAACAGTAATCGGGAACAGTAATCAGCCACAGTAATCAGCCACAGTAATCGGGAACAGTAATCAGCCACAGTAATCGGCCAATGTAATCGGGAACAGTAATCGGCCACCGTAATCGGGAACAGTAATCAGCCACAGTAATCGGGAACAGTAATCAGCCACAGTAATCGGCCAATGTAATCGGGAACAGTAATCAGCCAAGTAATCGGCTACAGTAATCAGCTACAGTAATTGGGAACAGTAATCAGCTGCAGTAATCGGCTACAGTAATCAGCCAAGGTAATCGGCTACAGTAATCGGCCACAGTAATCGGCTACAGTAATCGGGAACAGTAATCAGCCACAGTAATTGGCCAACGTAATCAGCCACAGTAATCGGCCAATGTAATCGGGAACAGTAATCAGCTGCAGTAATCGGCTACAGTAATCGGCTACAGTAATCAGCCAACATAATCGGGAACAGTAATCGGGAACAGTAATCAGCCACAGTAATCAGCCACAGTAATCGGGAACAGTAATCAGCCACAGTAATCGGCCAACATAATCAGGAACAGTAATTGGCCAAAGTAATCGGCCACAGTAATCGGGAACAGTAATCAGCCACAGTAATCGGCTACAGTAATCGGCCAAGTATTCGGGAACAATAATCGGCCACAGTAATGGGCTACAGTAATCGGGAACAGTAATCGGGCACAGTAATCAGCCACAGTAATCGGGTAACAGTAATCAGCCACAGTAATCGGCTATAGTAATCGGCCAAGTAATCGGGAACAGTAATCAGCCACAGTAATCAGCTACAGTGATCGGGAACAGTAATCGGCCAATATAATCGGGAACAGTAATCAGCCACAGTAATCGGGAACAGTAATCAGCTACAGTAATCAGGAACAGTAATCAGCCACAGTAATCGGCCACAGTAATCGGGAACAGTAATCAGCCAAGTAATCGGCTACAGTAATCAGCTACAGTAATTGGGAACAGTAATCAGCTGCAGTAATCGGCTACAGTAATCGGCCAATATAATCGGGAACAGTAATCAGCCACAGTAATCGGGAACAGTAATCAGCTACAGTAATCAGGAACAGTAATCAGCCACAGTAATCGGCCAACGTAATCGGGAACAGTAATCAGTTACAGTAATCGGCTACAGTAATCGGGATCAGTAATCGGCCAACATAATCGGGAACAGTAATCAGCCACAGTAATTGGCCAACGTAATCAGCCACAGTAATCGGCCAATGTAATCGGGAACAGTAATCAGCTGCAGTAATCGGCTACAGTAATCGGCTACAGTAATCAGCCAACATAATCGGGAACAGTAATCGGGAACAGTAATCAGCCACAGTAATCGGGAACAGTAATCAGCCACAGTAATCGGCCAATGTAATCGGGAACAGTAATCGGCCACAGTAATCGGGAACAGTAATCGGCCAACATAATCAGGAACAGTAATTGGCCAAAGTAATCGGCCACAGTAATCAGGAACAGTAATCAGCCACAGTAATCGGCTACAGTAATCGGCCAAGTAATCGGGAACAGTAATCGGCCACAGTAATGGGCTACAGTAATCGGGAACAGTAATCAGGCACAGTAATCAGCCACAGTAATCGGGTAACAGTAATCAGCCACAGTAATCGGCTACAGTAATCGGCCAAGTAATCGGCTACAGTAATCGGCCACAGTAATTGGCTACAGTAATCGGGAACAGTAATCGGGAACAGTAATCAACCACAGTAATCAGCCACAGTAATCGGGAACAGTAATCAGCCACAGTAATCGGCCAATGTAATCGGGAACAGTAATCGGCCACCGTAATCGGGAACAGTAATCGGCCAACATAATCAGGAACAGTAATTGGCCAAAGTAATCGGCCACAGTAATCGGGAACAGTAATCAGCCAAGTAATCGGCTACAGTAATCAGCTACAGTAATTGGGAACAGTAATCAGCTGCAGTAATCGGCTACAGTAATCAGCCAAGGTAATCGGCTACAGTAATCGGCCACAGTAATCGGCTACAGTAATCGGGAACAGTAATCAGCCACAGTAATTGGCCAACGTAATCAGCCACAGTAATCGGCCAATGTAATCGGGAACAGTAATCAGCTGCAGTAATCGGCTACAGTAATCAGCCAACATAATCGGGAACAGTAATCAGCCACAGTAATCAGCCACAGTAATCGGGAACAGTAATCAGCCACAGTAATCGGCCACAGTAATCGGCCAACATAATCAGGAACAGTAATTGGCCAAAGTAATCGGCCACAGTAATCGGGAACAGTAATCAGCCACAGTAATCGGCTATAGTAATCGGGAACAGTAATCAGCCACAGTAATCGGCCAACATAATCAGGAACAGTAATTGGCCAAAGTAATCAGCCACAGTAATCGGGAACAGTAATCAGCCACAGTAATCGGCCAACATAATCAGGAACAGTAATTGGCCAAAGTAATCGGCCACAGTAATCGGGAACAGTAATCGGCCAACATAATCAGGAACAGTAATTGGCCAAAGTAATCGGCCACAGTAATCGGGAACAGTAATCAGCCACAGTAATCGGCTACAGTAATCGGCCAAGTAATCGGGAACAGTAATCGGCCACAGTAATGGGCTACAGTAATCGGGAACAGTAATCAGGCACAGTAATCAGCCACAGTAATCGGGTAACAGTAATCAGCCACAGTAATCGGCTACAGTAATCGGCCAAGTAATCGGCTACAGTAATCGGCCACAGTAATTGGCTACAGTAATCGGGAACAGTAATCGGGAACAGTAATCAACCACAGTAATCAGCCACAGTAATCGGGAACAGTAATCAGACACAGCAATCGGCCAATGTAATCGGGAACAGTAATCGGCCACAGTAATCGGGAACAGTAATCGGCCAACATAATCAGGAACAGTAATTGGCCAAAGTAATCGGCCACAGTAATCGGGAACAGTAATCAGCCAAGTAATCGGCTACAGTAATCAGCTACAGTAATTGGGAACAGTAATCAGCTGCAGTAATCGGCTACAGTAATCAGCCAAGGTAATCGGCTACAGTAATCGGCCACAGTAATCGGCTACAGTAATCGGGAACAGTAATCAGCCACAGTAATTGGCCAACGTAATCAGCCACAGTAATCGGCCAATGTAATCGGGAACAGTAATCAGCTGCAGTAATCGGCTACAGTAATCGGCTACAGTAATCAGCCAACATAATCGGGAACAGTAATCGGGAACAGTAATCAGCCACAGTAATCAGCCACAGTAATCGGGAACAGTAATCAGCCACAGTAATCGGCCAACATAATCAGGAACAGTAATTGGCCAAAGTAATCGGCCACAGTAATCGGGAACAGTAATCAGCCACAGTAATCGGCTATAGTAATCGGCCAAGTAATCGGGAACAGTAATCAGCCACAGTAATCGGGAACAGTAATCAGCTACAGTAATCAGGAACAGTAATCAGCCACAGTAATCGGCCAACGTAATCGGGAACAGTAATCAGTTACAGTAATCGGCTACAGTAATCGGGATCAGTAATCGGCCAACATAATACGGAACAGTAATCAGCCACAGTAATTGGCCAACGTAATCAGCCACAGTAATCGGCCAATGTAATCGGGAACAGTAATCAGCTGCAGTAATCGGCTACAGTAATCAGGAACAGTAATTGGCCAAAGTAATCGGCCACAGTAATCGGGAACAGTAATCAGCCACAGTAATCGGCCAACATAATACGGAACAGTAATCAGCCACAGTAATTGGCCAACGTAATCAGCCACAGTAATCGGCCAATGTAATCGGGAACAGTAATCAGCTGCAGTAATCGGCTACAGTAATCAGGAACAGTAATTGGCCAAAGTAATCGGCCACAGTAATCGGGAACAGTAATCAGCCACAGTAATCGGCTACAGTAATCGGCCAAGTAATCGGGAACAGTAATCGGCCACAGTAATGGGCTACAGTAATCGGGAACAGTAATCAGGCACAGTAATCAGCCACAGTAATCGGGTAACAGTAATCAGCCACAGTAATCGGCTACAGTAATCGGCCAAGTAATCCATCTCACAGATAGGCTGCAGAGAATACCTTCTCCTGCTTTAGACTTAGCCTGGCCTCAGAATGACATCCTATAGTATATCTCCTATCAAACTGAGCTCTCTTTTTCATCAAGCACTGCCATTTCCTCCCCTCACCCTCCCCACTGACAGTTTGAACTTCGTGGGTGTGGCTTGGATCTCTTTCAGGGGGAGAAAACTAACAACTTATAGCAGCAGCTTCAGAGAGCATTTTCCATCTCACAGATAGGCTGCAGAGAATACCTTCTCCTGCTTTAGACTTAGCCTGGCCTCAGAATGACATCCTATAGTATATCTCCTATCAAACTGAGCTCTCTTTTTCATCAAGCACTGCCATTTCCTCCCCTCACCGTCCCCACTGACAGTTTGAACTTCGTGGGTGTGGCTTGGATCTCTTTCAGGGAGAGAAAACTAACAACTTATAGCAGCAGCTTCAGAGAGCATTTTCCATCTCACAGATAGGCTGCAGAGAATACCTTCTCCTGCTTTAGACTTAGCCTGGCCTCAGAATGACATCCTATAGTATATCTCCTATCAAACTGAGCTCTCTTTTTCATCAAGCACTGCCATTTCCTCCCCTCACCCTCCCCACTGACAGTTTGAACTTCGTGGGTGTGGCTTGGATCTCTTTCAGGGGGAGAAAACTAACAACTTATAGCAGCAGCTTCAGAGAGCATTTTCCATCTCACAGATAGGCTGCAGAGAATACCTTCTCCTGCTTTAGACTTAGCCTGGCCTCAGAATGACATCCTATAGTATATCTCCTATCAAACTGAGCTCTCTTTTTCATCAAGCACTGCCATTTCCTCCCCTCACCGTCCCCACTGACAGTTTGAACTTCGTGGGTGTGGCTTGGATCTCTTTCAGGGAGAGAAAACTAACAACTTATAGCAGCAGCTTCAGAGAGCATTTTCCATCTCACAGATAGGCTGCAGAGAATACCTTCTCCTGCTTTAGACTTAATCCTACCCACCCTACCCCTCTACCCACCCACCCCTAGAGTGACATGTCTTATATAACCTCCCTATCAACCCACTCATTACTTTACCTCACCCATTTCTATTCTTCTATCACCTTCTCCCACTACTCCAACCAGAGTTACACCTAATCACACTGACCACCCTTCAACATCTTCTGTCCTTCTGTGACTGTTCTCTTGTGCTTGACTGCTTAAATATTTTAAATTTAAATGCTTTACTTTTTGTCTATTAGATTGTAAGCTCTTTGAGCAGGGACTGTCTTTCTTCTGTGTTTGTACAGCGCTGCGTACACTTTGTAGCGCTCTAGAAATGTTAAATAGTAGTAGTAGTAGTAGTAATCGGCTACAGTAATCAGCCAACATAATCGGGAACAGTAATCGGGAACAGTAATCAGCCACAGTAATCAGCCACAGTAATCGGGAACAGTAATCAGCCACAGTAATCGGCCAATGTAATCGGGAACAGTAATCGGCCACAGTAATCGGGAACAGTAATCGGCCAACATAATCAGGAACAGTAATTGGCCAAAGTAATCGGCCACAGTAATCGGGAACAGTAATCAGCCACAGTAATCGGCTACAGTAATCGGCCAAGTAATCGGGAACAGTAATCGGCCACAGTAATGGGCTACAGTAATCGGGAACAGTAATCAGGCACAGTAATCAGCCACAGTAATCGGGTAACAGTAATCAGCCACAGTAATCGGCTACAGTAATCGGCCAAGTAATCGGCTACAGTAATCGGCCACAGTAATTGGCTACAGTAATCGGGAACAGTAATCGGGAACAGTAATCAACCACAGTAATCAGCCACAGTAATCGGGAACAGTAATCAGACACAGCAATCGGCCAATGTAATCGGGAACAGTAATCGGCCACAGTAATCGGGAACAGTAATCGGCCAACATAATCAGGAACAGTAATTGGCCAAAGTAATCGGCCACAGTAATCGGGAACAGTAATCAGCCAAGTAATCGGCTACAGTAATCAGCTACAGTAATTGGGAACAGTAATCAGCTGCAGTAATCGGCTACAGTAATCAGCCAAGGTAATCGGCTACAGTAATCAGCCACAGTAATCGGCCAATGTAATCGGGAACAGTAATCAGCTGCAGTAATCGGCTACAGTAATCGGCTACAGTAATCAGCCAACATAATCGGGAACAGTAATCGGGAACAGTAATCAGCCACAGTAATCAGCCACAGTAATCGGGAACAGTAATCAGCCACAGTAATCGGCCAATGTAATCGGGAACAGTAATCGGCCAACGTTGGCTGATTACTGTGGCTGATTACTGCAGCTGATTACTGTTCCCAATTACTGTAGCTGATTACTGTAGCCGATTACTTGGCCGATTACTGTAGCCGATTACTGTGGCTGATTACCGTTACCCGATTACTGTGGCTGATTACTGTGCCCGATTACTGTTCCCGATTACCGTGGCCGATTACTTTGGCCAATTACTGTTCCTGATTATGTTGGCCAATTACTGTTCCTGATTATGTTGGCCGATTACTGTTCCCGATTACTGTGGCCGATTACTGTTCCCGATTACTGTTCCCGATTACTGTGGCTGATTACTGTGGTTGATTACTGTTCCCGATTACTGTTCCCGATTACTGTAGCCAAAGTAATCGGCCACAGTAATCGGGAACAGTAATCAGCCACAGTAATCGGCTACAGTAATCGGCCAAGTAATCGGGAACAGTAATCGGCCACAGTAATGGGCTACAGTAATCGGGAACAGTAATCAGGCACAGTAATCAGCCACAGTAATCGGGTAACAGTAATCAGCCACAGTAATCGGCTACAGTAATCGGCCAAGTAATCGGCTACAGTTGATTACTGTTCCCGATTACTGTTCGCGATTACTGTAGCCAATTACTGTGGCCGATTACTGTAGCCGATTACTTGGCCGATTACTGTAGCCGATTACTGTGGCTGATTACTGTTACCCGATTACTGTGGCTGATTACTGTGCCTGATTACTGTTCCCGATTACTGTAGCCCATTACTGTGGCCGATTACTGTTCCCGATTACTTGGCCGATTACTGTAGCCGATTACTGTGGCTGATTACTGTTCCCGATCACTGTAGCTGATTACTGATCCCGATTACTGTAGCTGATTACTCTGGCTGATTACTGTGACTGATTACTGTTACCCGATTACTGTGGCTACAGTAATCAGCTACAGTAATTGGGAACAGTAATCAGCTGCAGTAATCGGCTACAGTAATCAGCCAAGGTAATCGGCTACAGTAATCGGCCACAGTAATCGGCTACAGTAATCGGGAACAGTAATCAGCCACAGTAATTGGCCAACGTAATCAGCCACAGTAATCGGCCAATGTAATCGGGAACAGTAATCAGCTGCAGTAATCGGCTACAGTAATCGGCTACAGTAATCAGCCAACATAATCGGGAACAGTAATCGGGAACAGTAATCAGCCACAGTAATCAGCCACAGTAATCGGGAACAGTAATCAGCCACAGTAATCGGCCAACGTAATCGGCCAACATAATCGGGAACAGTAATCAGCCACAGTAATCGGCCACAGTAATCAGGAACAGTAATCAGCTACAGTAATCAGGAACAGTAATCAGTCACAGTAATCAGCCAGAGTAATCAGCTACAGTAATCGGGATCAGTAATCAGCTACAGTGATCGGGAACAGTAATCGGGAACAGTAATCAGCCACAGTAATCGGGAACAGTAATCAGCCACAGTAATCGGCCAATGTAATCGGGAACAGTAATCGGCCACAGTAATCGGGAACAGTAATCGGCCAACATAATTACTGTTCCCGATCACTGTAGCTGATTACTGTGGCTGATTACTGTAGCTGATTACTGTGGCTGATAATCGGCCAACGTAATCGGGAACAGTAATCAGCCACAGTAATCAGCCAACGTAATCGGGAACAGTAATCGGGAACAGTAATCAGCTACAGTAATCGGCTACAGTAATTGGCCAACGTAATCGGCCAACATAATCGGGAACAGTAATCAGCCACAGTAATCGGCCACAGTAATCAGGAACAGTAATCAGCTACAGTAATCAGGAACAGTAATCAGTCACAGTAATCAGCCAGAGTAATCAGCTACAGTAATCGGGATCAGTAATCAGCTACAGTGATCGGGAACAGTAATCGGCCAACGTAATCGGGAACACTAATCAGCCACAGTAATCAGCACAGTAATCGGGAACAGTAATCGGGAACAGTAATTAGCTACAGTAATCAGCCACAGTAATCAGCTACAGTAATCGGCCAACGTAATCAGCCACAGTAATCGGCAAACATAATCGGGAACAGTAATCAGCTACAGTAATCGGCTACAGTAATCGGCCAAGTATTCGGCTACAGTAATCAGCTCAGTAATTGGGAACAGTAATCAGCTGCAGTAATCGGCTACAGTAATCGGCCACAGTAATCAGCCACAGTAATCGGGAACAGTACTCAGACACAGTAATCGGCCAATGTAATCGGTAACAGTAATCGGCCACAGTAATCGGGAACAGTAATCGGCCAACATAATCAGGAACAGTAATTGGCCAAAGTAATCGGCCACGGTAATCGGGAACAGTAATCAGCTGCAGTAATCGGCTACAGTAATCAGCCAAGGTAATCGGCTACAGTAATCGGCCACAGTAATCGGCTACAGTAATCGGGAACAGTAATCAGCCACAGTAATTGGCCAACGTAATCAGCCACAGTAATCGGCCAATGTAATCGGGAACAGTAATCAGCTGCAGTAATCGGCTACAGTAATCGGCTACAGTAATCAGCCAACATAATCGGGAACAGTAATCGGGAACAGTAATCAGCCACAGTAATCAGCCACAGTAATCGGGAACAGTAATCAGCCACAGTAATCGGCCAACGTAATCGGCCAACATAATCGGGAACAGTAATCAGCCACAGTAATCGGCCACAGTAATCAGGAACAGTAATCAGCTACAGTAATCAGGAACAGTAATCAGTCACAGTAATCAGCCAGAGTAATCAGCTACAGTAATCGGGATCAGTAATCAGCTACAGTGATCGGGAACAGTAATCGGGAACAGTAATCAGCCACAGTAATCGGGAACAGTAATCAGCCACAGTAATCGGCCAATGTAATCGGGAACAGTAATCGGCCACAGTAATCGGGAACAGTAATCGGCCAACATAATTACTGTTCCCGATCACTGTAGCTGATTACTGTGGCTGATTACTGTAGCTGATTACTGTGGCTGATAATCGGCCAACGTAATCGGGAACAGTAATCAGCCACAGTAATCAGCCAACGTAATCGGGAACAGTAATCGGGAACAGTAATCAGCTACAGTAATCGGCTACAGTAATTGGCCAACGTAATCGGCCAACATAATCGGGAACAGTAATCAGCCACAGTAATCGGCCACAGTAATCAGGAACAGTAATCAGCTACAGTAATCAGGAACAGTAATCAGTCACAGTAATCAGCCAGAGTAATCAGCTACAGTAATCGGGATCAGTAATCAGCTACAGTGATCGGGAACAGTAATCGGCCAACGTAATCGGGAACACTAATCAGCCACAGTAATCAGCACAGTAATCGGGAACAGTAATCGGGAACAGTAATTAGCTACAGTAATCAGCCACAGTAATCAGCTACAGTAATCGGCCAACGTAATCAGCCACAGTAATCGGCAAACATAATCGGGAACAGTAATCAGCTACAGTAATCGGCTACAGTAATCGGCCAAGTATTCGGCTACAGTAATCAGCTCAGTAATTGGGAACAGTAATCAGCTGCAGTAATCGGCTACAGTAATCGGCCACAGTAATCAGCCACAGTAATCGGGAACAGTACTCAGACACAGTAATCGGCCAATGTAATCGGTAACAGTAATCGGCCACAGTAATCGGGAACAGTAATCGGCCAACATAATCAGGAACAGTAATTGGCCAAAGTAATCGGCCACGGTAATCGGGAACAGTAATCAGCCAAGTAATCGGGAACAGTAATCGGGCACAGTAATCAGCCACAGTAATCGGGTAACGGTAATCAGCCACAGTAATCGGCTACAGTAATCGGCCAAGTAATCGGCTACAGTAATCAGCTACAGTAATTGGGAACAGTAATCAGCTGCAGTAATCGGCTACAGTAATCGGCCACAGTAATCGGCTACAGTAATCGGGAACAGTAATCGGGAACAGTAATCAGCCACAGTAATCGGGAACAGTAATCAGCCACAGTAATCGGCCAATGTAATCGGGAACAGTAATCGGCCACAATAATCGGGAACAGTAATCGGCCAACATAATTAGGAACAGTAATTGGCCAAAGTAATCGGCCACGGTAATCGGGAACAGTAATCAGCCAAGTAATCGGGAACAGTAATCGGGCACAGTAATCAGCCACAGTAATCGGGTAATGGTAATCAGCCACAGTAATCGGCTACAGTAATCGGCCAAGTAATCGGCTACAGTAATCAGCTACAGTAATTGGGAACAGTAATCAGCTGCAGTAATCGGCTACAGTAATCGGCCACAGTAATCGGCTACAGTAATCGGGAACAGTAATCGGCTACAGTAATCGGGAGCAGTAATCGGGAACAGTAATCGGGAACAGTAATGAGCCACAGTAATCAGCCACAGTAATCGGGAACAGTAATCAGCCACAGTAATCGGCCAATGTAATCGGGAACAGTAATCGGCCACAGTAATCGGGAACAGTAATCGGCCAACATAATCAGGAACAGTAATTGGCCAAAGTAATCGGCCACAGTAATCGGGAACAGTAATCAGCCACAGTAATCGGCTACAGTAATCGGCCAAGTAATCGGGAACAGTAATCGGCCACAGTAATCGGCCAAGTATTCGGGAACAGTAATCAGCCACAGTAATCGGCTACAGTAATCGGGAACAGTAATCGGGCACAGTAATCAGCCACAGTAATCGGGTAACAGTAATCATCCACAGTAATTGGCTACAGTAATCGGCCAACGTAATCAGCCACAGTAATCGGCAAACATAATCGGGAACAGTAATCAGCTACAGTAATCGGCTACAGTAATCGGCCAAGTATTCGGCTACAGTAATCAGCTCAGTAATTGGGAACAGTAATCAGCTGCAGTAATCGGCTACAGTAATCGGCCACAGTAATCAGCCACAGTAATCGGGAACAGTACTCAGACACAGTAATCGGCCAATGTAATCGGTAACAGTAATCGGCCACAGTAATCGGGAACAGTAATCGGCCAACATAATCAGGAACAGTAATTGGCCAAAGTAATCGGCCACGGTAATCGGGAACAGTAATCAGCCAAGTAATCGGGAACAGTAATCGGGCACAGTAATCAGCCACAGTAATCGGGTAACGGTAATCAGCCACAGTAATCGGCTACAGTAATCGGCCAAGTAATCGGCTACAGTAATCAGCTACAGTAATTGGGAACAGTAATCAGCTGCAGTAATCGGCTACAGTAATCGGCCACAGTAATCGGCTACAGTAATCGGGAACAGTAATCGGGAACAGTAATCAGCCACAGTAATCGGGAACAGTAATCAGCCACAGTAATCGGCCAATGTAATCGGGAACAGTAATCGGCCACAATAATCGGGAACAGTAATCGGCCAACATAATTAGGAACAGTAATTGGCCAAAGTAATCGGCCACGGTAATCGGGAACAGTAATCAGCCAAGTAATCGGGAACAGTAATCGGGCACAGTAATCAGCCACAGTAATCGGGTAATGGTAATCAGCCACAGTAATCGGCTACAGTAATCGGCCAAGTAATCGGCTACAGTAATCAGCTACAGTAATTGGGAACAGTAATCAGCTGCAGTAATCGGCTACAGTAATCGGCCACAGTAATCGGCTACAGTAATCGGGAACAGTAATCGGCTACAGTAATCGGGAGCAGTAATCGGGAACAGTAATCGGGAACAGTAATGAGCCACAGTAATCAGCCACAGTAATCGGGAACAGTAATCAGCCACAGTAATCGGCCAATGTAATCGGGAACAGTAATCGGCCACAGTAATCGGGAACAGTAATCGGCCAACATAATCAGGAACAGTAATTGGCCAAAGTAATCGGCCACAGTAATCGGGAACAGTAATCAGCCACAGTAATCGGCTACAGTAATCGGCCAAGTAATCGGGAACAGTAATCGGCCACAGTAATCGGCCAAGTATTCGGGAACAGTAATCAGCCACAGTAATCGGCTACAGTAATCGGGAACAGTAATCGGGCACAGTAATCAGCCACAGTAATCGGGTAACAGTAATCATCCACAGTAATTGGCTACAGTAATCGGCCAACGTAATCAGCCACAGTAATCGGCAAACATAATCGGGAACAGTAATCAGCTACAGTAATCGGCTACAGTAATCGGCCAAGTATTCGGCTACAGTAATCAGCTCAGTAATTGGGAACAGTAATCAGCTGCAGTAATCGGCTACAGTAATCGGCCACAGTAATCAGCCACAGTAATCGGGAACAGTACTCAGACACAGTAATCGGCCAATGTAATCGGTAACAGTAATCGGCCACAGTAATCGGGAACAGTAATCGGCCAACATAATCAGGAACAGTAATTGGCCAAAGTAATCGGCCACGGTAATCGGGAACAGTAATCAGCCAAGTAATCGGGAACAGTAATCGGGCACAGTAATCAGCCACAGTAATCGGGTAACGGTAATCAGCCACAGTAATCGGCTACAGTAATCGGCCAAGTAATCGGCTACAGTAATCAGCTACAGTAATTGGGAACAGTAATCAGCTGCAGTAATCGGCTACAGTAATCGGCCACAGTAATCGGCTACAGTAATCGGGAACAGTAATCGGGAACAGTAATCAGCCACAGTAATCGGGAACAGTAATCAGCCACAGTAATCGGCCAATGTAATCGGGAACAGTAATCGGCCACAATAATCGGGAACAGTAATCGGCCAACATAATTAGGAACAGTAATTGGCCAAAGTAATCGGCCACGGTAATCGGGAACAGTAATCAGCCAAGTAATCGGGAACAGTAATCGGGCACAGTAATCAGCCACAGTAATCGGGTAATGGTAATCGGCCAAGTAATCGGCTACAGTAATCAGCTACAGTAATTGGGAACAGTAATCAGCTGCAGTAATCGGCTACAGTAATCGGCCACAGTAATCGGCTACAGTAATCGGGAACAGTACTCAGACACAGTAATCGGCCAATGTAATCGGTAACAGTAATCGGCCACAGTAATCGGGAACAGTAATCGGCCAACATAATCAGGAACAGTAATTGGCCAAAGTAATCGGCCACGGTAATCGGGAACAGTAATCAGCCAAGTAATCGGGAACAGTAATCGGGCACAGTAATCAGCCACAGTAATCGGGTAACGGTAATCAGCCACAGTAATCGGCTACAGTAATCGGCCAAGTAATCGGCTACAGTAATCAGCTACAGTAATTGGGAACAGTAATCAGCTGCAGTAATCGGCTACAGTAATCGGCCACAGTAATCGGCTACAGTAATCGGTAACAGTAATCGGGAACAGTAATCGGGAACAGTAATCGGCCAACATAATCAGGAACAGTAATTGGCCAAAGTAATCGGCCACGGTAATCGGGAACAGTAATCAGCCAAGTAATCGGGAACAGTAATCGGGCACAGTAATCAGCCACAGTAATCGGGTAACGGTAATCAGCCACAGTAATCGGCTACAGTAATCGGCCAAGTAATCGGCTACAGTAATCAGCTACAGTAATTGGGAACAGTAATCAGCTGCAGTAATCGGCTACAGTAATCGGCCACAGTAATCGGCTACAGTAATCGGGAACAGTAATCGGGAACAGTAATCGGGAGCAGTAATCGGGAACAGTAATCGGGAACAGTAATGAGCCACAGTAATCAGCCACAGTAATCGGGAACAGTAATCAGCCACAGTAATCGGCCAATGTAATCGGGAACAGTAATCGGCCACAGTAATCGGGAACAGTAATCGGCCAACATAATCAGGAACAGTAATTGGCCAAAGTAATCGGCCACAGTAATCGGGAACAGTAATCAGCCACAGTAATCGGCTACAGTAATCGGCCAAGTAATCGGGAACAGTAATCGGCCACAGTAATCGGCCAAGTATTCGGGAACAGTAATCAGCCACAGTAATCGGCTACAGTAATCGGGAACAGTAATCGGGCACAGTAATCAGCCACAGTAATCGGGTAACAGTAATCATCCACAGTAATTGGCTACAGTAATCGGCCAACGTAATCAGCCACAGTAATCGGCAAACATAATCGGGAACAGTAATCAGCTACAGTAATCGGCTACAGTAATCGGCCAAGTATTCGGCTACAGTAATCAGCTCAGTAATTGGGAACAGTAATCAGCTGCAGTAATCGGCTACAGTAATCGGCCACAGTAATCAGCCACAGTAATCGGGAACAGTACTCAGACACAGTAATCGGCCAATGTAATCGGTAACAGTAATCGGCCACAGTAATCGGGAACAGTAATCGGCCAACATAATCAGGAACAGTAATTGGCCAAAGTAATCGGCCACGGTAATCGGGAACAGTAATCAGCCAAGTAATCGGGAACAGTAATCGGGCACAGTAATCAGCCACAGTAATCGGGTAACGGTAATCAGCCACAGTAATCGGCTACAGTAATCGGCCAAGTAATCGGCTACAGTAATCAGCTACAGTAATTGGGAACAGTAATCAGCTGCAGTAATCGGCTACAGTAATCGGCCACAGTAATCGGCTACAGTAATCGGGAACAGTAATCGGGAACAGTAATCAGCCACAGTAATCGGGAACAGTAATCAGCCACAGTAATCGGCCAATGTAATCGGGAACAGTAATCGGCCACAATAATCGGGAACAGTAATCGGCCAACATAATTAGGAACAGTAATTGGCCAAAGTAATCGGCCACGGTAATCGGGAACAGTAATCAGCCAAGTAATCGGGAACAGTAATCGGGCACAGTAATCAGCCACAGTAATCGGGTAATGGTAATCAGCCACAGTAATCGGCTACAGTAATCGGCCAAGTAATCGGCTACAGTAATCAGCTACAGTAATTGGGAACAGTAATCAGCTGCAGTAATCGGCTACAGTAATCGGCCACAGTAATCGGCTACAGTAATCGGGAACAGTAATCGGCTACAGTAATCGGGAGCAGTAATCGGGAACAGTAATCGGGAACAGTAATGAGCCACAGTAATCAGCCACAGTAATCGGGAACAGTAATCAGCCACAGTAATCGGCCAATGTAATCGGGAACAGTAATCGGCCACAGTAATCGGGAACAGTAATCGGCCAACATAATCAGGAACAGTAATTGGCCAAAGTAATCGGCCACAGTAATCGGGAACAGTAATCAGCCACAGTAATCGGCTACAGTAATCGGCCAAGTAATCGGGAACAGTAATCGGCCACAGTAATCGGCCAAGTATTCGGGAACAGTAATCAGCCACAGTAATCGGCTACAGTAATCGGGAACAGTAATCGGGCACAGTAATCAGCCACAGTAATCGGGTAACAGTAATCATCCACAGTAATTGGCTACAGTAATCGGCCAAGTAATCGGCTACAGTAATCAGCTACAGTAATTGGGAACAGTAATCAGCTGCAGTAATCGGCTACAGTAATCGGCCACAGTAATCGGCTACAGTAATCAGGAACAGTAATCGGGAACAGTAATCAGCCACAGTAATCGGGAACAGTAATCGGGAACAGTAATCAGCTACAGTAATCGGCCAATGTAATCGGGAACAGTAATCAGCTGCAGTAATCGGCTACAGTAATCGGCCACAGTAATCGGCTACAGTAATCAGCCACAGTAATTGTGTAACCCTATGGGTTAAAGTTTAAAAAAATTACCTGGCTCCTTCTGGATCTGATGTGGAGACAGTGAGCAGTGCAAAGGCTTGTGCTGGGCTTGTGCTATGTATGACATAATGTTATACAAATAGGGACTCAATAGAGCTGCTGGAGCACTCGTATTATCAATCACTAAATAGCTCCAGTCTTATTGAATACAAAATATCTTTATTAAACACGTGTGCTTCAAAACCTGCTCACGTGTGTTTAAAACCTTTATTCACAAACAATGTTCTCTTATATCTTTCATACTCATTCACACCTTATAGTACCTGCATAGAAAATCTATAACAAGGAGGATTTATATATACATGACTTTCTTGAATATCATTACACACTGTGTCAGAGTTCATAATTTCCTGTCTCTCAAAGAGACTTCACAGAATTAGAAATACGGGACCTTTGCATGTGTCCATTCACTCTGCTCTTCCGGTTTCCGGTTTCACATAAAGTTTCATGAAAGTTCAAGACAAACCCCAACACACTTCTCTGGGGATGAACAACTCCACTTGCAATAGATTTCAGGCACTACATAAGCAGAATGAGACTTTCAATCTCATAACTGCTGTTACTCCAGTCCTTAAGCAAGCATCGGCTCCTCTATGCAGGACCGCATTTCGTTCTCTTCATCAGGAGGAACCACCATATCCCCTAAAATTACACAATTCCACTGTCACCCCTTCAATTCAAACCTCTAAACAAATTACTATCTCATCAAAATATAATGTTTTATATATAATAACTGCACTTACTTTAACCAATTCTGTTTGGCAGCGTGCCAACAAAGGACTTTCTCAGGCCGGGACCCAACTGCCGTGGCTCTGAACTAACCAGGGAGAATCAAAACCCCCACCCTTATATCTTCCCACAATGCATAGCTTCATTTTTCTTTTTTTCTTCTCCCTTAAAGAAACAGGCACTTAAATCCATTCTACCTCTTGATTAAGCCCCATGGGTGTCACTGTTCGCCATGTATAAATATATCTCTGTTCTATGGCTAACAATCTAGAACTGATATCACCCCCACGGCTCCTGTCAAGGGGAATTTGTGTTAGTATCACACACTTTAACTGATCTACAGTGTGATTACACTCATGCCAATGAGCAACCAAAGGGCACATCATTTTCTTCAAACGTAAATTACTTACATGCTCTGCTAGTCTGTTCTTTAAGGGACGTTTAGTGTGACCTATATAATAAAGTTCACAAGGACACATAATGCAATACACCACTTGGGAGCTATTGCAGTTAGTATTATACCTTAATATGAATTCTTTATCACTGTGGGGTATACAAATCTTTTCAGTGTTTAGGGAAAAGCAGCAATATACACATCTCCCACATGGGGAGTGTCTGCCTTCCTCCTCTCTTTGTTTTGATTTCTTTAGTAATTCTCCCACATTAGCTTGTCGTCTATAAGCTACTTTGGGGTGTTCCCTAAATTCTGGGTGTATCGAAAGAACATGCCAGTGCTTATGTATAATACTGCTAATATTAGATGCTTTTAAAGAAAACGGAATAACACATGCCAATGCCTTCGAAGGAGATCTTGACTTAGGTAACATTAACCAAGGGCGGTGGGCGTATAATGCCCTTTTGTATGCATTTTTAAGGATCTTCATTGGGTAACCCCGAGCTCTAAATCTTTCTATCATTTCAGCAGCCTGTCTATGTATGACATAGACAGAATTCCAAATGTTACTGTTAGGCAGTTGGGAGGTAAGGATAGAGCAGAGCAGACATATGTTAGCTGTCTGTCTCTAGCTTTAGTGAAAATCTGTTAAAAAAAAATTTTGAGAGGGTTGGGAAGGTAATGGTTGAATGTGAAGTGAGTGCCTGTTAGTATTAACTTAAATTAAAAAGCCAGACGCGGATAAAGGGCTTTAGTGAGAGACTGGGTTACCTGACAGTTTGAGAAAACAAAATATGAGTTGCATCTAAATCCTGTTAGTGTAATAATATTAGTTATAAACTGACAAAGTAGGTTTTTAGTTTGATAAAGCGCTTATTTCATATATTAACATAAGTGCTGATAGGATTAAAGTCTGTTTAATTTGATAAGGAGTATTTAAGCTGAGAAGTTTCATTAGAATTGTGGAACACAATTCTTTGAAGAAAAAGGTATTTGTACACTATATTGAGGGGACAGAGGTATATAAAAAATTGGAAGCAATTTTACTTTTAAAGAAGTTTATGCTTCCAGTGATTCTAGGTAGAGCTTCACATTCACTTAATGGTTTTTTTTAATTAATGGTGGGAGGGACAGAATAGGGAAACTCAATTATATATTTTTTTTTAAGGGACAGCTAGTTAGGAAAGTGTTTAAAGTTTGATGAAAATGGGTTATTGCCTATCAGTCAGGGATTAGGGTTTTCTATTATTGATTTAATTAAAAGCTTAGGATAGTAGGTACAGTCCCTGGCCAGGGATCAACGTGACAACTCATCAAATGGTACCCACCGTCCACGGAGAAAGAAAAGAAAGAAAGCTGACACAGTCAAACTTAGAAAAAGTATCCTTTTGAGTATCACAAAAGTAAGAGAGAATGAAGAGGACAGAATTGTAGAATATATACTTACCTGAGATCCGTCTGAAGAGGAACCTGGAAAGAAAAATAAACAAAGGATCAATTCTTGACAGTACACCATTACTAAGCTAATTTAATTGCATGCATGTTTGGTTTAGGAGTTAATTGAAGAGATACTTATCTGATATTGATATTTTTCTGGACAAAGAAACCTGGGGAGGGAATAAAAAAAACAAACATTAGAATTTTCTGTTGTTAAACCTTGTCAATGTTTTTTTATTAGGTAATTGAAAATAGGGGGTATTAGGAAATTTAAACACAGAATTTTAGGTGTTAGAATGTTTCTGTGAATAGAGTCATTAGTGAATTCTTGTTATTTGAGCTGAAGTTTTTTTGTTTAAATAAAAATTCTCTTAAAAAAAAAACATTTCCATCTTGATCTGATATTTTTTTTTTGTGTTGCTCCCTCTGTTCCTGAGAAATTTCCTGAGTGCCTGGCTCGACTACATTAAAGAGGCACTCAGACTTCCTTGTTCGGAGGTTAAATTTTCAGGAGGGGGGCGGGGCTTACAATTGGCCAACGTAATCAGCCACAGTAATCGGGAACAGTAATCGGGAACAGTAATCAGCTACAGTAATCGGCCAATGTAATCGGGAACAGTAATCAGCTGCAGTAATCGGCTACAGTAATCGGCCACAGTAATCAGCCAAGGTAATCGGCTACAGTAATCGGCCACAGTAATCGGCTACAGTAATCGGGAACAGTAATCAGCTACAGTAATTGGCCAACGTAATCAGGAACAGTAATCGGGAACAGTAATCAGCACAGTAATCGGGAACAGTAATCGGGAACAGTAATTAGCTACAGTAATCGGCCACAGTAATCAGCCACAGTAATCAGCTACAGTAATCGGCCACAGTAATCAGCCACATTAATCAGCTACAGTAATCGGCCAACGTAATCAGCCACAGTAATCGGCAAACGTAATCGGGAACAGTAATCAGCTACAGTAATCAGCCAACGTAATCAGCTACAGTAATCGGCCACAGTAATCAGCCACATTAATCAGCTACAGTAATCGGCCAACGTAATCAGCCACAGTAATCGGCAAACGTAATCGGGAACAGTAATCAGCCACAGTAATCGGCCAACGTAATCAGCCACAGTAATCAGCTACAGTGATCGGGAACAGTAATCGGCCAACGTAATCGGGAACAGTAATCAGCTACAGTAATCGGCCAACGTAATCAGCCACAGTAATCAGCTACAGTGATCGGGAACAGTAATCGGCCAACGTAATCGGGAACACTAATCAGCCACAGTAATCAGCACAGTAATCGTTAACAGTAATCGGGAACAGTAATCAGCCACTGTAATCGGGAACAGTAATCAGCTACAGTAATCAGCTACAGTAATCGGCCACAGTAATCAGCCACAGTAATTGGCCACAGTAGTCAGGAACAGTAATCAGCTACAGTAATCGGCCACAGTAATCAGCCACAGTAATCAGCTACAGTAATCAGCCACAGTAATCAGCTACAGTGATCGGGAACAGTAATCAGCCACAGTAATCAGCCAACGTAATCGGGAACAGTAATCAGCCACAGTAATCGGCCAACGTAATCGGGAACAGTAATCAGCTACAGTAATCGGCTACAGTAATCGGCCACAGTAATCGGCTACAGTAATCGGGAACAATAATCAGCTACAGTAATTGGGAACAGTAATCGGCCACAGTAATCGGCCAACGTAATCGGCCACAGTAATCGGCTACAGTAATCGGTCACAGTAATCGGCTGCTGCAGCTAGGAAAGCGCACAGAATGTTGAGTATTATTAGGAAAGGGATGAAAAACAAACACGAGGATGTTATAATGCCGTTGTATCGCTCCATGTTGCAGTTTACAGTTTACAAAATTTTGAAATACTTCCTTTACATCAATTTGGTCACAGCAGTTTACAATTTAAAAACAAAGTAATTAGAAAGGTACTCCAGAGTTACTATAGCAAAGTTAATCACACACACAAAGAGCTTGGTCATAGGCTCCAAAGGGAGGAAGCATTAAAATGGAGACAAATTTCCAAATGTCAGTTCAAAAAAATGACTTTTCAACAAAAAATTAAATTTAGAAAAAGAGATCTCTAACCTAATTTTAGGAGGGAGGTCATTCCAAAATTTAGGAGCAGTGGATCAGGTGGACTCGTAATGAGCAAAATGAGGGAAAGGTAGGGGAAGATGGTTAGCATCAAGAGAACTAAGGAGGCGTGCAGGAATGATCAGGGAGGAAAGATAGAAAGGGGACCCAAGATGAAGAGCCTGAGCAAGGCAAAGACTTTTGAAAACAGGGCGATAACAGACTGGGAGCCAGTGTAAATTAATCAAAAGGGGGGTAGCATGATCCCGACCATGAACATAATAAATCAAATGGGCTACTGAGTTTTGTAACGTTTCAAGCCTGCATATGGATGATTTTGAAATAATCCAATCAAGAAATTAAAAATGCTTGAGTCAAAATATGTAAGGATCGAGAGTCAAAGTAACTATGGATAGAGTGGAGCCTTCTTAAACTTTTCCTATATGAGCACACAGCTCTGGAACACGTTACCAAGCAAACTGAAGACGGTCTATGAATTGACCAACTTCCGTAAACTGTTGAAAACCTATCTCTTCGACAAGATATATCACAAAGATCAGCATGTGTAACTGTATATTCTTTAATATATCCAGAAATGTCTTATAATGTCTTTTACTTTAAAACTATTATGTATTTCAACACCATGTAACCAATACCCTCTGTAAACCAAATGTATATTCTCTTCTATTTCCAATTTCCATGATGAATTGTAAGCCACATTGAGCCTGCAAAGAGGTGGGATAATGTGGGATACAAATGCAATAAATAAATAAAAATAAATAAACTAAGAAACCCTGTCTCACAACATTCTCAACCTGGGGGCTTGGAAGACAGTTCCAAATCGATAATGATCCCAAAGTAACAGAAGGAATTAACAGTAAGAATAGGTCTGTTAAAAAGAACCGGTGTGACAAAAGGGCAGGGATGGACTCCTGTAATCCAGGAAGTAACAGTTTTAGAGAGATTGAGAACTAATCTGTGAGAAGCTAGCCAGTCTGCTAGTGCATCTAGATAACACTGCAGTTGGGTAAAAATAGAGGAAAGGTGAGAAGTGCAGAAGATCAACAGAATGTTGTCCGCATAAATGAAAAAACAGATGTTATGGTCTTGGATCAAGGTCACTAAAGGGCTCAGATAGATGTTGAATAGTAAAGGGGATAGAATGGATCCCTGTGGGACACCATATACCAGAGGCTAATCGAGGGAAGTAGTAGAAGAAGAGGTGGAAACCCTGAATGAACGGTCAGAAAAGTAGGAGGTGAACCATAATAGAACAGCATTTGATAATCAAATTTCTTGTAAATGGGAAATTAAGATGGAATGACTTATCAGATCAAAAGCAGGAGAAAGGTCGAGGGACACTAGCAGAGCAATCTGACCACAATCTAAGATGGTGTGGACCTCACTCAGGAGGGGAGTAACAATAGTTTCAATGCTATGGGTGGACCAAACAGCCATATTTTATGGGTCTTTCTAAATGCCAAATAATTTTGAATTAGTTACAGCTCCTGTAGGATAGAATTCCTTATTTTAGGGAATAAATGTGTGAAGAAATATTTCCAAGCCTGCTACAATCAAACGTCTATCCTGAGAGAGCAGTGAAAATTGGATATCTTGAGAAAAATGCAACATCCTACCTGGAGCATAACTAGGGTTTCTATTCTTAGGCGTTTATAAATTGTAAATTTAGGCATTTATTTTCTTGCTAATTAGGTTGCAGCAGCCATTTTGAACAAGCTGTCATGCCAGGCAGAATCGAGTGGGCATCACTCCTGCTGTTTGACTTGCTAGACCACTAGAGACCATGAAGGTACATAAGAACATGCCATACTGGGTCAGACCAATGGTCCATCTATCCCAGGATCCTGCTTCCAACAGAATACTTAAACTCTGGAACTCATTGCGGGAGGATGTGATAACAGCAGTTAGTGTATCTGGGTTTTTAAAAGGTTTGGACAAGTTCCTGGAGGAAAAGTCCATAGTGTATTATTGAGATGGACATGGGGAAGCTACTGCTTGCCCCAGGATTGGTAGCATAGAATGTTGATACTAATTGGGTTTCTGCCAGGTACTTATGACCTGGATTGGCCACTGTTGGAAGCAGGATACTGGGTTAGATGGACCATTGGTCTGACCCAGTATGGCTATTCTTATGTTCTTATTCAGGTCAGTAGCACTGCTACCTCTCTTCCAGGCAAACAACAGAAAATAACTTTCTTTTAAGACAAGGTTTACACCCTGCTACTATCCTTTTTAATGCTTTTGGCTGTCAAAGTTAAGTTTCTGCCTCTAGAAGAAAGTTTCAGTTTAAAACTATGGGGAAAAGGGTTGTACACCATGGAAACTAGTCTATAAAGCTTGCTTCTTTGTTTTAAATGTAGACTGAACTAGGCCCTCTTGTGTCTTCTAGAAGCTATCTGTTAATGCTGTATGCTGTGGTTCAAGTTTTAAAAACTATGGGGAAAAGGGTAGGGAGACTAGTTTATAAAGTTTGCTTTTTAAAATTCTGTCTTTATCAATAAACCTACCCTACCTCTTTTAAACCTCAACCTTTAAATCCCCAAAGTACGGAGTACAAAAAATGTTCACTTACCCAGAGAAATGTCATCTTCTTTCAGAGCTTCTCAGGAGGGTCTACAAGAATAGGGATGGCTTGGGCCCACCCAAAATCCTGGCACCTTTGTTATAGCTGGCAAGGATCCCAAAGCCCCACCAGCTGGAAGAGGTCTTCTGGTGGTCAGAACAAGTTATTCCCCTATTTGCTGTAGCCAGTAGCACTGTCCAAGTGTTGTCTGCATGCCACACCCCTACCCCATCCCACCCTCACAAATGCTCAGTGTTTGCACATGTATGGGAGGGGAGAAGCCAGCCCATGAACAGCACTGCTGGCTGAAGCAAGTAGGGGAATGACCTGTTTTGACCACCAGAGGATGTCCTCCATCTGGTGGGGCTTGGGGATCCTTGCCAGCATCAACAAAGGTGCCAGAATTTTGTGTCCATCCACTTTGCGCTCAGGCCCGCCTCTGAGGGGAGGGTATTGCAGTTCAGGGAAGTGGAAGGGGATCAATAGGGGAGAGTACTGCAGTTCAGAGGGGGCGAGAGGAAGGTTCTGAAGGGGGGCAGTCTGTACTCCTCTTGCACTGCCCGGAGTATAACTGGGCACTGACCGATATTTAGACTAGCAGTGGCATACCAAGGGGGGGGGCGGTGGGGGCGGTCCGCCCCGGGTGCACGCCGCTGGGGGGGGGTGCCACGGTGCGCCTGTTGCCCTGTCTCAGTCCGAGTTTGCAATTTGCATGTGTTCACTGCTCCCTCTGAGTCTGCCCTGGAACAGGTTACTTCCTGTTCTGGGGCAGACTCAGAGGGAGCAGTGAACACATGCGAATTGCGAACTCGGAGACAGGGCAACAGGCGCGTGCCGCGGCACCCCCCCCCCCCCCCCCCAGCGGCGTGCACCCGAGGGGGTGTCATTTCATCAGGGGGGGAAGAGGTGTCATTTCACCAGGGGGGGGGGCGCATCGGTGATCCGCCCTGGGTGTCAGCCAGGGTCGGAACGCCACTGTAGACTAGTGCCCAGTTAACTTGCCACATAAAGCTAGGACAGCCTTTTTTCTTTCCTAACTATATGCAGTTTCTTAGCTGGTTAGCAGTCTGAAAATTGCTGATAATCAGCTAAGTTTCTGTCCTTCCCTACTCCATCTCCAGACCACCTACAAACTAGCTGGCTGTTTAAATCACTTTGAATATCTGCCCCAGTGTTTATCAGAATTCTCACACCTTTTCCAATTGAATCAAATATGTACATTTATAGTTTATCATTTATTACAGCTTGATGTACTGCTTCATTGCACAGGTCTAAGACATTTACATTGCAATATAATTAATGAAAATGAAAAGGACACCAATATTTATAGGACAGCAAACCACACTAAGAGCACATACAAATATCTTTTCTGGAGTCCCGGGACTCAGCAGGGGTCAGAGCTTCAGTCACAAATGCTTTCTGAAAAAAATAAGCCTTTAACTTTAAATTTCTTATAGAACTCTTCTGGTCACACATCAATTGGCAGCTGTTTCCACAAAGACAGAGTTGTACCAAAAGAAGGTACTCTCCCGAGTCGCCACCAGATGAGCGCTGGACGAAGTGGGATCAGATAGCTGACTGGTGTTGTTTTGTATTAATTAGGAATTTTTCAGTGCATGAAAGGCACAAAAACTGAATGAAAGATACAAGTCAGGGCAAGTACTAGGGGAAAAATGGAGTTTTTCTGGTGTTTATTCAACAAAACTTTTACATTTTTTATATCAGGTTGTTTTAATGGTGTTTATCAGTTAAAGTCTAAAATTCAAGACCCTAAACATAAACAATTTTTCTTTCAAATAATCAGGGCTAGGCTCCAAAATAATTCTAAATAGCAGTGACAGAAGTAAACGTAGGAGCAGTCCTTTAAAAGTGATGTAATATGATCAGTAACCTTAAGGCCAATTAAAAGATTTGTCACTGCATTTTCTACATAGTGCAATTTGTCTGAACATTTCTTCTCCACCCATTACATACAGCACATTACAACAGTCTAAATACTATTAGGATCTGAATTACAGTAGCCAAGGCCTTCTTAGACAAATAAGGCTGCAAATTGTGAATAAGTCAAAGTTGCCAAAAGAAAACCTTTGTTAATTTACCGATTTACTCTTTCATTGCCATCTCAGAGTCTGATTCATCTCCTGCTTAATAGTAAAATAATCCTCATTCGCTAGAGACTGAGGTGTCCATTTAAGCCTGACTTTTATCACTCAAAAAGTTCTAATTTCTGAAGGCCCAAATGAAGCCTATTCTTATTTAGCCAATGTTGAGGCTGCAGCAAAGAAAAAGTTGGTACAACCAGATATACTACTCTTGCCACCCCAGGTTTTCATGCAATATTTTTGGGGTCCATGGAAAAAAAAAAACTTTGAACCCCACTCCCTTAAAAAAAAATGGCTAGACAGGATCTAGGTGAAAGGGCTGTGGCATCCTGAGCCAACTTTTGCTGTGGCAACCCCTAAGTCCCATCAGTCTGCCACCAGTTTCTCTTCATACAAAAATAGCCACTCCTTAGGAAGGAATAATGAAGGACCACTGTATTTAATCCTGATATAATGAGAGAACACATTCAGCTTAAAGAACCAGCCCAGTGGTTTAGGGAACAAACTTTTATGAAAGCACCGCTGTAAGTGACTAATTTACCACGGTTCCAATCATATCGTAAGTGTTCTCCCACCGTGCAATGAACTTAAATACTATCTAACAAAATAATGAAACACTTTGGGGGAAATTCTATATATGGCACTCAAAGTTGTGTATGCAAATTTGGCCGAATGCTCAAATTGGTGTGCATAATTTAATTAATAAGCCAATTAGCACCAATCAATTATTTGCACTCAATTATTGGCACTACTTGCAACATTTTGGATTTGCGTGTGCATCTTGCTAGGCGCTATTCTATAATGATATATACGTAAATGTTTAAGCGTGCAACTGAAAAGGGGTGTGGCTATGGGAGGGCCATGCACTATTATAGAATTTTTGGGTCCTGTGCCTAATTTACACATGAAGATTTAAACTAGGTTTCAGTTGCTATAAATCTTTATGTCCAAAGTTAGGCACAGAACCCGGCACTACATTTTCAGTGCTCATTTTTTTCAATGCTCAAATTTGGGTGCCAGTTACTGAATCTAATCCTTTACATTCAATATGTGGAGCCAACTCTCTGCCCCTTCCATCCTGCATCTGCCCTTTCTTCCCTCTCTTTCCCCCAGCATCTGCCCCTTTTCTTCCCCCTTCTGTCCAGCATCTGCTCTTTCTTCCCCCTTTCCATCCATCATCTCTTCCCCTCCTTCCACCTAGCATCTGCACTTTCTTCCCTCGCTGTCACCTAGTATCTGCCCTTTCTTCCCCCTTACATCCAGCATCTGCCCTCTTTTTTTCCCGCTTCCATCCAGCTTCTACCTTCTTTCTTCCCCCTTTCATCCAGCTTCTGCCCTCTTTCTTCCTCCCTTTTCCATTCAGCGTCTCCCTCCTCTTAGTGTCACTAACCATTCCATACCCCAGTCACTGCTGCTGCTATTTTTCCTGACCAGCAATATCAGGAAGACAGCAGACATCACTGGTGGGTCCACACTTTCTCTACCCGTGGTTGCTGGCTCTGCCCCAGAATAGGAAGTGACATCAGAGGAGCAGGACTAACAACCATGGGCAGAGAAACTGCAGCCTCATGAGTTCCTTGCAAAGCCATTTGGGGGATCAATTGCTCCCCTTGTTCCCTCCCCTCCCCCCCAATCTATGCCTCTGCTTGGGACATACTAGCAGTCAAGCTGAAATGAATATAAATGTTTATTTGGTGTAAGAGTTCTGTGCATTTGTCCTCTGTCCTGTACTTTTATGTCGTTCCTTTTCTGAAATGATTTTATTTTATTGCTATCCGGTTTGATTTGCTTTTGTGAAATAATGGGGTTTATCAGATTTTAATAAACAAAAAGTGTTAAAGAATATGTGTAGGGCAGATCTGTGCATAACTCCTAATTACTGCTAATTAAGTGCCTATTAACACCTAATTATCTAATTAGTTTATGCACAGATCTGTAATCTGTGCCCAAATTTTTGCAAGCCCAACTTTGGGTGACCTATACTGAATCCGGTGGTCTATGTGGCTGCACATGCATAGACACAGGAGGGAAACATTGGAAGAGCGAAATAGAGTGGAGGTATAGCCTAATGGTTAGGGCAGTGAGCCAAGAACCAGGGAAACCAGATTCAGATTCTACTCTTGCTCCTTATGATCTTAAGTAGGTCCTCTGGAGAAAAGGAAATATTTACTGTACTTAAATGTAATTCACCTTGAAATACTACTGAAAAGGCATGAGATAATGCAAATTCCCGTCCCCAGTGAAGAAGGAAAACCAAGGAGATGAAGAAGGAAAAGAGAAAGGATGGAAGGAATGGAAGTGACGGTGGGAATAATGGATTGAAAGACATGATGGGGAGATTGAAGGAATGGAAGCAAGGAAGGAGAGATGAAGGGCAAGGGAAATGCTGATGACATACAAATTCTTCTCTCTGGACACTCTGGACAGGCCTTCCTTTGCAGAGGTTAGGGATAAGCTCTGACAGAGATCTGGCTTATGAAGAATAAATTAGTCCTTAATTTACAGAAAACAAGCTACCAAGTATTTAGTAAATCTCAGCCCCTATCCCCTTTGCTCACTCTTGTTTTTGGAGATGTATCTTTATAGCCCAGTGATACGATCAGGGTCCTAGGCGTACTGCTGGACTCTCATCTCTCCTTTGGGGATCACATTTCATGGTCAGTAAAGCCTGTTTTTTAGACTATGACAGATTCAGTCAGTTCAGCATTTGCTTGACCAGAAAACACTTCATATTGTAATTTATGCTGTAGTATTCATGCGTAGATTATTGCAACGTTCTTTTCAGAGACATTTGCCAGAGAGAGATCAAACAACTACAACTTATACAGAATGTAGCTGTGAAGTTACTGTTCCATGCTAAGAAATATGATCATGTGACCCCACTGTTGCGAACAGAACACTGGCTGCCAGTAGAATATTGTATAACATATAAAGAAGTACTGTTATTGGTTTTGTTCCCTGGCTTCAGGTAATACCATCTCACACATTTCAGAAATTCATGTTTAGTGTAGTAGGACCTGGACTCTGGAACGCCCTGCCTACATTTTACACAAAGAGCACTCCCTCCCCTCATTCAAAGCCCTGTTAAAAACACATTTTTTTCAGTCAGTTTTTAACATCTGACCTATTTGTTAATAGGCCGAACTGCTTTAGCCTTAGGATTCCGTGGGATATAGCAGGGTTATCTAAATCTTTTCTATTTATATTGCACTTCTTTTCACTTTTTGTACTTTTATTATATGTAAACAGCTTTGATGGCATAACCCTAGGCAGTTGATCAAATAAACACAACCTTAAACCTTGAGTTAAGAAATGTATGTGAGAGGATCAGGTGAGCAGTATTTAAGAAACGGGAAAACAGATGAGTATGTGTTTTAGGAGGAGCTGAGGTGGGGGTGTGTGCATGTGTGTATTTATTTATTAGGATTTATTTACCGCCTTTTTGAAGGAATTCACTCAAGGCGGTGTACAGTAAGAATAGTTCAAACATGAGCAACAGGCAATAACAGCAGTAAAAAATATTCTACTACTACTACTACTTAACATTTCTAAAGCGCTACTAGGGTTACGCAGCGCTGTACAATTTAACATAAAAGGACAGTCCCTGCTCAAAGAGCTTACAATCTAAAGGACAAATGTACAGTCATTCAAGTAGGGGCAGTCAAATTGGGGTAGTCTAGATTTCCTGAAAGGTATAAAGGTTAGGTGCCGAAAGCAACATTGAAGAGGTGGGCTTTGAGCAAGGATTTGAAGATGGGTAGGGAGGGGGCTTGGCGTAAGGGTTCAGGAAGCTTATTCCAAGCATAGGATGAGGCGAGGCAGAATGGGCGGAGCCTGGAGTTGGCGGTGGTGGAGAAGGGTACTGAGAGGAGGGATTTGTCCTGTGAGCGGAGGTTTCGGGCGGGAACGTAAGGGGAGATGAGGGTAGAGAGGTAATGAGGGGCTGCAGACTGAGTGCATTTGTAGGTGAGAAGGAGAAGCTTGAACTGTATGCGGTATCTGATTGGAAGCCAGTGAAGTGACCTGAGGAGAGGGGTGATATGAGTATATCGGTTCAGGCGTAATATAAGACGTGCAGTAGAGTTCTGAACGGATTGAAGGGGGGATAGATGGTTAAGTGGGAGGCCAGTGAGGAGTAGGTTGCAGTAGTCAAGGCGAGAGGTAATGAGAGAGTGGATGAGAGTCTGGGTGGTGTGCTCAGAGAGGAAAGGGTGAATTTTGCTGATGTTAGAGAAAGAATCGACAGGTCTTGGCTGTCTACAGTAAGAATAGTTCAAACATGAGCAACAGGCAATAACAGCAGTAAAAAATATTCAAACAACAATACAAAGTATGGCGTGAAGGGGCATAATCGAACGCGAACGCCTATCTCCATGGGCGTCTATGTCCGAAAACGGGTACGTGAAGAGGCGGGACAGACCGTATTTTCGAAAAAATGGACGTTTTTCAGCTGGGCATTTGTTTTTTTTAGCGATAATGGAAACTAAAAACGCCCAGCTCAAAAACGTCCTAATCCGAGCCATTTGGTCGTGGGAGGGGCCACGATTCATAGTACACTCGCCCCCCTGACATGCCAGGATACAAACTGGGCACCCTAGAGGTCACTGCGGTGGACTTCAGACAACGCTCCCACATGCATAACTCCCTTACCACGGGTGCTGAGCCCCCAACCCCCCTCCCCCAAAACCCACTACCCACAAATGTACAACACTACCATAGCTCTTAGGGGTAAAGGGGGCACCTACGTTTGGGTACAGTGGGTTTTGGAGGCCTCCCATTTACCAGCACAAGTGTTACAGGTAGGGGGGGGGAACGGGCCTGGGTCCACCTGGCTGAAGTGCACTGCGGTACCCACTAAAAGTGCTCCATGGACCTGCATACACGCAGGCCTCTAGGACTGGTTGCTGCTATATAACATTGGCACAGCAGTTGACACCTGAAGACTAATCTCTCCGAAAACGTCCTTTATTGGAATAAGCACGCTTACTCACAGTTAACTGCAGATCAGAGGTTGTGCTCCACTGGCAACGAGTCTCCCTGGTACTGAGATGAGCAGTAGGTCAGAGCTGGCAGAATGGTGTACAATGCCCTCTTTCAGCCACATTCAAGGGAAGAACTAAGTTCTGTAACGTGGCTAACATGTGAAAGGGAACTAAAACTGGCTTACAAAAATGGCCACTACCTCATGGACTACTGGAAACAAAACAGGGCACACTCTGACCCAGTAAGCAGGGGGAAAAGCACCATGGGAGTAGAGCCTACCAACTACCAACATTGTGAGCATTTGCCACAAGCTACTGGAATCACGGAGCCCAATACCCTACACCCACCACAATGCATTGCTGATGTGACTCTGCAGTGCGCATAACAGAAAAGGTGTCACACTCACCCAAGAGCCACATCAGAACCAGGGAAAGGCTGTCACAGGATAGAACACATTCTGCTGTCATGGAGGTGGGTACGGCATTTGAGGCTGGCATACAGGCTGGGAAAAAAGTTTGTAAAGTGGGTTTTTTTTGGTGGGAGGGGGTTAGTGACCACTGGGGGAATCCAGGGAAGTCATCCCCGATTCCCTCCAGTGGTCATCTGGTCAGTTGGGGCACTTTTTTGGGACCTGTTCATGAAAAAAAAGGGTCCAAAAAAAGTGACCCAAAATCGCGGTAAAAACGCCTCTTTTTTTCGATTATCAGCTAAAGACGCCCATCTCTCCTCGGCCGATAACCATGCCCCAGTTCCGCCTTCACCACACCTCCAACACGCCCCCATCACATTTACCCGTTTCCGCAACAGATTGCAGTTGGAAACGCCCAAAATCGGCTTTCGATTATACCGATTTGGGCGCCCATGGGAGAAAGACGCCCATCTCCCGATTTGGGTCACAATATAGGCGTTTTTCTCTTTCGATTATAAGCTGGATAGTATACTACTGACAATCAGGCTTATTTTCGAAAGTTGTGGGGAGTGGGATTTGGGGGGCTCAGCACCCAAGGTAAGGGAGTTATGGACCTGGGAGCTATTTGTATATATTTTTTTAATTTTTAGAAGTGCCCCCTAGGGTACCCGGTTGGTGTCCTGGCATGTCAGGGGGACCAGTGCACTACAAATGTTGGCTCCTCCCACGACCAAATGCCTTGGATTTCGCCAGGTTTGAGATGGCCGACATTTTTTTCCATTATCACTGAAAAACAAAACCAATGATCTCAAACCTGGCGAACTCTGGCATTTGGCTGGCCTAAACCGTATTATTGAAAAAAAAGATGGCTGGCCATCTTTTTCGAAAATACGGTTCCGGCCAGCTGTTGCACCTCCACCAAAATAGATCGCCAATGACCTATTTTGCCAGCGACGTTCGATTATGCCCCTCAATGTCAACACAATACATAATAGAACATTTTAATTGATAGTGAAGGGTAAAGCAAAGATGAAACATATAGGGGTATATTTACTAAGGTGCATTAGCGTTTTTACGCCTGTAAATTTAAGGCATGTTAAACCCTAATGCGCCTCTACATTTCTATGGGCACGTTAGTGTTTAACACGTGTACACCATTTACACACGTTAAAAACGCTAATGCGCCAATAGCGCCATTTAGTAAACCTATCCCTTGGACAGGTAAGAGAGTAAGAAGAGTTAAAAGGTAAGGTGGCTAATTTTAAAAAAGCTGCACATGAGGTCAGAGAGCTGGTTAAATATTATCTCAGCTAGGGTATGTGTATGTTTAAGTTGGGGAAGAATGCATATGTTTGCTAAGCAGAATGGATTGAAGTATGTATGTGTCTGAGAGTTGGAAAGGAACACATTATATGAAAGAATCAGATTCCAGTCCAAGATCAGATCTGGAAACAGGAACATCCGTGCACCACATGTAATAACAGAAAAGAAAATAAATGACAGAAAAGAAAAATGTGGGAATGTGATCAGTTAGAAAAGAAAGGGGGCAGCAGGAGAAAAACATCTAGAAGTCTGAAAGAAAAGAAGAAGCAAATGTAGAAATCAGATTTGTTCCTTGTTAATCATTTTGTTTTCCCCTATTTTTGTTTTTTATCCCTCTTTATTGGGGACTTTATGCATGTAATTTCAAAGTTGATTTTATTTGTTGGATTTCTTCTGACTTTATTTTCTTTTGTATCTCCGTTTTCTATTGCAAATGTAATGCATAATTTCATTTAAAATTAAATATAAAGTTTTAAAAAAGAAAAAAAATTAAAGATGTGGAAAATAAAAGAGCAAGAAATACAAAGGTTTGGAAATATTTTACTGAAAAGTATTATGTTGCATTCTTGCAGAGGTTTCAATACGTTCATGGCACTGAATCCAAGTCTTGCTGTTTGTACCAAATGCAATATTGAAATGCAATTCAATTTCTATTATCTCTCACCCCAGTTTCCACAGTCCCCTGTCCCTTTACAATTCTACTTAATCATTCCAGATCTTTTATATCATATTTCCATCCATCCCTCCAGACACTCTTGCACTCTTCTCATCCTCTCTAAAGACTCTTTTTTCCCTCCATAACTACTCACTTTACACACTATTCCTCTCTTCTTGCTAATTACCTCCAGCTATTTGTCTCCCTTCTCACCTTTCCCTTTGCTTTTCCCTTTTTGTACACCTTCCTGCGGATACCCTTGCACCCTTCCCCCTTCTAGATGCTATTCCTCCTTTCATATCTCCCTCTCTCTGGATGCTCTTCTCCCTTCTTGCTTCCTACTTCTAGAGATATGTTTCAACTTCTTCCTCCTGAAAATATTACCCCCTTCTTAGTCCCTCCCTAGAGATGCCCTTCCATCCTGATGCTTTTCTCTCCTTCTTACACCTTTTCTCTCTCCAAATGCTATGCCCTCCCGCCACCTCTAATCCTGGCTTGTCCTTCCCAAGCTCTTCCATCTAACTCTCTCCTTCCCTCAGTTCTTCTCCAGCCCCATCTTCCCAGGCTGAAAAAGCCATTATGAGATTGCCCATACTCGATATATCTCCCACTGTGTATCCTTACAGGCCAGTAGTAGGTGATACATTTAATCTGATAATATCCTTCTGCTGTGGGACAAAATCTCAAATATCTTATTGCAAGATTGGCCCTGTGATAGCAGGAGATGACATCAGATTACACACATCTCCTGCAGTCAACCTCTAGGGATGTATAGTGGAAGGAATAAGTATGGATAATATGCATTCAGCATGGGAGGATGGGAAGGGTGGAGAATTGAGGGAAGTTAAAAATGGAGTTTGGGGAAAGAGAGGTACCTTATGCTTGGAGCAGTCACCCCATTCCCACCCCCATCCCCGCCTCGGTCTGACCCTAGGCACATTTTCACCTCTATATGATACTAATCACCATCTGATATTGTTTAACTGTTTGGACTACATGAATTCTTATTAAGCTTATTTTTTTTATGCTTAACTTTTTGTGAGAATTGCTTGTGGGTGTGATTTTGGATTTTTGCCTTTTTTGCTTATTCCTTTGTAAAGACTTGTATCACAGGCTCCAAATCTGTATTTTGTGCTCTTCCATTATAAAATGTTGAACACAATGGTTTTCTGTACTATAGCATAACCTTGAAGGATGACAGATCTGTAGCATGCCTGTGGCATTTTTGTTTGTATTAATCTTGCCAAGCCCTAGGTGTGGTTTCAGCCAGCTCATTCATGCAAGACAAGAGTCTGGCTGTGTTTTGCCTACAGCTATTCAAACATAATGCAGCCTCAATGTCGCTGCATCTAGAAATATTCATATTATTTTTGTGACAGCTGTTGAGTCTTAGTCTATAATGTAATATGAAAATACATTATCTAGAAAAATATCATATATGGGGTCCCTTTTACTAAAGTTAACATGCAGTAAGTGCATGAGGTAAATGCAGGGGGTATGCCCTACATCTGCCCTGCATTCAGTGCACAGAGCACACAGGTAATGCACTGCCACCACATTACATGCCTGGATCGACAGCAGGCTCTCCACACTATTGGCCAATACATCTAACACAGTGGCCAAGTGTTACCTCTCTACAGTGCAGCTTCCCACAGTAGTGCTACTCTGAACCCCCCTCTTCCTGCTCCCCTAGACAGATCCTGATCCATCTCCCAAGTTCCCTGAACAGACCCCAAACCCCACCTGATCCAAGAAGCAACCTTTCAAACTAACCCTGAGCCTCTGATCCAAAAAGCAATTCCCCCCAAAATCCCCACTTCAAGAAGCAACTCCCCACAAAACCTCCACAAACAGACCCTGAACTCCTGATCCATCTGCCAATCCACAAATCCTACAATTCTGTCTTCCAAATGAGTCTTGCCCTTGCCACATAAGCTCTGCCCCATAGCTCAACCCTCCTCCATTTCCCTGACTCCCATCCCAGAACTTACCCAGGGGTCAATATTGGTACCTGCGACCCCCCCCCCCTCCGCTGCAGCCCGTGTTGGCATATGAATCCAAAATGGCACTAATAACTCCTAGCAGTAGTCTGAAGGTACTTCCATAAATGGAAAGATGACCCCCTCCCCTCAGTGGTAGTACTACCTACTATACCACTAGGGATCATCTGTGCCATTTTGGATTCAGGCACTGTCCCAAGTGACAGCAGAGGGGGACTGCTGCTGTCTGTGACCCACTGCCCCACCAATGTTGATCCCCAGATAAGTCCCAGGAGAAGTCAGGGGGTAGGGGAGGGTCAGGCTAAGGGGAGGTGGGGTCTATGTGGTGGAGCTGAGGCTTCTGTTCAGGGGCAGGATTGTAGGTTCAGATATTTAAACTTAAATAACAGGGGTTAGAAGATGGATTGAGCAGTTCAGAGTCTGTTCAAGGGATTGCTTCTTGAATTGGGAGGTTTATGTCTGTTGGGTGGGATTGCTTCTTGGATCCCATGAACCATCTCCCAAGCCCCATTGAACAGACATTGAATCCCTCTGATCCAGGGTAGCAGCACTGTAAGACCAGTGGCCACATGCTCTGTCCATTATTTTTCAGCTCAGCATGTAAAGAATTGAAGGTGGGGAGAAGGGGGGTTTCTCCACTGAAGCTGACTTGTCCAGCCATCCCAAAATAATAATAGGGCCAATGGGCCATGCAACAGAGTGACTTACAGTGCAAAGGTAGACTCTAGGCATTTGCTACTCTGCCTAACGGAAAAACTACTACCAGTTAGAGCAGGACACTGAGAACCAAGGAAGCTCGTGTTCACATCCCACCCCTCCACTGGCACTCCTTGTGACTTTAGGACAGTCTCTTCCCTGCGTTGCCTCCAGTATTTGAGATCATAAAACCTTTGGGGCAAGGACTTACTGTACCTGATTTGTAACGTGCCTCAAGCTCAGGTTTGGCAAGGTGAGTCATTAAGTACAAATATCTCCACCCAAGCTGTCTATGCCTCACATTTCACTATACTGTTCTTTGTTAACAGTTATGGCAAAACGCATGAACACAGTTTTGTTTTCTGATGCTAGCACAGAAGGTCTCCAATGTTATAATGCCGTTATATCACTCCATGGTGCGACCGCACCTTGAGTATTGTGTTCAATTCTGGTCGCCGCATCTCAAGAAAGATATAGTGGAATTGGAAAAGGTGCAGCGAAGGGCGACTAAAATGATAGCGGGAATGAGATGACTTCCCTATGAAGAAAGACTAAGGAGGCTAGCCACCTTATAATCGAAAGAGAAAAACGCCTAGATTTTGACCCAAATCGGGAGATAGACGTTTATCTCACAAAAATGAATAAATCGGTATAATCGAAAGCCGATTTTGGACGTTTTCAACTGCACTCCGTCGCGGATGCGGACAAAGTTGATGGGGGCGTGTCAGAGGTGTGGCAAAGGTGGAACCGGGGCGTGGTTATCGGCCGAGGAGAGATGTACGCGTTAGGGCGATAATCGAAAAAATAAAGGCGTTTTTAGCGAACATTTAGGACACTTTTGTTGGACCCTTTTTTCACACAAACAGGTCCCAAAAAAGTGCTCTAAATGACCAGATGACCATCGGAGGGAATCGGGGATGACCTCCCCTGACTCCCCCAGTGGTCACTAACCCCCTCCCACCACAAAAAAATGATGTTTCACAACTTTTTATTTTCACCCTCAAATGTCATACCCATCTCCCTGGCAGCAGTATGCAGGTCCCTGGAGCAGTTGTTAGGGGGTGCAGTGGACTTCAGGCAGGTGGACCCAGGCCCATCCCCCCTACCTGTTACAATTGTGCTGCTTAATGCTTATTAGTCGTCCAACCCCCCCAAACCCACTGTACCCACATGTAGGTGCCCCCCTTCACCCCTTAGGGCTATAGTAATGGTGTAGACTTGTGGGCAGTGGGTTTTGAGGGGGATTTGGGGGGCTCAACACACAAGGGAAGGGTGCTATGCACCTGTGAGCTCTTTTACCTTTTTTTTTGTTTTTGTAAAAGTGCCCCCTAGGGTGCCCGGTTGGTGTCCTGGCATGTGAGGGGGACCAGTGCACTACGACTCCTGGCCCCTCCCACGAACAAATGCCTTGGATTTATTCGTTTTTGAGCTGGGCGCTTTCATTTTCCATTATCACTGAAAAACAAAAACGCCCAGCTCACAAATTGTCAAATAAAACATGGACGTCTATTTTTTTTCGAAAATACGGTTCGGTCCATCCCTTCATGGACCCGTTCTCGGAGATAAACGCCCATGGAGATAGACGTTTTCGTTCAATTATGCCCCTCCACGGCTTTTCAGCTTGGAGAAGAGACGGCTGAGGGGAGACATGATAGAGATATATAAAATAATGAGTGGAGTGGAACAGGTGGATGTGAAGTGTCTGTTCACGCTTTCCAAAAATATTAGGACTAGGGGGCATGCGATGAAACTACAGTGTAGAAAATTTAAAACAAATCTGAGAAAATTTTTCTTCACCCAACGCGTAATTAAACTCTGGAATTCGTTGCCGGAGAATGTGGTGAAGGCGGTTAGCTTGGCAGAGTTTAAAAAGGGGTTAGACCGCTACTAAATGGACTTGGGAAAAATCCACAATTCCAGTAATAACATGTATAGAATGTTTGTACGTTTGGGAAGCTTGCCAGGTGCCTTTGGCCTGGATTGGCCGCTGTCGTGGACAGGATACTGGGCTCGATGGACCCTTGGTCTTTTCCCAGTGTGGCATTGATTTTTCAAGTCAGGCCTCCTATTCCCCAGTATGGCTAAAGATGCTGCAAGGGAACATTCGCAGTACTTGTATGAGAAGGAGTTGTAGTTGTTGCTCAAGGGTCAGGATTCTCTTACAGGTCACCCAAAGTTGGGTGTGCAGTTTTGGGTTCAACTAATTAGCTATTGCCTAATTAATCAATTACTGATATCAGCAAGCACTTAATCGGCAGTAAATTCTGTAACATATGTGCCTAAATTCCATATGGCACAACTTCAACAGGGGGCACAGCAAGGGTGGGTCAGGGATGTTCCCAGAAATTAGGTGCAATGTTAATTTAAAATACCTGCATTTGTGCGCACTGCCATCAGTTGGATGCAAGTACTTACACCAGCCTTTGACAGGCATAAATGCTCATGGCCAAAGTTAGGCTGGAAAAGCGCAATAAGCGAGTATTCTGTAAAAGCCATTCCATGCAGAGTGCCCTTTACAGAATACTAGCTTAGCGCACTTCATTTCAGTGCCTATCTTTAGGCCCCATTTACAGAATCTAGCCCTTAGTGGCCAGATTTAGGATACCAGAGATACCAAATCATACTCATTTAAACAGAGGCAGACTGACAGTGACCTGGGCCCTCAGACATTAAAGGTCATTGGGCCTCCCCTGGCCACTGCCCCCCCCCCCCCACCACCACCACCACAGCTGCCGCCCCCTCCCCACATTACAGTCCCCCGAGCCTCAGTGGGCTCTTCATGGTCCTACCTTGAAGGGCACTGGTGGAAAAGTGGCTACTGCTATTCTGCCCAGTGCCGCCGTGTTTTCAAAATGGGTACTGAGACTTCTTACAGTAGTCTCGCAGGTCTCAACAGCCTCATGAGACTGCCGCAGGGAGTCTCGGCAGCCATTTTTAAAACACAGAGGCTCCGGGCAGAATAGTGGCAGCGGGCAGAAAAAAGTGGTGTCATTTCCTGCCTCTGCAGAGACCACTAGACTACCAGGACACTTCAAGGTGGGACCAGGGAGGGCCCACTGAGGCTTAGAGGACTGTAGTGTACATGAGGAGAGGGAGAGCCTCTGCGTCCTCGGGCACTGCCCCATTGCCTAAGAGATATAAAAGAATTGGAGAAAGTGCAGAGAAGGGTGACGAAAATGATAAAAGGGATGGAACGACTTCCCTATGAAGAAAGGCTAAGACAGTTAGGGCTCTTCAGCTTGGAGAAAAGGCGGCTGAGGGGTGATATGATAGAAATCTACAAGATAATGAGAGGAGTAGAGCAGACAGATGTGAAGCAGCTGGCCTTACGGAGTTTAAGGGGGGTTTGGACAGATTCCTGAAGGAAAAGTCCATTGAACATTATTACATATATATATATTTGGGGGGGGGGGCGTTGCTGGGTTCTTGAAGCCTGGATTGGCCGCTGTCGGAGACAGGATGCTGGGCTTGATGGACCCTTGGTCTTTTCCCAGTATGGCGGTGCTTATGTGCTTATGTGCTATGCCTAAATGGTCTGTCTGCCCCTGCATTTAAAGGTTCTCTCACTTTCACACTCTTCGAGTTCCTTCTGTCATTCATTAGAGCCTTAATGCCAGTGCACTAATCCTGATCACTACTTTCATGAGAGGCTAGGGAAAAAAAGCCAAGAGGCCATATCAGTAGGAGAAAATATAGGTACATCTTCTTACATATTGCTTCTCCCTTTTCCAACTACACATGTGCAGCCAGAAAATGTTTGTTGCGTTGTTTATCATCAGGAAATGGAGAAAAGACCTCAGTGACCTATACAAAAAGGAGGCACTCAGCCTCTACCAAAAAAAACACCATCATCAGACAGAAAAACTCCATTTCTAATCAGAACTCCCAACATAATAATGCAAAGTTCTTGAAAAATGCACAGCAACTCAGTATGACCTTAATATAAATTCACTTGATTATGTAAAATGTCTCATAAATCAAAAAGTTATAAACAAAATGGCCTTTTACTAAGCAGCGCTAAAAAGTGTCCTACGCTA
Source organism: Microcaecilia unicolor (assembly GCF_901765095.1). Lineage (NCBI taxonomy): Eukaryota > Metazoa > Chordata > Amphibia > Gymnophiona > Siphonopidae > Microcaecilia > Microcaecilia unicolor. Next base: position 133,645,577 of record NC_044035.1, on the reverse strand, counting down.
TCACCAGCGTGGATCTTTCCCACACACACTAAGGCCACTTTTAGCGCTACCAGGAAATGGCTCAATTTCCTATTTCTGCAATAATGGCCACGCATGAACACTTAACGACACTTATTTTATAGGCGGTAAGGCTCATGCACTAATCCTGCATTAATCAGTTACTGTGCGGCAATGCCCATGTGCTCATTAGCATAGCCATGCCCACTCACTGCCCCTAAACACTCCCCCAGCACTTAAAAATACATTTTATTTTTTGCACATGGGTAACACAGGTACATGCAAAAACTACCTTGGGACACCTGAGTGCATCCTGCTGTAGTGCAGTTTAATGCAGAAAATAATGTATAGGAGGAATCTTTAATAGTTGCAATGGCTAGAAGACTCTTGTGGTGAGCAACTCCCAATAAGGACCCCTGGGAGGACAGTGCTGATGAAACTTAGTCAATTTTTGTGAGCAAAACTCCCCTAATGCAGCCTTAATCAACTAGGGGTCTTTGTCGGGAGTTGCTCACCCACAACTCTTCCAGCCACTGCAATCTCCACCAATATATTTAGGAATCTTCAGGCTATTGACTCTTCTACTCTGTCCTCCAGTGTTTCAAACCTCTTGTCAACTACTATGTTATCCAAGTCTGTCTCTTCCTATAATACTGTTCTCTCCTCTGTTCTGGATACTCTCGCTCCTCCCATTTTCCGTTCTGTAAGGCATACCAAATCCAAGCCTTGGCTGACCTCTAGAATCCACTACCTACATTCCTGTGTCCGATCTGCCAAATACCTTTGGCTGAAATCCTATGCCCATGCTGACATTTCAAATTCCTTCTGATCTCCTTCCAGTTTGCTCTTTCACTTGCTAAACAGGACTACTACATCCAGTTGACAAACTCTCTTGGCTCAAACCTTTGACGTCTCTTTGCCACACTGAACTCTTTCCTCAAAGTGCCTTCACCTCCAACTCCCCCTTCACTTTCTCCCCAGACTCTGGCTGAGTACTTTCATGATAAGGTTCACAAGATTAACCTTGAATTCTCAACCAAGTCACCTCCATACCTCCGTCCCTCAGTCCATTCTCTCAATCCTCCTTCAACCCCTGCCTCCTTTTCTTCCTTTTCTGAAATCACTAAAGAGGAAACAGTGCATTTTCTTTCCTCCTCCAAACTGACTACCTGTTCTTCTGATCCTATTCCCACCCATCTACATAGCACTATCTCTCCTACTGTCATCCTTTCTGTCATATCCTCAATCTTTCACTTTCCACTGCAACTGTTCCTGATGCCTTTGAACATGACACAGTTACACCACCCCACAAAAAACCTTCATTGTACCCAACCTGTCCTTCCAACTATCGTCCCATCTCCCTCCTCCCTTTCCTATCCAAGATACTGGAACGTGCTGTTCACTGCCATTGTCTTGACTTTCTTTCATCTCAAGTGTTACAAAATGCATAGCCACCTGCCTGTGGTTACCCTGTGGCCACTTAGAAGGTCTATCCCCAGCACAGACCAGGTCTGCCTGCACCTGCCGCCTGTGCTATACACTAGCACCCTTCTCCCACCAACTGGGTCATAACTACCTCCCACTCTCAAATTATCCCCAATGATTTCTAGGTTACTGGGGTCACACTCCCAGTGGTGCCATAATTCCATAAGCACTCACAGACCCAACACACAAACCACCAGGATTCTTAATCAGTCCAGACAGGCAGAGGTAATAAACAATTGTTTATTGTCTTAAAAATATAAATGTGCAATCAGAAAACAATAACAGGTAACTGAAATATGGATCAATTATAACACTAACTAAACATTTGTTTACTTCCTAAAAAGTATCTGGGAAGATCAGAACATATAGCTACTCACCAGTTATCAAATATAAATGGTTTTTACAGTGCTTCAACAAAGATCTCTCTCTCTCTCTCTCTCTCTCTCTCTCTCTACTCTCTCTCTCTCTCTCTCCTCTCTCTCTCTCTCTCTCTCAGGCTAAAACTGGAGCAACAGCCAGCAACTGCTGGGTAATTTCAAACTCCAGGTCAATCAAAGCCCAGAACAACATTTGAAAAGCTGGTTACAAAAGAAGGAATCATTCACTTATCTGTAACAGCTTTAAGCATAAACATGCACTACCTGCTGGCCAAACTAGAGACATACACTTCAGAATTAATTTAGGCAGCTTTATAGGCTTGAAACACACTGTTCTTTCACATTAAGCTATCCTTGATCCACTTCAATCTGACTTTTGCCCTCTTCATTTAAGTGGAACAGCCCTTGCTAAAGTCTCCAATGACCTGTTCCTGGCCAGATCCAAAGGACTGTATTCTATCCTCATCATTCTCGATCTATCTGCTGCTTTTGACACCACCTACTCCTTGATACGCTGTCCTCACTTGGATTTCAGTGCTCTGTTCTTTCCTGGTTTACTTCTTTTCTCTCCCATCACACTTTTAGTGTATATTCTGGTGGATTCTCCTCCTCTTCTGTTCCACTATCAGTTGGTGTACCTCAGGGATCTGTCCTGGGACCTCTTCTTTTCTCCACCTATACTTCTTCCCTTGGTGCTCTGATCTCATCACATGGTTTTCAGTATCACCTGTATGCTGATGCCCCCAGATCTACCTCTCCACAGTAGAAATTTCAGCAGGAATCCAGGCCCAAGTATCAGCCTGCCTGTCTGACTTTGCTGCCTGGATGCCTCACCGCCACCTGAAACTACACATGACCAAGACTGAGCTTCTTATCTTTCCCCCTAAACCCACCTCTCCTCTTCCCCCATTCGTTATCTCTGTGGATAACACTCATCTTCCCTGTCTCATTAGCTCGTAACCTTGGGGTTATCTTTGACTTCTCTCTTTTTCTCTGCACATATCCAACAGACTGCTAAAACCTGTCATTTCTTTCTCTATAATATCACCAAAATTTGTCCTTTTCTTACTGAGCCCACTACCAAAACCCTTATCTACACTCTTATTACCTCTTGCTTAGACTACTGCAACTTGCTGCTCACAGGTCTCTCACTAAGCCATCTCTCTCCCCTTCAATCTGTTCAAAATTCCATTACACGACTTATATTCCACCAGTGTCGCTATGCTCATATTAGCCCTCTTGTCAAGTCATTTCAATGGCTCCCTATCCATTTCCGCATATAGTTCAAACTCCTCTTATTGACTTACAAGTGCATTCACTCTATGGATCCTCAATACCTCTCCACTGTTATTTCTCCTTACACTCTTCCCTGGGAACTCCATTCATCGGGTAAATCTCTCTTATTTGTACCCTTCTCCTCCACTGCCAACTCCAGACTCCATTCTGGAGGAGTAGCTTAGTGGTTAGTGCAGTGGACTTTGATCCTGGGGAACTGAGTTCAATTCCCACTGCAGCTCCTTGTGATTCTGGGCAAGTCACTTAACTCTCCATTGCCCCTGGTACAAAATAAGTACCTGAATATATGTAAACCGCTTTGAATGTAGTTGCAAAAACCTCAGAAAGGCAGTATATCAAGACCCTTTTCCCTTTATCTTGCCTGGAATAGACTTCCTGAGCCCAGCCCTATCCTTATGTTCCAACTGCTGGAGTTGCCATCAAAGCCCACTCCAGCCTATTCATCTTCTCATTTGTGGGACACAGACCGTAAAAGTCTGTCAAGCACTGTCCTTATCTTCCAGCCAGTGAAGTTGCTGTCTAAGCCCTTTCCAGCCCATCCTAAACCAGATTGCCATATATGAGACACAGACCATACAAGTTTGCATGGTATCAGCCATAGTTCATCACAGCCAGAGTCGCCATCTAAGCGTCAGTCGACAAATTCACACACATGTGCCATTTAAGTTTAGGTTTTTTATAACTTCCATTTGCTAATGTAATATATGGTAACATATATTAAATGTTTTTTTCCTGGGGCTCTGGGGGGGCTGTTCCAGGGTTTTGGTGGATGCTGTTGGCTGGAAAAGGTTTAAAGTTAGTTTGGAAATTATTAATAGAGTTAGGTGAAGAAAGTGTGAGATGTTTCTTAAATATGGTTTTATTTTCAAGAAATAAACCATGATTAGGTGGGGATTGTACTATAAAATGTTCCTTGCTGTTTTGGGTACAATTCAGGTTAAAATTGACTTTAAAATTCTCTGTGTAGTAAGTTTTGCATTAACTTCTATTGGGGGAAGGGAGTTAGAACAGCCAAGATTCCAAAACAAACAGAGAAGAGAAAAAAAACCTAGTCTTTAGCTGACAAGCTGATTGGTTGAGTGATGTCAGATGTTCCTCTAGGGGGGGGGGGGGGGTGAGTTGCCAGGGAGACTGCTGAGCTAAGAGAGCAGGGAAGCACTGGGAAAGAAAAACGGATGGTGTGTGTCTGTGTAATGTAAGAGAAAACAGTATATTTTATGAGTTTAAAGTGAAATGTGACATTGAAAAAGGGTACTTTGATATTGAAAGTGAGCTGAGGTGAGTGTGAAGGGTGTTTCAGAGATAGAATTGGGTTCCAGGAGATAAAAAGTGAGTTACAATTTTGTGGAATGAGAGTCTGTATGCTAAGGCATTAAGTGGACACATGGCTGCCTACTCTTTTTAGAATAGGGAAAAACAGTTGAGTGTAGGAGACTGTGATTTCTACTGGTAGTCATACTACGTGAGAGAAACTATAAGGGTGTCAGGGAAAGAAATGTGCTAGAATTTAAAGGGGGATTAAGGGGAAATTGAAGGTGAATCTGTTGTTTGGAGAAAGAAAATATTAGGCTGTGTCTGGAAAAGGTGTGTTGTTTGTGAGTGCTCTGAGTTCAGTGCAAGGTTTGTCAGGTGGCAGATTAAGCACTGCTTCTGTATGAGTGTGCTGTATTCTCCAGATTGATCTGATAGCTGTGCAGGGAAATGTTATGTTTTTATGTGAAGTCTGTGAGATGGAATGTTGTATTACTATTTGAATATGGAATGAATTAGTTTGTGAGATCCCTGAATGCAGTGCAAAAGCCTTCTTCTGCAACAGTTTATAATAGGGAATTAACAGTGAGAAATAGGCTGTGAAGTGAGTACTCCTTTAACTTATTTTATTTCAATTAGAGAGTGTGGCCACAGTATTGAGAACTGATTAATTGTCACCAGAGTGGAGTCAGTTCCTGGATAAGCAGGGAGTTTAAGATTTTGCTTCCCTGGTTATTTTCTTTATAAGTGAGGTTTAGGAAGAAGAAATCTGGGGGAGTCATCCTCTGAAGGGTTCCAGATGAGCTCCAACGCAAGAAAGACATCACCTAAATAAATCCAAATACAGCTAAGTGGCATTGTCAAGGGTGTTGAAAGGAATATATTATTTGTTCACAACATCTTAAGGGAAAACCAAGGAACAGAACATCAGATATTAAAAATCCACGAGATCCCTGCAAAGTCACCAATAGTGCACACAAAGACTCCGATTTTTATATCAGGAAAGAGAATAACAAATATCCCATTTTGATAAAAAGACAATTTAAATACTTATCTGAAAAGGTTCTTTTCTGCCTTTTTGGGTGAAACAGAAAAAGTTAAGGGTATACATGCAGTTCTACATTTCAATGTTGAATATGTTATGGCAGTTCTATTAAGCCATACACTAATTGTGAATTAGAGTTTATTTGAATGAAAATTTGCTTGCATTTGTATTCAATAAAGAAAAAGATATTTTGCAAATCTTAAAGTTTGGTCCTTCCATTTCAGGAACCAATGCTAAAACACATGCAGACACGCGCTCCTCGCCATCCGCTTGGCTTCCCTGCCCTCTCTGTCTGCGTCCTGCCTTCCTCTGACATCAGAGGATGGCGGGACGCAGTCAGACAGAGAGGGCAGGGAAGCCAAGCGGACGGAGAGGAGCGTGTCCGTCTACCCCTCTCTCTTCCTCCCTCCCTCCGGCGCAGGCAACAGTCTTCAGCTTTTTCAGTGTTCCTGGCAGCGATAGCGATGTACACGCTGCCTTTGGTCTGCCCCGGAAGCCTTCTCTTCAAGTTCCTGTTCCCACCTATGCGGGAACAGGAACTTGAAGAGAAGGCTTTGGGGCAGAGCCGAAGGCAGCGTGTACATCGCTACCGCTGCCAGGAACGCTGAAAAAGACTGCTGCCTGTACCGGAGGAAGGGAGGAAGAGAGAGGGGTAGACGGACACGCTCCTCTCCGTCCACTTGGCTTCCCTGCCCTCTCTGTCTGACTGCGTCCCGCCTTCCTCTGACGTCAGAGGAAGGCGGGACGCAGACAGAGAGGGCAGGGAAGCCAAGCGGATGGAGAGGAGCGCGTGCCTGCATGTGTTTTTTTTTTTAACTAATGGCGCGGCGGCACCTTGTCGTCGTTTGGGGGGGCATTGCCCCCCCTCGCCCCCCCCCCCCCAGTCTACGCCTATGAGGAGGAAGAGACAGCACTCAGAAGAACTTGGTACTTGGTAGGTGAGAGGCTGGTGTAGGTGTAGCTTACACGTCCAAGAGAACCCCGCAGGAACTGTTTCCATCCCCACGGGAACCCAGTTCCTGTGCAGGTCTCTAATCTGAATTCCCTAGTGTCCCAACATCTCACACCTACAACATGTGGAAAACGTTTGTTCTGCACTTTCTACTGTTGATGTTGACAGTTTTTCTTCTCTTTTCACAATCCCTTCAGATCTATCTTCTCACAGCTTTGATGATCAAGTAAACATTTGGCATTCTGTACTGAAAAAGTCTCAATTTGGATGCATCAGAATTCTTCTGCCATCCTAGAGTTACTAATAGGAACCCTTGGTACACTTCTAACCTCCATCTCCTAAAATGTCAATATTGTCGGGCTGAACGACTCTGGAGCAAATCAAAATCAATCCTAGATCAAGAAAAATGTAGAGCATGGCATCAGATTTACAATGCACATTTTAAAAATGCAAAAAAGGATTATGCCATTCATAAACTTTTGAAGTCCCCAAATCCATCACAGTCTCTGGTTTACAATCTGAGATCAATGGTGCACCTTCAGCTGAAGCTCTAACTGTTTTCTTCATCAACAAAATTGACACGTTACTAGCCTCTTTCCCTTCTCTCTCCTTAATGCTTCCATCTGCGCCTCCTTCTCCACTGGTCTCCTCTACCTGTTCTGCCACTTGGCCAGTTTCAAATTCAAACTCTGTTCTCCTTGAATAAAATTATTTCTACCATGAGACCCACCTTTTGTGGTCGTAATCCTATTCCACCAGCTTGGTTAAAGTTACCTGCTTTAGGCTTACTCCCTACGCTCTTGTTCATCATTAACCTTAGTCTTTCTACTGGACAATTTCCAGAATTCTGGAAAAATGCATCAGTCCACCTGATCCTAAAAAAGCCCAATTTAGATCTCGCTGTTCCCACTCATTATCATCCTGAACCTATCATTCCAAAGTTTTAGAAAAGGCTGTATTTCATCAACTTGTCTCCTACACAGATAAGATGTTTGCCTTACATCCTAGACAATCAGGCTTTAGATTGTGTCACAGTACCGACGAAACTGTAATGGCAGCAATGCTTAGTGAGGTTTAGCCACCTTGATCAACATAGAATAGCCTTGGCTGCCTCCCTTTATCTTAGTACAGCCTTTGTTCTCATCAACCACTCTCTGCTACTCTCCCATCTTGCCTCGCTCGGTATCTCAGGTGAAGTCTTTGCTTGGTTTCAATCATTTCTTTCACATTGTACCTTTCAGGTACACTTCAACTACCAAAAAGCCCCATTGTGGCATCCCCCAGGGCTCAGTTCTTTCCCCTCTTCTATTTAACCTATTTATAAGCCCTCTTGCCACCCTTATCCAGTCTTATGGGATTTCGGCCTGCTATTATGGAAACGACAGCCTTCTCATTTATCCCACTTATTTGAGTTCTTCTACCCTTCCAGTGATTACCCCACTCCAGACTTGTTTAGATAACATTGTCCTTTGGTTTAAAAGGCCATTGCTTAGTCCTAAACCCAGAAAAAACAACTGCCTGCTGGTTCACAGGCTACTTCACACCTCCATCCATGCCCCTCACTCTGTTTGGAACTCAAATTACCCCCGTCACCGGTTTCAGATATCTGGACATTATTTGGGATGCTGCCCTCTCTTTTAAATCTCATATTGCACATTTTGCAAAGACATCTTTTTTCACTTTTTGTCAGCTCCGACTTGTGTGTTGCTATTTTAGTCAGAAAGATTTCCACATAATATTGCTTTCTTTTTTTACCTCGCAATTGGATTATTGCAACATTGTGTATGCAGGTTTATCTCAATCTTCACTGAAAAAAATGTACAAATGCTCCAAAATACTGCAATTAGGATATTATGCCATGCCCGTCTATCAGATCATATTGCTCCCTTTTTGAAACAGTATAATTGTTTAACCATCAAGCAGCACATTTTTTATAAAATATCTATTCTCATATTCCATGCCTTTCTCTCTGGTCTTCCTGATTATCTTGCCTGCCTCACGATCCCTTATTGTCCTCCTTGTCTTTGTCGTTCTCTGAATGACCATCGTCTGGTCCTCCCCAGTCCAAAAATCGCCCACTACAAATCCACTAGATGCAGTGCTTTTTTCTTCCTTGCTCTGCATATATGGAATAGCCTCCCCCTCCCTCTTTGTTCTGAAACTTCTCTTTAAAATTTTAAGTCTGCATTGAAGACCTGGCTTTTCAAACAGGCATTCGAGAGGCCAGACTGACCAGCTGCTTTGAGTCCCCAGCACGGAGTCCTTTCTATACCCTCCCATTTTTCTTTTCTTTCTTACTGTCTTCTTGGTGTGTCTGTTTTTCTTTCCTATCTAATATTGGAATTCTTTTCTTTTTCTTTTTAAAAATAAGATTTTTAGCCTGTACACCACTCTGTACTGCACTCTCAGCTAGAGCAGTCTAGCAAGTTTTAATAAACTATAAACTGTCTGTCCCACATTGCTTTGGGGGTTTGCTACTTTATTGCTGTATAACCCCTTCCCCAGCTGAGGAAATTCCTCCCTTCATGGAATCAAGCTTACTTTGTAAAACAGCCACCTTGGTCTTTGTCTATCTTAGCTAAATACTCCTTTTCATTACCCTGAATGAATATGCTGTGCCCCTCCCCCTTCTTTTCCTCTTGTGGGGTGGAAGTCAATCTGGCAGGTTTAGGCTGTTCTGGGGGAACCTTGGTGTCTGGTGTGATTGTCCCCTCTTGCTTGCATTGTGTCCCTTCCCCCATTCCTTCTACCTCACCCTGAGCCACTTCCAAGAGTCACCAATCTTCCCAAGGTGCCTCTAGGGGTTTCGCTGTAGCCCAGAATACCAGCTCCTAACAAAGCTCTGTGACCAACAGTCCCAGGACTCTCCTATAAAGGGCAACCTCTTCTCAACTGAAATTCAGGAGGAGTGCATAGGGTTCTTTTTCCCTGATATGACCCAGAATACCAGCTGTTAACAGGGCAGAACAACCAGCAGTAACAGAGGTTCCACAATAGAGAGCAACCTCTAACCATCAGTCTTCAGGAGTACCTCAGAGAATACTTTGCCCTGCTATAACCTAGAATACCAACTCCAAAGACAGCTCCAGGGTTTCCCTAATAGAAAGCAACCTCCTGGCTCAGTCAAAAGGTGAAGCACACAATTTCTGAATAGCAGAGACTTGGTTGCCTCTTCCCAGTCACAAGGTCACTGTCAGTTTGTTCCTCTTTCATTATGGTGAGTAAATTCTCTGACCCCCCCCCCCCCCCCCGATTAGCTTCAGCTATCCTTCCTCTGTGTGTGCTTACCTTACTATTATTTTTATCCCCTTTAATGGATAATATCCCCCAAAGTGTATAAATGTGGTTTCATCAGCCTGCCTGTCTTTCCTTCAGTGAATAATTAACTTAAGGTGCTGCCCACCTCCCTCTCTGTTTAGCTCAGCCATGTAACATTTTACAAAATATATTTCTACTACAGTGCTGTTGTTCAGGCAAAATGACAGAAGCCTCTATTTTCTCAATGCAATGCAGACAGTTCTGCTTTTCGAACTCAATATGCCAAAGATCATCTCTCGCCCCAATTTCTCATTAAACCTTCCCTTTGGTGGGGGGGGTAGGGGGGAGGTTCATGTACAAGAAGAAAGAAAAAAATTGACAACTGCAAAGCAACAATGATCTCTACAGATAGCAGTGTGATATTTAACCGCCCTGGTTTTAGAATGCACAATATAGAAATATTGTTTCTTGTTGCTACAAACATATGCATGTGGATGCAAAGTGAAACTTCAAAAATAGTAATTCAGATGTAGCACAAAACTACTGTAAATATAGGGAAAAAAGGGGGAGTTTACCTTGTTCCACCCCCACCCCAGAAGGGGGTGGTCAGGGCCGCCGACCCTGGGCCCAGGCCTCCAAGGGGTGCCTGGCGCCGTGGTCTCTCTGTCTCTCCTGCTCCTGACAGGATCCAAGTGATCACATCCCGACTGGAGCAGGTGAGACAAAACTCCCACTTGGAAGCTGGGGAGCACCCAGAGCTTCCTCCAGTGCTACTGTTCTACCCATTGTTGAGTGGCTGCTTTTCCTCTTTTTGAAACCGAGCATGCCCTGAGAGGAAAAGCAGCCGCAGGGGCAGGCACTCAGCGCTGGAGGAAGAAGTCTTCTGCTGGTGGGGCCTCGGGTATTTAGCCAAGGTATTTAGGCAGCGGCAGCGATCGAGGGGGAGCAGTAGTGATGGGGGGCAGCAGCAGTCTACGATTGTGGGGGGGGGGGGGGGGCGGCAGCAGCCCTGCCCCAGGCCTGGTTCAGTCTTTCAGTAGCCCTAGGGGTGTTTGCTAGCATCAAGAAGATGCCGAGGTTCAGTGGACTAACATGTCTACCACACCACTTTACTTAGGAAGAAGAGAAAAAGGGGGCATGCATCTCCATCATGCAGGCTGGCAGGAAGAAGGAGGCCAGGATGAGGAGTGTGGCAAGCTGCCCCATGAACCTGGAGGTTCCTCGGGCCATGGGTCGTGGCTGCACTCCAGGCCACAGGGAAGAGGGCCATGGCGCTCAGAGGAGGGGCTGTGGGTGCTGGGTCAGCTGCACATGCACGTTTAGCAGGAGAGGGGTCAGAGGAAAAAGCCCCAGATCAGCTGCAGGTTGGATATCCCCCCCCCCCCCCCGGGGGAGTTTTTGCAAGCCAAGGTGAACCCTGGGGAAGCAGAGAGTTCCTGGTGAGTCCTAGGAAGGGCAGAGCACCGAAGCAGGCAACAGGAAGAAAGAAGGGGGTACAAGGAAAGCCTGGGGCAGAAGAGCTGTTGAGAAACAGACAGTCTGGGGCTGGGAACAGGAACAGTGGCAGCAGAGACAAGTCCAGACAAAAAGCAGGGCAGAGAAGAAAGTAGGACTGTGCTGAGAAGCTGTGCTGTGTTGGGACTAGGGCAGATCTGTGCTGGCAGAAGCTTTGGCTGTGAAGAGTAATGCAGTCCTGGGCAGTGCTGAAGAGAGCTGGGCCAGGGTGAGAAGAACATAAGCTGGAAGGGAGCTGTATGGCTGGAGCCCCAAATCTGTGAGAAGCCCAGTCTGTGTTCCTGTCAGCATGAGTGCCTGTCCTGAGAAGATGAAGTTTGCTCTGCTAGTGCCCGTAGCTGAACAAAACAAAATCCTGTATCTAAGTGCCTGCCTCCATGAAATACTAGTCTGCCAGTCTTGATTGTGGGGCCTCAGGGACACAGGTATCCAGGAGGAAAGAAAACAAAAAACAAAGAAAGGGGGAATATGCTGGGAGGGCTAGGTAGGAGGTCCCTTGCTTATCTTTTTATTTGAATTTAGCTAGTTCACACAGTTTTGCTGCCAAAGAATATACTAACTAAATAAGAAAGCATACACTGAGGACATGGATTCAGGGCTTTCTTTTTTTGAATTTTTATGAGCCAGGATAGTAGGTACTCTGGAGTTCCTGAGTTGACACTGCTACCTAAGGAGACATGGACACAGACACCTAATGTACCCATCGCAAGACAGCTGCAGTGTTAGCAAAGTTTTACTATGTCACTGTGTGCACACATGTTTATTTTCAGAGACAAAAAAGAAAAAAACTTTAGCTCAATAAGAAAATCTCAGATCTAAGTATACTAACTACCAGTACACACCCACTGTAAAATACCTGAGGGGAGTCTGGGTGTGTGTGAATCCGCTGAAACCTGTAGAGGAAAATTAAGAAATTTTGAGAACAAAGAATCAGGTTCATAGTAGACAGAACTGGAATTATGTTAAGGTAAAAGAGTAACTTTGTGTACTTATCTGATGCTGTGGTCCTTGAAAGCTGCTGGTTGTAGAGTTACTGAGTCCCAGTAGCTGAGGTACTGAAGGGAAACAAAGCAACATCTAAGGGCCTCTTTTACAAAGCCACACTAGCGATTCCTGCAAGGCAAATGAGAGGGAGCCCATGCGAATTGAATGGGCACATTTGCAGCACAGGAATCGCTAGCCCGGTTTTGTAAAAAAAAAGTTACGTTTTCTGCAAATATTTGGGATATATTGTGTTAAAATTACAGAAGTTAAATTGAAATTGTGGTAACTTTAATTGTAAACTTGAGCATCTTATTGCCGTTGTAATTTATTGCAAAGTATTTAACACTTTGTACCATTTTCTTTAATACCATCAAAATTCAACAAATGGTACCAACTTAAGAAACATAGCCAAGTGTTCCTTTTATTACTACTTAATAAAATATCTACATTTTTCTTGTCAGATCCCTTGGTTGCATGGAGTTTATTTGCAAAACCTACCAAAAACTGTGACATTGTTATCAAAAGATGTTCTATTGCATGTGGAAACTGAAAAGAATAAGACCATTCTTCCCAAGATCCGTCTTTCGCAACCTAGTGCAATCCCTCGTACTCAGTCATCTGGATTACTGCGATTCACTATACGCAGGTTGTAAAGAGCAAATACTGAGGAGACTTCAAACAGCCCAGAACACAGCAGCCAGACTCATCTTCGGAAAACCAAAATACGAAAGTGCAAAACCCTTACGAGAGAAGCTATACTGGCTCCCACTTAAGGAACGCATTACTTTTAAAGTATGCACATTAGTCCACAAAATTATTCACGGTGAAGCTCCAGCCTACATGTCTGACTTAATAGACCTACCACCCAGGAACGCTAAAAGATCATCTCGAACTTTCCTTAACCTCCACTTCCCTAATTGCAAAGGCATAAAATACAAGGTGCTGCACGCATCAACCTTTTCTTACATAAGTACGCAATTCTGGAATATACTACCAAGCAACTTGAAAACAATCCACGAACTAACCAACTTCCGCAAACTACTGAAGACTCATCTCTTTGATAAAATTTACTGTAAGGATCAATGCACATGAAGTCCACACTCACTGTTCCAGAAATACACCAATACATTCTCCTCTGAACTCTCATCCCCCGTAATTTTATCACACTTAAACCTTTACTCACAGAAAATGTTATACTGAAAGTTCTTTTGCTAAGGTTCTATTACCCTATTAATTTCCCGTTGTCTCTTTCCATTGTTCCATTGTTCTTTTCCTTGTCCTTGTCTTCGCTTAACTTCTCACAATGTAAGCCATAACTGATTTGTAACAAATCGTATCTCCATTATTTACAATGTATTGTAAGCCACACTGAGCCCGCAAATAGGTGGGAAAATGTGGGATACAAATGCAATAAAATAAATAAATAAATAAATAAAAACTATTTATTTATAGTAATTCTCTACTCCACCACTAGGGGATTTATATTATCTTATCTAACACAGCCAACGGCATTGTTAACACAAACATTGGCACAACTGCCCAATGTATCCATGTCTACTACAGCCCTCCTAATAGTTTATAGTTCATTTAAAAATTTGCTTGACTGCTCCAGGTGTCGAGGCAGAGCACAACGGTATACAATCTATACTTTACTCAGAAAAGAAGGGAACTCCAATAAAAATAGTAATAGGAAAGATAAGCATTCACACCAGAGAAGAAATAGGAGAACACACAGTAAGGAGAATGGGATAAACTGCCTCATGCTGGAGAGTCCCATCAGGTTGTCTCACCAAAAGCTTGCTTGAAAAGCCAGGTTTTAAGGTTTGATTTAAAACTCTTTAGGGAGGGATCACTATAGAGGGAGAGTGGAAGACTGTTCCAAGTGTGTGTGGGGGGGGGGGGGGGGGGGGAGGAAGAAAGCACGGTGTTGAGTGGATACTAGTTGAGCATGCGGCTTGGGAGAATTAATCGACTGTAAGGGGAGAATAAGAAATGGTAAGATAGGTGAGGTAGTCACCAATTTTAAGGACTTTAAAAAGTTATTTGGTTCCTTATCTGAAAAAAATATAATGAATGCATTGGCAATGCTGTCTCTCTACAAGCCCTCAGACAGAAGAAAATCAGTCCACCACAAAGCACCTCGTTTTGTATGTGCTAGTTTGGGCAAAATCAGAAGAAATGCAAATGTTCTTAGGCTGTAGATCAGTTTCCGATTTTGGGAAGGTTCAATTGCATGAAATGAGCATGCGCAGAAGTGCTGCAATCAGCAGCTGGAGCATCCTGCTGACTTCTGCTGCTCAGGCTGCACAGACAGGGCTCCGGTGGTGGGGCTTGAGCACCCCCCACCAGCCACTTGCAAACTGCCACAATTTTGGAGGGGGCCTGAGCCAGAAGGGGGGGGGAGGGAATTTCACCAGAAAAACAAAAAGTCCTGCTATATTTTATATCTTTTTATGGGGAGGGGTCAGAAATGTGAAGCCAACATATTACAGTTCAAAACGTTTGTGAATATATGCTCTCTCCCCCCCTCCCCCCCCCCCCCCCCCCCCCCACTTCTTAGCAGTTGAATTGACCTGACAAGACTGATCCGTGAATATTTGGTGTATACAAAAACAACATTTTCATTGTCTTTGATTGGTACTCTATTCACCACTGAGAGAATGTTCTTGGTTTCTCCTGGACCTGAAGCAGTTTACAGGTAAAATGTGGTCACATCAGGCTTTGTGCTGACTATCAGTAAAAGTTCTAAAGGCACTTCTGGTACAGCTTTCATGGTTCTCAGATGCTTTGTGCAAACCGTTCACACCTCTTGTTTGGGTCTGCAGAATATGCATTGCTAGAAAGACCAGCCTCTGAGATTTAATCTTTGCTTTTGTTGAGCACTCTTCTTTTTTCAGTGGACAGGCAGTAGAAAAGGTGAAGAGCAAGATCCATGGAGGTCATAAGAGTAGCCATACTGGGTCAGACCAATGGTCCATCTAGCCCAGTATCCTGTTTTTCCAAACAGTGGCCAAGCCAGGTCACAAGTACCTGGCAGAAACCCAAATCATGGCAACACTCCGTACTACAAATCCCAGGGCAAGCAGTTGCTTCCCATGTCTGTCTCAATAGCAGACTATGGACTTTTCCTCCAGGAATTTGTCCAAATCTTTTTTAAACCCAGATACGCTAACTGCTGTTACCACATCCTCCGGCAAAGAGTTCCAGAGAAACACTAGCTTCCTACAGCCTGTCTTGCCTGATTAACTCCACCTGTTTAAAATTGAGTCCAGCTGTTCTGTCATTTCTGTTCAATGGACTGCGAGTTTCCTCCATGACACACTTCTGTTTCTTTTTCTCTGTGAAGATTGATTCTGTGCTATGTGAAGACTTCATTGTTATATTAAACTTGTAATTAAAGGTGCTAATGTTTTGCTGGTTTCATTAATGAATCAAAGATTAGATGTGTGTGGTAAAGCACTTCTAAAAACATGATTCACAAACAGACATTTTTAATATGACACATTTCCTGCAGTTTCCAGATCCTGTGGAATGTTTTAAGACCTATGTTACAGAGCAGTTTGAAGCTTTCAGCTTTTTTCTGCAATCAAGTGTACCTGAGGTTTTACTGGCAAAAGTGTAGTTAAGAGCTTCTTAGCTGATAAGATATAGCTAATTAAATTCTTAGGAAAAACTGGAGTGCCTCAGACTGCAAGACAATGAGGGGCCCTTTTACTCAGGCGCTTAGGTGCCTACGAGCGTACAACGCACGTCAAATTAGAACTACCACCCGGCTACCGCGTGCCTGGGCGGTAATTCTAATTTTTACGCACATCCGATACATGCGGCAGAAAATATTTTTTCTTTTCTACCACGTGGCACTAACCGGGCGGTAATCGGCAGTGTACATGCGCTGCTGATTATCGCCCAGTTCACACATGAGACCTTACTGCTAAGTCAATGGGTGGCGATAACGTCTCAGGCCCAAAATGGGCACGCACCAATTTTTATTTTGCCATACGACCATTTTCGGACCCCAAAAAAGGCCTTTTTTTGCAGGCGCGCTGAAAAATGGACCTGCACACGTCCAATACATGTGCCAGTGTAGGCCATTTTTCAGCGCACCTTAGCAAAAGGCCCCTAGGAGTCTTAAATTACCCCTTGATATTAGCTGGCATCTGAGAGAACTCCTGAACTAAATCTACACAAATATAAGCTCAGCAGTGCTTTTCTATAAGTTCTTTGACTACAGTATAGGTTTACACTATAGCGTGCTCTTCAATAATTTCTGGACAGATCTTTGTGAAATTCACTTTATGTTAGCAAATTTCTACAAAATATATGGCCCTTTCTGCCCTGAATAGAACAATGTATTAGACTTCAGATTGCATGTCTCACACTCCAGTCCTGAAAGCCTAATGGTTTTTCAGTCTATCCAAAATATGTATATTAACAATAAACTGGAAGTGATGAGTGTGTAAAGAAAAAATTTCTAATATTTATTATGCATATTCCAAAACTCAAAACTAGATTGGTCTGATGGACTGGATTCTGATATCCCTACTTTGGGCATTCTTGGCTTTTGATTCTCATGTCAAGGCATTCTCACATGCATCATATTGTTTTTAGACTGACAAAAGAACAGCAAAATGTATCAGAAAGTAACAAAGTGGCACTCACCCCTTACAATAAGAGCAATTTTCAAAGGCAATATGACTTTTGAAAATTGCCCAGTAGATATGAGCATATGTGTACACATGTATTTCAAATACTTATGTACATGGGTTTAGGGAAGGCCAAGGTGGAGAGTGCATTTATATAAAAACATTTGGCTTTCCACAAGTATGCATACCGTTTTCCTTGGAAAAGTATCCATGCAAATACAGTTCTGAGTCAGTTTTTAAAGGAAACTACCAGTATACTTTATACACACACACCCATTTAAAGCATACAAATAAGGCAATTGTCCCCATCATCTTTGTGGCTATCTGGAGCAACTTGTTCCCTAGTATTTCACACAAATATGGTCTCTCTCATCCCCTATATGTGGTAAAAGCAGTTAGCTTAGGAGGGTTTAAAATGGTTTGGATAATTTCCTAAAAGAAAAGTCCATAAGCCATTATTAAGATGATCTGGGGAAATTCCACTGTATTATCTAGGATAAGCAGCATAAAATCTGTTTTACTGTTTTAGCATATTGACAGGTACTTGTGACATGGATTGGCCACTACTGAAAACCGGATACTAGTCTTGATGGACCTTTGGTCTGTCCCAGTATGGCAAGGCTTATGTTCTTATGTGCATATTGAACTGATAAAGAACCAGAAATCTCAGAATGCTAATATCTGGAAGTTCAGAAAATCAATACATTTTACCTTGTTCTTCCTAAATAGATTATAGCTCAATATAACTATGTCCCAGCCTGGTACTCCATGTACCACATCTCGATGACTGCGACTAAATCCAAGTCAGCCTCTTCCATGGCAATAACTAGATCTAAAATATTTCCTATACTATATACAGTTTTCCAGAGGTTGCCTTTTTTCCCTGCTTCCATACAAGTGTTTAATGTTTTACTTACATTAAGGTTTTTACTATCCTGGGGCCTTTGCTCACCCATCCTCAATGATCTTGGTTTAAAAGCTCTCTTCAGCAGGTTAGTCAGTCTGTTACAGAAGTCACTTTTTGCCCCTTCTTCAATTGGTGGACACCATCTCTTTTCATCAGTCCATGGTCCAAGAAGCCAAAACACTCTCAATGACACCATCCACGTGGTCATGTATTCATCTCCAGAATACAAGCTTTACTGTTTCAGCCTTTATCCTCAACAGGAAGGATTAAAAAGAATACCACCTATAGAAATCTCTGCTTTACCCTCTCTCCTGGAGCCACAAAGTCACTTTTGATACATTCAGGGTAGATACCAAGAAGTATCATTTTTGTCAATATGGATAAGCAGCACTGAATAATAGTAAGATAAATGAGCTTCAGCAAACTCTCCTTAATATCTCAGATCTTTGAACCAGGCAGACAGCATACCTCCTCGGATATCACATCTGGTTGGCAGATGGACACCTCTATACCCCTTAGAAGGAAGTATCCAAAGACTATTTCTTAGTGGTCACTAATCCTGTATACTGAACACACACTATCCATAGATGTTTATTTAATTGAATATGTTCCATATTTAAAAAAGGATGTTGTGTGTTCCTGGGTATACATGTTGAATGTATACATTTCCAACTTTGGGGGGGGGGTTATTTTTAGTTTTAGGATGGGGTTTTTGTTTACTATTTTGATATTTAATGTCTCAAAACAAAATTTATAGTTTGTAGCAGGGGTTATATAATAAACTTGTCACAAAAACCCAACGCCATGCTTTTTCATAAACATCAAAACTGCAGCCTTCAAAAAGTAAACAACCTTGACTCTTTTATTCTTAAATGTTTAGAAAAATTATTCAGAAAAAAACTTTTAAAACCAATTAAATAACTTAACTTCATATGACGGACCAGACGCCTTGCGCCATGTTTCGCCCTCCTCTGCTTCAAGGTGGGGTCCATTGAGCCAAATGCTCTTACTTCCTTCACATTATTTTGAGTAAAGGGCTTTCACTTTATTGCTGCAGTTACTGATATTGCCACACCTTGATTATTGCAATATCCAGCACTTGGGGCTATCTTCGAAGCTTGTGAGAAAGCTTCAACTGATTCAGAACACTTCAGCCAGACTAATATTTAAACTTAGCAAGCTTAATAGCATTTCCTCTCACATAGCTAATTTGCATTGGCTTCCTGTTCAGGAAAGAATCTTATATAAATCGGCCTGCTTGATGTTCCAAATTGGAGTTGCATCAGATTGTTGATAAATCTGGCTATTGTGCCACTAACTTGGTTCTCTGCACAATTACACAGTTCCATTATACTCCGTCCTTTCCTTTTTAAAGGTGTTCACTTTTTTACGATGGCCAATACATGTTTTTGTCTCTGCAATTGCTTTTTGGAATTCTTTTCCTTTTGTTATTAGAACTCAGACAAATTATTATGTATTTTGAAGAAAGCTGAAAACAGTTTTGGTAGATTGTGATTTTGTAAAATATATTTTATGTTTTAAACTTATTTTAATGTGTTGGTGTCATTCTTAATCTGAAGTAGAGGAGTGTGGTAGCCGTGTTAGTCCACTCTTAAGGTTATCAATAGAAATCAAACAAAATAAAACATGGAAAAGAAAATAAGATGATACCTTTTTTATTGGACATAACTTAATACATTTCTTGATTAGCTTTCGAAGGTTGCCCTTCTTCCTCAGATCGGAAATAAGCTAGCACATTTGTCCAATAAAAAAGGTATCATCCTATTTTCTTTTCCATGTTTTATTTTGTTTGATTTCTATTGATTCTTAATCTGTAAACTGCATTTGACCCTAATCAGGGGATATGGTGGTTAATATGAATCCTGTTGATGTTCATAGTGATACGTTTTGAAGGCTGCAATTTTGATATTTTTGAGAAAACACAACATTGTAAAACAAAATTCTACATCACATGTACTTAGGTCCCAAAGTTCAAAAGGACTTATGTTAACTGGCCTCTGTCCACCCATTTTCAAAGGCAGTAGACAGATAGTGCCAGCAAAAATCACTCTGCTTCAGCACAGTCTGTTCTGTGCCCAGACACAGTTCGAGCAAAGCATGGACAGTAATGCCTAGCTATACTAATAAACTCCATGGCTATACATTCAGAGAATAATTTATACAACAGGGCACCTAAGTTGAGAGGGCAAGTGAGTGTCTATTTACACTTGCTCAGGAGCAAGTGTAAATGTTGCATGTAAATTGTGACTCCATCCACATTCTACCCAAAACCTGCTTCCAAACAAGCCTACACTAGAATTACATTCAAATATGTACATTCTTGCCACTGTGCATGCTTGCAGATAGGAGGTAATTTTATAAATGGCATTTTACACAGCTATACTATTAAATTCAAATTTATGGAAATGAGACTTGATATACCACCTTTTTGAGGTTTTTGCAACTACATTCAAAGTGGTTTACATATATTCAGGAATTTATTTTGTACCAGGGGCAATGGAGGGTTAAGTGACTTGCCCAGAGTCACAAGGCGCTGCAGTGGGAATCAAACTCAGTTCCCCAGGATCAAAGTCCACTGCACTAGCCACTAGGCTACTTAGACCAACTTGAGCATTACGCTCTGGAGATAAGGGATTGTTGGATGTTCCGTCCTTTAAAAAAATTCAACTTGATATTTATTGTGACTTCATATCTATGGTAACAGGTTCAATACTTTAGAATGGAAAGGAAAAGGGAAGGGGATGGGATTTGATATATCACCTTTCTATGGTTACAATCAAAGCAGTTTACACATTGCATTCGGGTACTTATTATTTAGTACCTGGGGCAATAGAGGGTTAAATGACTTTCCCAAAGAGCTCTACCTCAATGAATTTGTTCTATCACGGCACTCCTTACTTTTAGGAAATACTTGAAAGTATATTTCTTTCAGCAAGTGTTTTCTTAAGACAGTTTTATGTTTTAGCTCAATTAAGAGTCTTTTGCTCAGCACTTACGATTGGTAATGGTATTTTTAAAGGATATTGTGATTTTATTTGTGATGTTTGTTATTTTAATATTATGTTTGTTTTGTTGTGAACTGCCTAGAATTGGAGATAGTGCGGGATATAAGAGGTTGGGTTTTTTTTTTAATAAACATGAAAATGCCTTTACAAAACTACCCCTAGCAGCTGAATTATCTGCACTTTACATATAGCTAGGTATTATTGTCTACACTGGCACAATAGCGATACAGTAGTTCTGAAGCAATTAGAGCTATTTTTGCTGATGCCATAGTCTTATTCACATATTGAAACTCTGTAACTCTGCCTGCCTTGGGTCCTGTATGTGAAACTAGGAGCATTTTTGTCTGGGAATGCTACCTTGGAACGTCTGGATTTCAACTTCTTACCTAAACCTCCCTTCTGCACCATCCTATGTCATTAATATCCACATGTGCCTCAACAGCTAGCTTAATAATTTGTCTGTCTGGTATGGAACAATCCTGATGCCCACCAGTCACCCAACTATCCACATTTTAATGATCGTACCACCAATTAGAATGGACAGTTATCCTAATCCTTATCTCTTGGGAATGCACTCCTAGAGAAACATTACCTAGGGGCAGTGTAAAAGCCAGATTTGCAGGATCCCCGGAATTTTCCGGATCTGTTAAGTACTACCTTAAGATTGGAGTGCTTCTTTGTTTTGCCAGCCGCTAGTGTTTACAGAGCGGCAATTCTCATGGTCAGCAGGAATGGGAATGAAACGTTATGATAGTTAGGAGCAGGGAAGGTGGGAGAAAGGAACCTACTGTGGGAGGGGGGAAGGGATTGAAGGGAATTGAGAGAGAGGGAATAAGTTGGACAGTGTTAGGAAAGAGCAAGCACAGACATGCCAGCTAACGTAGGATGGGGGTGGGGGTGTTGCAGAGGAAGACCATGAGATGTTTTAGATAATAGAGGGAGAGATTGCAGACACTTTCTGCATTTAAAGGCATGCATGACAGGAAGGGGAGAGATGCTGCACACCAAGGATCCAACTGGATCCAGCAATAAGTTTCTCCACAAGGGCTGATACACCTGGATCCAACAGTAAGTTTTACCAAAAGGGCTGAATCCACCAGGATCCTGCTGTAATTTTCACTACAAGGGCTGGAAGCACCTGGTTACAGCAGTATTCACCTCCAGAAGGGCTGGATTAACCTAGATCCAGCAATGTCTCTCCAGAAGGGCTAGATATTGTTTATCATTTATTAATTTTATTTACTACCTACTTTGCAAGAAAATCAGAGCGGTTTACATTTGATGAAATCCAATAAAATCAGAAAATAACTCCATTATGAGGTAGGAAAGAACAATCACACAAGGTTCTTACACCACTGCTACAGTTTTCTAAAATTCATCTTTTCAAACCTAACAAATAATGCAAGGAGCTGAATCACTCAAACCTAGCAGCAGTTCCCCATTACAGGAACAAACTGCATTCAAGTCTCAAAAGCAAGTTGAAACAAATAAGTCTTCAAAGCTCTGCGAAAGGAAGAGTAGGAGGTGCC
This sequence comes from Microcaecilia unicolor, assembly GCF_901765095.1. Taxonomy (NCBI): domain Eukaryota; kingdom Metazoa; phylum Chordata; class Amphibia; order Gymnophiona; family Siphonopidae; genus Microcaecilia; species Microcaecilia unicolor. Next base: position 133,623,312 of record NC_044035.1, on the reverse strand, counting down.
CAACCAAAGATGTTGTGAAAGTGCATTCCACAGAGCAGGTGCAAGAAAAAAAAAAGACACACCCTGGTGAACTCTCATCTGGATCTAGTAGGACTTGGGATAATCAGTCTGTTATCTCTTAAACATAGAAACATGACGGCAGATAAAGGCCATATGACCCATCCACTCTGCCCATCTTCTGTAACCCCTAATTCTTCCTGTTCCTATTTCATTTTATGGTCATTATACATATATATTACATATTTAATACTGTGTCAATTCTGTATATATACATATTTTTATGTATTTTTATGTGTATTACATTTTATCTATATATGTTATTGATTTTACATGTGTGTTCATAGACTCCTGAGGAAGACCTTTTTAGGCCGAAACACGATTCATGTTGAGTCTTGGCTATCAAAATAAAGAAGATTGGTTTGGTCATTGTCTGATGCTCTTTCTATTGTCACCTTTGCTGTGTTCGTGTAGCTTGTGTATCTGCAAGGGTTGCTGTCCTTCTGTTTCCTGCTGTGCCTTAATTTTTCCTATACCATATCTAATTGCTAGGCAAGTCAGAATGGTTTACAATATGTAAAAACTAATAGTAGGAAAAGAACTCTATAAAATTACAGGACAGATTCCATCCATTGCAAAAGCACACAAGAGACATAAAATCAATTCTAGATCGACCAATCCATTCATACAAGGTAGCATAATATCAGGCATTCAAATGGGAAGCAGTAAAACGAGTTCAAATAAAATGTATTTTTATATTTCTGGTTGCAGAGACCCACCAACAGAGACTAAATAGTCACGGTGAGTTAAATGCCAACTGAAAAAAATGTGATTTTAAGGCAGAATGAAAAAGAGTATATGATCTTTCCAGACGATTTGGTTGGAGGAGTGAATTCTTTAGAGCTGGTGCAAGACAATAAAAGGCTGAGTTTCTTGTAAATTCCCACCTAGCTTTGGAGGGTGGAGAGATGACTAGTCTATTGTCAGTTAATGAATGAAGAGTGCAGGCTGGAGTATACGGAATGGTTAAAGAGGCCAGATAGGAAGGAGTAGCTGTATATAAAATTGTGTATCAGTGTGAGAACCTTAAACTTTATTCTAAATTCTATTAGGAGCCAATGAAGACATTGAAGAAGAGGGAAGACTCTATCAAATCTAGAGGTCCAACAAATAATGTGAGCAGCAATATTCTGTAATGTCTGTAAACAAAATATTTATTTTTATCATTTTCACTTATAAAACCACTTGTCCCTGAAACATACTCAAAACAGAATAATCGATTTGTGTATCTAAAATGTTAACTTCTACAAAACAGATGAGGTGAAGATTTAGTTAGTTAGCTCTGCATTTGTACCCCACATTTTCCAATCAAGTTATCGCTGTTTCAAGTAGATGTGAGCTTTGTTCAATTTCCATGTGCACCAATAAAAGAAGAGTTAATTTTACTTCCATTTGCTTTCAATCTATTCCATCTTTACAACACTAGGCTTCCCAAGGCAGATTACAACAACAGTTAAGATGAACCCATCAGGAAACAGGATACCCTCACTTAAATTTGGCCATGTATTACTGTATTCTATAGAACAGTGTAGAAAGATTAGCACAATTTACAGGTTATATTACTGCTCTTTCTACCACCTACAATAACTTTTAAGCTGTTTTAGTGTTATTCAATTTTATTTCAAGATATATACTACTACTACTTATTTCTATAACACTACTAGATGTACGCAGCGCTGTGCACTGGACATGAAGAGACATTCCCTGCTCAAAAAAGCTTACAATCTAACTAGGACAGACAAACAGGAAAAATAAGGGGTAAGGGAATTACTAAGGTGGGAATGATAAGAATGGGTGCTGAACAAGTGAGTAAGGGTTAGGAGTTAAAAGCAGCATCAAAAAGGTGGACTTTTAGCCTAGATTTGGGGACAGCCAGAGACGGAGTTTGATGTACAGGCTCAGGAAGTCTATTCCAGGTATATGGTGCAGCAAGGTAAAAGGAACGGAGTCTAGAGTTAGCAGTGGAGGAAAAGGGTGCAGATAAGAGAGATTTACCCAATGAACGGAGTTCCCAGGGAGGCGTGTAGGGAGAGATAAGAATGGTACTGAGGAGCTGCAGAGTGAATGCATTTGTAAGTCAATAAGAGGAGTTTGAACTGTATGCGGAAATAGATAGGGAGCCAATGAAGTGACCTGAGGAGAGGGCTAATATGAGCATAGCGACACTGGCAGAATATAAGCAGCAGAATATAAGTGCAGCAGAGTTTTGAACAGATTGAAGGGGAGAGAGATGGCTTAGTGGGAGACCTGTAAGAAGCAGGTTGCAATAGTCTAAGCAAGAGGTGATAAGAATGTGGATAAGGGTTCTGGTAGTGTGCTCAGAAAGGAAAGGATGAATTTTGGTGATATTATAGAGAAAGAAATGACAGTTTTTAGCAGCCTGTTGAACATGTGCAGAGGAGAGAGAAGAGTTGAAGATGACCCCAAGGTTACGAGCTGATGAGACAGGGAGGATGAGAGTGTTATCCACACAGGTAGATAATGGGGGAAGAGGAGAAGTTGGTTTAGGGGGAAAGATAAGAAGCCCAGTCTTGGTCATGTTTAGTTTCAGATGGCGGTGAGACATCCAGGCAGCAATGTCAGACAGGCAGGCTGATACTTTGGCCTGGATTCCTGCTGAAATTTCTGGTGTGGAGAGGTAGATGTGGGAGTCACCAGCGTAAAGGTGATACTGAAAACCATGGAATGAGATCAGAGTACCAAGGGAAGAAGTATAGATGGAGAAAAGAAGAGGTCCCAGGCAGTGGCGTAGCAAGGGGGGCGGAGGGGGCGGTCCGCCCCAGGTGTCAGCACAAGGGGGGTGCTCTACCGCTCCCGCAGCTTCTAGGCACCCCCCCCTGCACCCAAAATCCCCCCTCCCGCCATAGGCGCCTCGATGGTATAACCCTCCTCCTCCTTCCTTCCCGCCCTCAGTAACCCTCCTCCTCCTCTCCGCCCCCCCCCCCGTGTCATAACCCTCTACTTCCCGTGGTGGCAGCGGCGTCAGTTCTGTTACGAAGAAGGCACTGCAGGCTCCCCTCCAGCTTCAGCTTCTCCCTTCGCTCTTCACACAGTGAGTGTCCCGCCTTCGCGATGATGCATTTCCTGTTTCCGCGAAGGCGGGACACTCACTGTGTGAAGAGCGAAGGGAGAAGCTGAAGCCGCAGGGGAGCCTGCAGTGCCTTCTTCGTAACGGAACTGACGCCGCTGCCACCATGGGAAGTAAAGGGTTATGATACGGGGATGGGGGGGCGGAGAGGAGGAGGAGAGCTGCCGTGGGCGGGAAGGAAGGACTCAGAGGGATAGGGAGTGGGACCATTAAAGAGAGCCCCCTGTGTTTGTGGGGGCAGCAGTCAGGTGAAGGAAGGAAGGAACGGAGAGGGCAGGGGAGAGAGGAGAATGCTGGACGTGAATGGGAGGGGAGAGCAGGGGGAGAGAACAGATTGCTGAACATGGAGAGAAGGGGAGGGCATGGAGGAGAGAAGGGGAAGGCATGGGGGAGAGAAGAGATCGCTGGAGAGGAGGGGAGGGCAGGGGAGAGAGGAGAATTGCTGGACATGGATGAATGAATGGGGGCAAGGGAGAGAGGAAATTTGCAGGATATGGGTGGATGGAGGAGAGTGCAGGGGAGAATGCAGAGTGGTTGGACATGGATGGATGGAGGGGAGGAAAGTCAGGAAGGAAATGCACATGGATGGAAGAGAGAAGAGAGGAGAAATGTTGGACAAGGATGGAGGGAAGGAAAGACAAAGGAAGGAGAGGCACATGGAGAGAGGGCAGATCCTAGATGGAAGGGGCAGGGAGAGAGGGCAGACTTTGGATGGAGGGGACAGGAGAGAGAGGGCAGACACTGGATGGCAGGGAGAGAGAGAGAAGGCAGATGCTGGATGGAAGGAAGACAGTGAAAAGAAGATGAGGAAAGCAGAAACCAGAGACAACAAACTAAGTAAAATATATATTTTTATTTTTTTGCTTTAGGATAAAGCAGTATTGTAGCTGTGTTAACAAATGCTTATAAATAGAACATGGAAATAAGGTAATCTTTATTGGACTAATTTTAATATATTTTGACTAACTTTCGGAGAACAAAACCCCCTTCCTCAGGTCAGGATAGGATATTGTAAAATCACTATACTGTACTGATCTGAGGAAGGAGGTTTTGGCCTCTGAAAGCTAAATGTATTAGTCCAATAAAATGGTATTATTTTATTTTCTGTTTCTGTGGTGTTGCATTGTATGCTCAGTCTGGCCTCTTTGGGGTTCAGTTTAATTTTTGTCTAAATGGAAAGTTTGATTACTTATTCTATAGTGGTTTAGGGTTTATCTGTGTTTGTGAAAAAAACACGGCTTTCAGTTGGCATTGACTGTGCAGGATCGACGATCTGTACTATTCTGTCTGGCTACGTTTTACAATAGGTGAATTGAAGTTCTAGTGCTCACTGTAATGTTTAAGATGCTTTCCTTTTCTTTATGTGACTCGTAGAAATTACTGCTTATGGTATGGTAAAATTGTTCTAGAGATCCTGAGTGTTTTGTATTCTCGGTATGCCTAGTACTGGATTTTTTTTTTTTGGGGGGGGTGTTAAAAAATGACCGGCCCCGGGTGTCAGCTACCCTAGCTACGCCACTGGTCCCAGGACAGATACCTGAGGTTCACCAACTGATTATGGGATAGAAGTGGAGGAGGATCCACCAGAGTATACACTAAAAGTACAATGGGGGAGAGAAGAAAAAAACCAAGAACCTTTCAAATCAATAAAAAAGCTGTCAAATAAAAAAAATTAAAATCATTTATTCTCCACCTTTTAAGGCACTGCCTATCCAAATGGAACAGCTTTAGGCTTTTTAAAGATGGACCACGCATAGGCAGTCCATTATTTCTAATAAACTTTTGCAATTTTTTCAATAGCACTTGCTATTGTTTTGGGTGTACCAATGAGGCAGCAAGCTAGGTCTGCTGGCTTCAGCACCCATAATGGACCAGATAGGTTCATTCTGTCTCCTGTCTCAATCTAACCTCCTTGATCCAGATCATTCTCTGTCCTCTTATCTTCCCCCTCCCTGAGTGAAAACGCTTCACCCTTAAATCCCCTTCCCTGTTGCCACAAGGCATTAGTTACTAGCTACTGCAAACACAATTTAAATAGAAATTATTAATGCAGCTTGTTACCAGAGTTGACAGATGGTGAAAACTTTTACAGCCCAATCCATGCCAAAAAGGAGCCCAACAAACTATACAGCCCCCTCCCCCGGTAGTCACTGCCTCACCTGTGTGCTGCTATGTGGCTCTTGCTCTGCCTGCTCCTCCAAAAATCCCATATGTTCATTGCTCATGTGTTTGCTCGCCGCCTCGCAGGGCTGATGATGAGGGAGAGGTCTGTGGGGGCTGAAGAAAGAAAATGGAAGGTACTGGACTCATAGGGGGACTGAGAGGGAGAGGTGCTGGACCTGACGGTGGAGGGGGAGAAGAGAGATGCTGGACCTGTAGAGGGGAGTTGGCAGGAGAGAGAGGAATGCCAGACCATGGAAGGGAGCAGGGGAGAGGTGGAGATGCCAGACTGTGGAGAGAGATGGGGAGGGAGAAAGAGTGTGAATAGAGAGATCCTGGACTGTGGGGGATGAAGAGAAGAGAGGGACAGAGATTCTGGACCCTCAGGAGATGTGGCTACACAATTCTGATGCCATGCTCCTTCTCAGACTGTATAGGCAGTAAACTGCATACAGCAGGCTTTCATTTCCGGTGCATGTTTTGCCATTTACAAAACTCAGGAAGAAGCACAGCATTGGAATTTGTGTAGCTGCATCTCCTGCTACCAGGCTGGGTTTCCTGTGATTGCACTCCCCTCTGAGCAATTCTCTGCTGAACATTGAAGCTGCATTTTTGAGGGGGGGGGGGGCAGAGAATTGTTACACCATAAGGTTGAGGGGAAGCAGGAAGGGACAGGGAATTGCTAGACCATAGATGTTGAGGAGAAGAGAGAGGAGACATGGAGTTGCTGGACCATAGGTGTGGAAGATAAGAGAGAGGGGACAGGGAGATGCTGCATTATAGGGGTGAAAGAGAGAGAGGGACTGGGAGATGATGGGCTACAAGTGTGGGTGCAGAAAGAGAGAGGAGATGCTGGGCTTCAAGGGTATGAGGGGAGGGAGGGAAGATGTTTGGCATGATGGAACCATGTGGGAAAGACTATGGAGGTTCTCAAGGAGATAAGTGAAAGGAGGATGGTGAGTTCAGACAGTAGAAGTGTAATAATGGGGAGTGGGTGAAAAAGAATAGGATGTAAGGAAAGGAATGAGACAGGAGAACTATGGGGTGAGAGGAGGTGATGGAAAGTTGATAGGTAACTGAAATATAGATGGAGGACTGAAGAGTGAGAGGGTAAAATATGAGTGTGCAGAGAGAAAAGAGAGAAAGAGGAAACATGACAGAGGTAGATGGAATGGAAGAAGAAAGGAAGAAAGTAGAGAAAGGACAAATGGACAACACCCACTGGAAAGAAAGCCTAAGACAGAGAGGAAAGCAAAAAAAGAGAAACTGATACCAGCATGCTTGGAAAAATAAAATGCCCAAACAACAACGGTAGAAAAAAAAGTGATCTTTGAATTTATTAGGTGGAATATGTTAGCTTTGGGGAATGTGCATCATAGATATGTCTATGTATTTTATTCAGTACAACAGTGCAGTTCCATTTTTATTTCTCCTAGGTTGTGGTACATGTATAATGTTTTGGGGTTCCCAGCTCAATTTTTGTCTTTACATTTCTGATTCTAATTCGTAATCCCTTGTTCTGTATTTGGTGAAGGTTTGTCTGTCTTTTGCGTGTGACTGAGGTTTGTTATTTGGTTTGCATGTAGTTTGTATGTTGAACTCTGTAGCAGTCTCACTTGTTCTGTTTTACCAGTATTAAGTGTATTAGTGTTCTAGGACCCTGTGTAATATTTGTAGTGCTGCCTGTTCTAAGGTAGGGTTCATGTCGTTTGAATCATAAGAATTAGTACTGCTGTTGTATGGTTGGTTTGCTACATGTATTTTTGAGTTAGGATTTTTTTCAGGTTTTGTATTTCACAATGTTCCTGGTAGTGGAAAGATTTATGTTGCTATTATGCAAATCATTCAATCAACAAAGTTCTCTAAACTTATTTTTGTGGACCATCAGAAGTTGGGCAACTTGGAATAATACTTTCCTGTACCAACACCAAGGATTTTTTCAGGTTTTATATTTCACATTCTTTCTGGTAGTGGAGAGTTTTATGTTGTTACTAGTAAAAAAGGCCCGTTTCTGGCTGAAATGAAATGGGCGCTAGCAAGGTTTTGCACGGAGTGTGTATGTTTGAGAGAGTGTCTGTGAGAGTGACTGTGTGAGAGTGAGAATGTGCAAGTGTGTGTGTGTAACAGAGAGTGGGTGTGAGTGTGTCTGTGAGAGAGCGTGTGTGTATGTGAGAATGAGTGTGTGGGAGTGCATATGTGAGACAGTGAGTGTCCTTCCCTGTCCCCCCTGTCAGGTGTCAGGACTGGGGTGATTGTGGACAGTCATGAAGGCAGCCCCTACCAAAATAATGAAAGCAAGACCATTTGTATAATAATCAGTGCATTCCAGAGAACAAAATGGAGCAAGTTCCCACATGCTATCTTTTGCTTTCTGTATTCAGTAGGTGACAGGCTTGCTAGACTTACCTAAGTGGCTGCAGCTGCAATATACTGAAAAGAAAGCAAGGAAACCTATGAGACGTAGATACGGCCGTCCCCTTGGCCTCTGACGCTCCTCCCTTCTTCTATTTGACTTCCCTCTGATAGGTCCGTCATTCGGTGTGACGCTCCTCCCTTTTCCTGTTTCAGTTCCCTTTGATAGGTCAGAGCGGTGCAGCTGTGACACTCCTCCCTTGTCTGATAGGTCAGGGCGGGGCAGAGATGTAGTGTGCTTAAAAATGGTTGCAGAGCTTCGAACATATGAACTGTTGAAGCCTCAGAGTGTGCTTTAGAATGTTGAGGGTGCTTTTTATGTGCAGATGGGGCATGGCCTACGGCCCAGATGGGCGTGGCTGAGACTGAGGGTGAGTAGTCTGAATAGCCTAGCCTACCAGGAGGACAGGAGTTCAGGACAGATGGAGTGAGCTTCAGAACGTCTGAGGGGGGATTTTATTTATATAGATTATTCAAATCATTCAATCAACAAAGTTCTCTAAACTACTAAACTTATTTTTGTGGACCATCAGGAGGTGGGCAACTCAGAATAACACTTTCCTGTACCAACACCAAAATTTTCCTGCACCAACACCAAAATACTTTTATGTACCAATACCAAATTTTAACTATCTAAAACATTCTATAATCATGTATAACCGTGATTGCAAGATAAAAATTCCTCTGTATATATAATGACATGAGTTTCAGAATTAGGGTTTTTTTGTATTTATTTCCAAATGTATTTGTTTTCCAAATTTTTGTACCGCCTACAACTAAATGGTTTATGGTATGGTAACTTCCTTTGAGAAAATGTGCTAGATCTGATCTGCACTTCTTGTTGTGGGGAGATAGGGTTTTTGTGGTTGCAGAGCACTTACATTCAATTCATAAGAAACTGTATTGGACCAAAGATCTGTGAGGGCCATGTATGCAGTGTGCCATGTATGTGAGCATTGTTTGTCAGATGTGTCCTGAATGAAAACAGATTGAAAACCACTGACCTAGAAGATAGGGTCATAGGATCACCAGAATAATGCTTTCCCTCCAGGTGACCTCTCTCCTCCAAGGCAGCACAAAAGCTGCCAAACTTCAGTTGGGACTGCTCTACTATGTTTCTAAAGGTCTCCTTTACATCTCTGGTTGCCTTAGCTTCTCCAAGTCCACTCTAGCCTCTAGCAATTATATTCATTCTCTGAGAACCAGGGACTTCTTGTACCAAATGCACACATAGAACCTCTCACCAACTGAGAACTATCCATATATGTGGCACTCAGTGCAAAATACTGGATAACACACTTTCCTCTCCCCCACCCCCATCTCGCTGGAACTGTGTCTGCATATTAGTAATTTAATTTAATTTTGATATTTATAGTCCGCTCTACCTTTAAGTTCTAGGCGGAGGAATAAATCCAGTTATAAAGACATTTTACATTGGAACTTGAATAATCAGGAAAAACCCGTTGCTAGTTATTTAAGGTTGCTAAGGGAGTAGAGATGTTTAAATTAATATAAAGTCCCTTAAATTTATTTGCTATACTTTCAGGCTTATTTTCGAAAGAGAAGGGCGCCCATCTTTCGACACAAATCGCAAGATGGGCGTCTTTCTCCCAGGGTCGCCCAAATCGGCATAATCGAAAACCGATTTTGGGCATCCTCAACTGTTTTCCATCGCGGGGACGACCAAAGTTCATGGAGGCATGTCGTAAGCATAGCGAAGGCGGGACTGGGGCGTGCTTAATATATGGGCATCCTCGGCCAATAATGGAAAAAAGAAGGGCATCCCTGACAAGCACTTGGCCGACTTGGTCCATTTTTTCTTGCGACCAAGCCTCAAAAAGGTGCCCAAACTGACCAGATGTCCACCGGAGGGAATCGGGCATGACCTCCCCTTACTCCCCCAGTGGTCACTAACCCCCTCCCACCCTCAAATATAAACTTTAAAAATATTTTTTGCCAGCCTCAAATGTCATACCCAGCTCCATGACAGCAGTATGCAGGTCCCTGGAGCAGTTTTAGAGGGTACTGCAGTGCACTTCAGGCAGGCGGACCCAGGCCCATCCCCCTCCCTACCTGTTACACTTGTGGTGGTAAATGTGAGCCCTTCAATACCCACCAGAAACCCACTGTACCCACATCTAGGTGCCCCCTTTCATCCCTTAGGGCTATGGTAGTGTTGTACAGTTGTGGGTAGTGGGTTTTGGGGGGCTTAACACCCAAGGTAAGGGAGCTATGCACCTGGGAGCAATTTGTGAAGTTCACTGCAGTGCACCCTAGGGTGCCCGGTTGGTGTCCTGGCATGTCAGAGGGACCAGTGCACTACGAATGCTGGCTCCTTTCATGACTAAATGACTTGGATTTGGTCGTTTCTGAGATGGGCGTCCTTGGTTTCCATTATTGCCGAAAACCGGGGACGACCATCTCTAAGGTTGACCTAAATGTTGAGATTTGAGCGTCCCCGACCTTGTTATCGAAACGAAAGATGGACGCCCATCTTGTTTCAATAATACGGGTTTCCCCGCCCCTTCGCCAGGACGTCCTGCGAGGACATCCTCAGGAAAACTTGGGCGCCCCGTTCGATTATGCCCCTCTTTGTCAGTGACCTACAAGGGAATTACAATTAATCAATTGCTAATGTCAGGGTAACTCATTTGTTGATTAAAATCTCTTGTTAACTCTTGTGAAAAACATTTACCCTCCTATTCTCTTAATTGAAGCAACAGCCTATATATCAGTGGCTCTCAACCAGGTATTTGGGACACACCTAGCCAGTCAGGTTTTCAAGAAACCCACAATGAATGTATGAGATAGATTTGCATACAATTGAATTAGTGCATGCGTACTTATCTCATGCATATTCATTGTGGTTATCCTAAAAACCTGACTGGCTGGGTGTGTCCTGAGGACTGAGTTGAGAAACCTACTATAAATCAAAGAATGTGACTAGGTGGGTGGGAATCAATCACAAATGCAAACTGTTTTGATTAACTGTTCTCTAGCTTTTTAAAAAATCTTTATGTTTGTTAATTTAACATTCTACCAAATACCCAAATAAGACAAAAAAATTATTGCATCTTAGCCCTTAACATATTCCACTATAAACATCAACTACAAGGGAATGTGAACCACTCAATTTGTCATAAGTACGTAAGTATTGCCACACTGGGACAGACCAAAGTCCATCAAGCCCAGCATTCTGTTTCCAACAGTGGCCAATCCAGGTCACAAGATCCCGAAAAAGGTCAATACATTTTATGCTGCTTATCCCAAAAATGAGCAGTGGATTTTCTCCAAGTCAATTTAATAATGGTCTATGGACTTTTCCTTTAGGAAGCCATCCAGACCTTCTTTAAACCCCGCTAAGCTAACTGCCTTTACCACATTCTCTGGCCAACTACTTATTATTAGGGGCAAGACTTATCATTGCCTACCACTGGAAACATCAGAGTGATCCTAGAGAAGAGAGTTGGTGGGTAAAGGTTTGGGCTTTAGAATCAAAGGAAAGAGTGGCTGCAAAGTTTCAGGATAAGCTACTTAAATTCAAGTCAGTATAGAAATCTTTGATGGAATTTCAGAAGATATAAAATGCTCTGCAACTCGGACAATGGTTGCCCTCTAGCTTTTAAACATAGACAATGTATCAGCTTATCAACTTAACCCAAAATCTCTCTTGTGAACTGGATGGGCCATTGTTGGGGACTGGATACTGGGCCTGATAAACCTTGTTCTGACTCTCATGGCTTATCTTATGGTCTTACAATCTCCAAGTGAATACAAAATTGATGACAAAATATGGGCTAGATTTATACTAGGAGCATTGTGTCGAGCACCGATGGAGGTTTAACAAGTCTCTACATACTTTGCATACTTTTACATCTGCCTACTACTATTATCATAACTCTAGCAAACATCTAAGGAAATTGTCCATAGTCCTCTCTGAAATAACTTACCAAATGTGCCATAGCTCACTCTCAGTAGCAGAGCCAGACATGCTATTTTGGGTGGGCCTGAGCCCAAAGTGGATGGACACACAATTCCTCTCTCCCTCCTCGCCCTGTGCCACAAGTCCTGCCCTGGCACCTGCATGAGTGACCCCAACAAATAATAAATACCTGAGCTGGTAGGGATCCCTAAGCCCTGACAGCTGAAGAGGTCCTCTGGAGGCTAGAACAAATCAATCCCCTACTCTCTTATATCTTGAGCTATCTTCCCCTCCTTCCTCTCCTTCTATCAGCCTTGACCACTCTCCTATGGTATAAATGCTTTCAGATGGTTCTCTAGCCATGATGTACTCATGGTCCTTCTTTAATCTTCCTTCTCTTTGCACTTTCACCAAGCGGATTCACTCCACCTGCTCCCTTGACCCTGTGACCCTCCTCTTGGTTTAAGATTCGGCAACATGTCCTCATCCCATCAGCCATGTCCATTGCTTCTTCTAACTCTCCAACCGATTCACATCTACCCACTCCACTCAGTATTTTATAGACCTCTATCATATTCCCCCTTAGCCATCTCTTCCCAAAGATGAAGAGCCTGACCACTTTAGCCTTTCTTCATAGGGAATTACATGTTGAGTGAAGAAATATTTTCTCCTATTCGTTTTAAATATACTACTGTGTAGCTTCATTGCTTGCCCCTAGTCCTATTATTTTTGGAAAAAGAGTAAACAATCGATTCACATCTACCTGTTCCACTCCACTCTGTATTTTATATACCTCTTTCATATCTCCCCTCAGCCATCTTTTCTCCAAGCTGAAAAGCTCAAGCCATTTCAGCCTTTCCTCATAGGGAAGTCGTCCCATCCCCTTTATCATTTTTGTCGCCCTTCCCTGTATCTTTTCTAATTCTGTTATATCTTTTTAGAGATGTGGTGACCAGAATTGTGCACAGTATTCGAGGTGCAGTTGCACCATGAAGTGATACAAAGGCATTATAACATTCTCATTTTTGTTCTACATTCCTTTCCTAATAATTCCTAACATTCTATTTGCTTTCTTAGATGCTGCTGCACAATGAACAAAGGGTTTCAATATATCATCAACGATGAAACGTAGATCCTTTTCCTGAGCAGCGATTCCTAATGTGGAACCTTGCATCACATAGCTATAGTTTGGGTTCCTCTTTCCCACATGCATCACTTTGCATTTGCTCACATTATGTGCCATAAGGCCCTCTTGCAATTTTTCACAATCCTCTTGGGATTGAACAACTTTGAATAACTTTCTGTCATCAGAAAATTTAATTACTTTGCTAGTTATTTCCATCTCTAGATCATTTATAAATATTTTAAAAAGCAGCGCCCGAGCACAGACCCCTGGGGAACCCTACTATCTACCCTTCTCCAATGAGAATACTGATCATTTAACTCTACTCTGTTTTCTCTTTTTTAACCAGTTTTTAATCCACAATAGGACAGTACTTCCTATCCCATGACTTTCGAATTTCCACAGGAGTCTTTTATAAGGTACCTTGCCAATTGCCTTTTGAAAATCCAGATATACAATATCGACCGGCTCATCTTTATCCACCCCTTCAAAAAAATGTAGTAGATTGGTGAGACAAGATTTCCCTGGACTAAATTCTTGATGACTTTATTTCTTTAATCCTTGCTTATGAGTATGCTTTGTAATTTTGTTCTTTATAATAGTCTCTACCATTTTTCCAGGCACTAACATCAGACTTACCGGTCTATAATTTCCCAGATCACCTCTGGAACCCTTTTTAATTGGCGTTACATTGGCCACCATCCAGTCTGCCGGTACCATGTTTGATTTGAAAGATAAAATTGTATTATTACTAACAATAACTCTGCAAGTTCATTTTTCAATTCTATCAGTAATTTGAGTGTATACCATTCAATCCAGGCTATTTGCTACTCTTCAGTTTGTCAGATTGCCCCCATTACATCTTTCAGACTTACAGAGATTTGTTTAAGTTTCTCTGACTTATCAGCATTGAATACCATTTCTGGCACTGGTATTTCTCCCACATCTTCCTCAGTGAAAACTGAAAAAAAATTTCATTTAGTCTCTCCACTATGGCCTTGTCTTCCCTGAGCACCTCTTTTACCCCTCAGTCATCTAGTGGTCCAACTGATTCTTTTACCGGCTTCTTGCTTCTAAGATACCAAAAAATGTTTTTACTATGTATTATTGCCTCCAACGCAATCTTCTTTTCAAATTTTCTCTTTGCCTTCCATATCAGCGCTTTGCATTTGACTTGCCATTCCTTATGCTTTTTCCTATTATGTTCAGTCAGATCCTTTTCCCATTTTCTGAAGGATTTTCTTTTAGCTCTAATAGCTTCCTTGCTGGCTATCATTTGGCCTTTCTTACTCCTTTTTAATACATGGAATACATCTGGTCTGGGCTTCCATGAAATTATATCAAATCTGATCATGTTATAATCACTGTTATCAAGCAGCCCCAGCATTATTAACTCCTGTACTAGATCATGCGCTCCACTAAGGACTAGGTCTAGGATTTTTCCTCCTCTTTTTTTGCTCCTGTACCAACTGCTCCATAAAGCAGTCCTTTCTGAGAAGTTCCGAGAGAAGAGGACATTTCTCTGGTAAAGTGAACACTATTTTGCTTTGTGCTTTGGAAACTTAAAGATTGGGGTTTAAAGGAGGAATTGTAGGTTAGTGATAGGCAAAATAAAAATATAAAAAGCAAATTTTATCAACTAATCTCCATAGTCTTTTCCACTTAGTTTTAAAAACTTTGTACCACAGCATTAAGGAGATAGAATCTAGCAGGCACTACAGGATCTAGTTTAGTCTTCCCACCCACCCTCCCCAACACCTGCCCACCCCTAGGACAACTCTTCATTTATAGTCAGTTATTGTAATTAGGGTAACAAGCAAGGAGTGCTCTTACAGAGTTTTAAATACATTTCATTACCATCTAAGAAGGAAACACTAAATAAATCATACAATATACTATATAAACTAAAAGACATTTTTATATTAGGTTAATATCCTTAATACTGTACCAAGCTTTAAATTATTGAAAAACTCAAAAACACTAAAATGGAATCAGCAGTCCAGCAGCGAGAGGGGTACTATTCAGTCTTTTGCATTGAGTGTCACATGTATGATTATCTCCCAGTTGGTGAGATGTCATATATGTGTGCCCAATGCAAAGAGCTCCTAGCTCTCAGAGAATGTGTCCGTTCTCTTGAGGCTAGAGTAGTAGACTTGGTGGAGCTGAGGGAGACAGAGAGGTACATGGAGGAGACCTACAGGGATGTTGTAGAGAAGTCCCACCTCCAGTCTGGTAGCCCCTGTGCTACCTTGGAGGAAGGAGGTCTCCTAGAAGGAGAGCATCACCCTGGTGAAGTAAGAAGTACTCCTATAGCCAGGATTTGCCCACCAGGGGATATACTATCGTCTCGCACCGAGGATATGTCTCCAAGTGCTGCCCGGGAGGGAAGGGTTAGGGGAAAAGGATAGTGATAAGAGTGGCCAGGATGAACAGACAGATGCAGAAATGTTAAAGAAAATTAGGGACGCAAACAAACTGGGCAACACAATGATAATGGATGATTTCAATTACCCTGATATTGACTGGGTAAATTTTATTATTACATTTGTACCCCACGCTTTCCCACTCATGGCAGGCTCAATGCGGCGGGCAATGGAGGGTTAAGTGACTTGCCCAGAGTCACAAGGAGCTGCCTGTGCCAGGAATCGAACTCAGTCCCTCAGGACCAAAGTCCACCACCCTAACCACTAGGCCACTCCTCCACTCCAACATTGGGGCACGCTAGGGAGATAAAATTCCTTGATGAAATCAAGGACAGCTTTATGGAGCAGCTGGTACAGGAGCCAACGAGAGAAGGAAAAATTCTAGACCTAGTCCTTAATGGAGCGCATGATCTGGTGCGGGAGGTAATGGTGCTGGGGCCGCTTGATAACAGTGATCATAATATGATCGGATTTGATATTAGCTTTGAAGTAAGTATACATAGGAAATCAAATATGTTAGCATTTAACTTTAAAAAGGGAGACTATGATAAAATGAGAAGAACGGTGAAAAAAAAACTTAGAGAAGTGGCTGCAAGGGTCAAAAATTTACATCAGGCATGAATGCTGTTCAAAAACACCATTCTGGAAGCCCAGGCTAAATATATTCCACGTATTAAAAAAGGAGGACGGAAGACCAAACGACAGCCGGCGTGGTTAAAAAGTGAGGGGAAGGAAGCTATTAGAGCTAAAAGAAAATCCGTCAGAAAATGGAAGAAGGAACTGACTGAAAATAAGAAAAAACATAAGGAATGTCAAGTCAAATGCAAAGCGCTGATAAGGAAGGCTAAGTGGGACTTCAAAAACAGATTGCATGGGATGCAAAGACATATAGTAAAAAAAATTTTAGGTATATTAAAAGCAGGAAGCCGGCCAAAGAATCAGTTGGACCACTAGATGACCGAGGAGTAAAATGAGCAATCAGGGAAGACAAAGCCGTAGCGGACAGATTAAATGAATTCTTTGCTTCAGTCTTCACCGAGGAAGATTTGTGTGGGATACCGGTGCCGGAAATGGTATTTGAAGCTGACGAGTCAGAGAAACTTAATGAATTCTCTGTAAACCTGGAGGATGTAATGGGGCAGTTCTACAAACTGAAGAGTAGCAAATCTCCTGGACCAGATGGTATTCATCCTAGAGTACTGATAGAACTGAAAAATGAGCTTGCAGAGCTATTGTTAATAATATGTAATTTATCCTTAAAATCGAGCATGGTACCGGAAGATTGGAGGGTGGCCAATGTAACGCCGATTTTTAAAAAAGGTTTGGTGAGTCTGACGTCAGTTCCAGGCAAAATGGTAGAGACTATTATTAAGAACAAAATTACAGAGCATATTCAAAAGCATGGAATAATGAGACAAAGTCAACATGGATTTAGTGAAGGGAAATCTTGCCTCACCAATCTACTACATTTCTTTAAAGGGGTGAACAAACATATGGATAAAGGTGAGCCGGTTGATATTGTGTATTTGGATTTTCAGAAGGCGTTTGACAAAGTACCTCATGAAAGACTCCAGAGGAAATTGGAGAGTCATGGGATAGGAGGTAGTGTTCTATTGTGGATTAAAAACTGATTAAAAGATAGAAAACAGAAAGTAGGGTTAAATGGTCAGTATTCTCAATGGAGATGGGTAGTTAGTGGAGTTCCCCAGGGGTCTGTGCTGGGTCCGCTGCTTTTTAACATATTTATAAATGACCTAGAGATGGGAGTAACTAGTGAGGTAATTAAATTTGCTGATGACACAAAGTTATTCAAAGTTATTATATCGCGGGAGGATTGTGAAAAATTACAAGAGGACCTTACGAGACTGGGAGACTGGGCGTCTAAATGGCAGATGACGTTTAATGTGAGCAAGTGTAAAGTGATCCATGTGGGAAAGAGGAACTTGAATTATAGCTATGTCATGCAAGGTTCCATGTTAGGAGTCACAGACCAAGAAAGGGATCTAGGTGTCGTCGTTGATGATATGTTGAAACCTTCTGCTCAGTGTGCTGCTGCGGCTAAGAAAGCAAATAGAATGTTAGGTATTATTAGGAAAGGAATGGAAAACAAAAATGAGGATGTTATAATGCCTTTGCGACCGTACCTCAAATTTTGTGTTCACTTCTGGTCGCCGCGTCTTGAAAATGATATAGTGGAATTAGAAAAGGTGCAGAGAAGGGAAACGAAAATGATAAAGAGGATGGGACGACTTCCCTATGGGGAAAGGCTAAAGCGGCTAGGGCTCTTCAGCTTGGAGAAAAGGCATCTGAGGGGAGATATGATAAAGGTCTATAAAATAATGAGTGGAGTTGAACTGGTAGATGTGAAGCATCTGTTTACACTTTCCAAAAATACTAGGAATAGGGGGCATGCGATGAAGCTACAATGTAGTAAATTTAAAACAAATCGGAGAAATTGTTTCTTCACTCAACATGTAATTAAACTCTGGAATTCATTGCCAGAGAATGTGGTAAAGGTGGATAGCTTAGCGGAGCTTTAAAAACATTTGGACAGCTTCCTAAAGGAAAAGTCCATAGACCATTATTAAATGGACTTGGGGAAAATCCACTATTTCTTGGACAAGCAGCATAAAATGTTTTGTACTTTTTTGGGATCCCTTGCTAGGTATTTGTGACCTGGATTGGCCACTGTTGGAAACAGGATGCTGGGCTTGATGGACCTTTGGTCTTTCCCAGTATGGAAATACTTATGTACTTATGTACTTATGTACTTGATATTGTCAAGGACTTTTACCTCCCTAGCATGCCCTAAAGTTATATTTAGTCAGTCAATATTAGGATAATTGAAATCACCCATTATTACTGTGTTCCCCAATTTGTTAGCCTCCCTAACTTCTGATAACATTTCTGCATCTGTCTGTTCATCCTGGTCAGGTGGATAGTAGTACACTCCTATCCCTATCCTTTTCCCCTTTGCACATGGAATTTCTATCCATAGGGATTCCAAGATGTGTTGTGTCCTGCATAATTTTTAGTCTATTTGATTATAGGCCCTCCTTAACATATAATGCTATTTCTCCACCAATTTGATCCACCCTATCACTGCAATGCAATTTGTACCCTAGTATGACAGTGTCTCTTTGGTTATCTTCCTTCCACCAGGTCTCAAAGATGCCTATTATATCTTTTGACCATGCAGTGCATGGCAAGGAAAAGACAAGCATAGACAGCCTTCCGGGTGGTGGCAACAAATTTTATTGGAAATAACAAGGCAGACAACTACAAGCAATTGGTTGAAAATCTCCTCAAGGCATACAAAATCCTTGGCTGCAGCATGTCACTAAAGATACATTTTTTGTACTCTCATTTAGATTTTTTCCACCCAAATACGATATAGTGAGTGAAGAGCACAGTGAGCGATTTCACCAGGGCATTGCAGGAATGGAGCAATGTTATCAGGGCAAACTATTGCTGGAGATGCTCCATTTATGAATTCAAGAGACAAGCCAAGAAGTACTGAGAAGATACTGAAGAAACACTAGATAACAGATTGTTGTCTTTTCTTTCAAAATAAGTTTTATGTAACTCTTTTGCAGATTTATAAAGTTTTACAGAAAGAGGACAGGTGAAATATTATTATGAAAAAGCACATACACAGAT
Source organism: Microcaecilia unicolor (assembly GCF_901765095.1). Lineage (NCBI taxonomy): Eukaryota > Metazoa > Chordata > Amphibia > Gymnophiona > Siphonopidae > Microcaecilia > Microcaecilia unicolor. Next base: position 133,604,467 of record NC_044035.1, on the reverse strand, counting down.
GAAAAGATGTAGGTTTACCATTTTTTATTATAACTATACTAGCTAAACAGTATACATACATGTAAAATGTAAAAACCTTTAACATCTTAGAAACAGTAGCCAATCAGCTAAATTCAGCACATCAAAATAGATAATAAATAGCACATTTTTATCTTTGAAGCAGATGGCTTCTAAAAAATTTTAGACTAATGTCATTTGTATTTATTGGCGGTATGCAATTGTTCATCCTCCCAGAGGAGTGCCTACAGCAAAGTATAATAAAGAAAAAACAAACGTTTTTAAAACATACAAACAATAAATAAGTCAACAGAAACCATACAGCATCAGATTCCCTACATAGACACATTTACAGTAAACCCCCAGCCTCAATGCCCAGAATGCATCCAAGAAAACAAAGTAAAGAAGACAACGTAAACCCCTACCTCTCAGTACCCCCCTCAACAATAATACCCCTAAATCTAAGAATGATAATCATAAGCTTACTAGTTAATTTTTTACTGACCAAAATTCATTCCTCACCTGCAAAGCACATCCCCATCACATCACAACCCTACCTGGATTCAAGAAGTCCATGAAGAAACAGAATACCTAAAATTCAATGAGTTTGGCAGTTTACAGAATAAACAGAACTTCTTTTATTTCCTTTGGGAGATTATTCTAAAGGATAAGTACAAACCAGAAAGGGGATCAATTACAAGCTATTGTCAATCTAACCTTTGGACAGGAAGCAACAACTGCAGGTTTGCTTGTAGTGATGTCATAGTGGTAAACATTCAAGGATGGGATCATCAACTCAAAATGTTTATTGATCAGACCCGACACGGTCCGTATGTCGGCGAAACCACCTGCATGAGGGGTCTATCAGTATGGATGATGTTCAATTTTGTGAAATGGTCAAGAAAAAAAACAAAATCTAGGGTGGTAGTCTCAACATGGTGAAACGACGCAAAAAAGTAGCGGGTATGACAAAGAGCTTTGTGAACAGTATCCCACATACGGAAACTGGCAGAGTAACGCAGGTTACTGTTCACGAAGCTCTTTTTCGCACCTGCATTTTTTCGGCATCCTTTCACCGTTTTGAGACTACCACCCTAGATTTTGGGGAGGTTTTTGACCCATTTGACAAAATTGAACATCATCCATACTGATAGACCCCTGACATAGGCGGTTTCGCGCAAACACAGACTGTGTTGGATCTGATTAATACAAGTTTTGAGTTGACGCTCCCACCCATGATGGTTCCTTTTGCTTTTGTTTTCACTCCTGTGTTGAGTGTACTTCAGATTCCCTCTTCTGTGTTTACAGAGGTAAACATTCACATTCCTGAAGTCTCCTAAAACAACTCTGGAAAACTGGCAGCCTTAATGAGACTAACAAGAATTAGATCAGCTAGCTCAGATCTGATAATAAAATACATGGAGATTTTTCTGGGGATGCAAGAAACTAAAGTCCAGAATGCACTAGAAAAACCTAGAATTGGATGCTGTCAGAATCAAGCATAGGAGTTCTGTCATGTTGAATCTAGAATATTCATTATCTTAACTAAACTAACCTAGCTCAACATAATTCTATGACCTCTTTTAAATCTATAGTAGCTTATGGCCCTTATTATAGAAGCTCTATTTGTGTTTAGGATGTCTAAAAACCAGCATTTAGACATTCATGTTGCATCTATTTCCAAATCCTGATTGTATAAGAAACCTGCAAGCCTGAAGGACATTGAAGCGGTGAACATTCAAGTACAGTAGATATTTTTTCTGCCCCTGGAGGCAGGGCCAGTTCAAGAGACTGTGGCTCCCTGCGCCAATTTTTGATTTGGCGCCCTCCCATCTCCCATTGGCATGCCCCTCACCCAGGGATATTTCCCCATGGCCTACCTTTAAAAGCAGTTTTCTCCTCCTGAATACCAACAGCATTTCACCTAATGCTACCCGCATCAGCCCCATGCATTTTCCCTCTGCTGTGTCCCTGTGGAAACAGGAAGTTATGTCAAAGGAGGGACTGGGGCGCGTCAGAAGGAAGATGCTGAAGCTGATGCAGGTAGCGTTTGGTGAAACACTGTCTGTGTTTGGGAGGGGAAAACTGCCTAGATAGGGGAAGGTGGCCTGAGACAGAGAGAAAGGGGGTTGTCAGCTTTTCTTTTTTCCCCTGTACATGCAATGCCACCAGATAAGCTCTAGGCCAGCTTAACCTATAGGGCCAGTGACATCACAGGCTCAGGCATTTGGTACCCTTTATTTCTTGGGCCCTGGATCAGAGCCTCACATGGTTCATAGGTTAAGCCAGCCCTGCCTGAAGGCCTCAAAATTTAAAAAGAAATAATCACAAAGAGCTGAAGTAGGATTTGAACCATTAGTCTACCCCTTTGCTCTGCATGGATGTCTAAGTGGCCGTTTAATAACATGGGTGCTCCTATGCTGCCACAAAGATGCCACATCCATTGTTTTGCCCCATTCAAAATTTAAACATTTCAGTTGATAAAATGGGTGCTCATGATTCCAAGATGGCCGCCGCTAGGAATGAACGTGTGTGAGCCCGCTCTTACTCCGCAGCAAAAAAATGCCTAAACGTAGAGGTCGGGCTGCTGCCGCTACCCCCCAGTGTCGCCCAGAATCCATTTTACCTTTTTTGCAGCGGGCCACGGAAATATCGATGTCGGAAGGCGGCCTGCTTGCTTCATCCGATACAAGGGGAGATTCAGAGAGGAGCTATGGGCTGGAAGTCTCTCTCAGCCCCGACACCCGAGCCCCATTGCGGCATCCTCGAGCTCGGAGAATCCAGTAGCTCGAGGTTGGGAGGCCCAGATTGATGTGGAAAGCGAAGCGGAGAGAATATTAATTCCTCTGGAACCATCTGAAGGAACAAAGTCGGGGGAAGTTTTGCTGACGGATCAGGAGAAGGATAGACATTCTTCCAACTTCAGGTACCGACCAAACTAATTTCCTTTTCTTTAGTAAAACCGAGTGAAGTGACTTTAGAGAGTTTATGGACCCTAGTAGCGGATTTTGCAAAGAATATTTGTCCTCAAATTAAAGTAATTTCGGAAGAAATAACTGATTTGAAAAGAAATTTGAAAGAGACTGAGAATAAATTGGAAACTGTGGATAAACAAGTGAAGGAGCAAGAAAAAGACCTACAAAAGTCAGTCCAAATCAAAAATACCATGATTAAAGATTTGCTGTATTTAAGAAGAAAATCTGAAAACTTTGAAAATTATTCAAGAAGCAAAAACTTGCGCTTTATTAATTTTCCTGTTCAAAAATTTGTATCACCTCGAGAAATGTTAAAAAACTACCTTAAAGAGATACTAGGGGTTGGGGAAGAAAATATCCCCCCCCCCCCCCTTTGAACAAGTATATTATCTCCCTATTAAAGGAGATAATAAGAAAATACCTCAGGACAACCAACCAATAGATGTTTCTGCTTTACTCGAAATGACAGACTTGGAACAGTTAACTACAGCTACCTTGGTAGCTACTGTAGCCTTGCCTCATGATAAACTTTGGATTTTGAGACTTTTTTTCCAAAAGAAAGATAACTTGTTTAAAGGATTAAAAGTCCGAATTTTCCCCGACGTGTCGAGAGACACACAGAGACGTCATCAACAATTTCTTCAACTTCGACAACAGACACTTCAAGTAGGTGGTACATTTTTCCTCAAGTACCCGTGTAAATGTTTGGTCGGTTACCGGTCACAGAAATTTGTTTTTTACGAACCTTCTCAGCTGTTATCATTTGTTACAGCAAGACAAGACGGAACTAAAGACACTTAGAAGCTCAAGTATAAATAAACCGTCACATGTCCAGTTGTGTTAATATTATTTAAAGGGATTTTTTTTTTAAGATCTCTATCCGCAAACACTCCATAATGTCATCTTGGGATCCTAGATGAGGACTTATGAGAATTAAGAATAATTATATTTTCTTCTTACATGTTCTTTATTTAATTTCTTGTATTGATTTCTCTTTTCTGTGCAAGTATTTTTGCTTGTAAACTTATTGAAAGAAATGAATGAATAAATAAATAAAAAAGTGGGTGCTCATTCTGTATGTCAGCAGATCCTGTGCTAAAATACAGGACGTCCTTTCTAAAATGCCATTCCACATCAAGAACTAGTCACTACTACTACTATGGAAGATGAAATGCTTTTTTTCTTGGTGCCTCTGAAAAATATCATTAATCTTCCAAAAAAAGAGGAGTTGGGAAATCAAAACAACTCTTCTGGATCCACTTTTCACACAGTGATAAGAGACATTTAAAAATGCTAAAATAAAGATAGGGTAGAAAAAGGGAGGGAGAGAGGTGTGATAAAGCAAACCCTAGATAAATACATGTTTTCCCATGCCTAAATTTTAAAAAATTATCATCCGTATTTTATTAATCATTATTTCTGAATGGAGGACAAACCATGCCAAAGGGCTGGGTCAGACAGTGCAGGCAAAGATGAAGGATTTTAGAGTTATTATCGCTGCCAAATACGAAAGCCAATATAATAGTTTAAAAATTGCTCTAAATACTGTAAGATTTCTGCAGTTTTCTGATATCTTAACTAAACATGAAAAAAAAATAGCTCTAATTTCCGCAGGACTCAGGAGGATATTTTTTTCTCTTAGCAAATTACCAAAGAATTTGTTGTTGGGTGTGGAAATTTACCATCTAAAAGACAAGCATGATCCTGCCTGGTGTGTAGAAAACATTACTCACAAATTAATTATACTTTTTGTATTCTCATAGCAATGAATTATTCAGCAGTGGAAAAGTTTTTTGCCCGGTGGTCATGAGGAGGAGCATGTGTTAGTGCACAAAAGCAGATTCCACTCAGAGATCACGCTACTTTTTGCTTGCTTTTGCTTTTCTTACTAAAGTGCAGATTGCTCTGCAGCACCAGAGACGACAATGGCTGGTCTCAAGAAAGGATTTGATAATTTGCAGCAACAGGCTCAGAGTGAGGTGCAGTCTGCAGGTAAGATGTTTTATGGTTTAAAAAAAAAACTATTCTCTAAAACTAGTAAAAATAGAAAAAAAAGCTAAATACTGTTAAGGTAATTAGATCTACTTGTGTGTAAAATAGTTAAGAAGGAATTGCCAATATGGTAATTAGGATGTGTTATTTTACTGTTAACCCCAATTATTAGTAACTAGATCTCATTGCATAAAATGGGACCTATGATAAAATACTGTAGGATGAGTTAACATGTCTTAAAACTACACTCCTTAGTTTCTATTCCTTTTACCTTCTATAAGGGTTCCACATAATACTGCTCACTCATCCAGCTGGAAATCTAAGAACTCAATTTGCACATCCCTAATTCTGTACGATGAACAAAGAGAATCTTTTACTAAGCCGCGCTCACGTTTTGGCGCTCGCTAAAATTGTGGGCGCGCTAAACATTAGAGACGCCAATGCATTCCTATGGGTGCCTCTAACATTTAGAGCGCCCACAATTTTAGCGCATGCTAAAAACGTGAGCGCGCCTTAGTAAAAGACACCCTCTCTTTCTTGACCTAAAAGACCAGTTTTATTTTCCAAGTTAAGAGATACCTATTAATTTCATTTTGGTTGTAGTTCCTTGCTTCACCCCATGAAAACCATGGCTAAATCATGGTCAATCAGGGTGTTTTGTTCTTAAGCTACTGTATTTTTTTTTTTTTTTTTTTGCAACTTTTATTTATAGCCCTTGTTTCCCTTTTATTCACGCTCCTCCTCACCCCAAGTGGCATAGCAGGCCAGCTCTTTTGAACTCCCATCTGTTCAAGTGCTCTTAGGAGGCACACCCTCAGCTTTGATCTTTAGCCAGCAAAGTTAACTATGGTAGAAGCAGCCGTTATCCCTCTTTCCCCATGCCTAGGCAAGCCGAAGTCCAACTGATCCTGATTTCCCAAACGCTACTACCTGAGCCATGAGACTAGCTCCTTTCCACTGTTTCTGATAATGTTTTGACAATGCCAGCATTTTCAGTGGCTGGCCCACAGTTGTGGAATAAGTTGCCAAGTCAACTGTGTCTATGTGCAGACAGGACTCGGTTTAAATGAATATTGAAGACTCGCTTTTTTGTGCAAGATTTTTCTGATAAAGGAGAGTCATATTATGCTCGACGTACAAAGTCGATGAGTGAGGATAAAAGCTGAAATGTGGAAAGACCTGGAGCTGGTTTATGTGGCATGTTATCTATTAGAATTATTGCTGGGAGACTAAGGTGGGGCTGGTAGCAACTAATGAAGTCTGTTTTTGTTTTGTATTACTTATGTATTTTATGTAAGCAGGTTAAATTTTTAAAAATAAATGAATAAATAAGACTCCTCCCCTGCTCCTAGGCTCCCTTCCAGAAACTGCTCTAATCCCCTGGCAGAATCTGGTGCCAGAAGGTCTGACTACCTGGTGCATTACAACATGTGCAAGAAGCACATGGGAAAAACCAGCAGGTCAGAAGTGCAGCCTAGCGACCCTAGGTCTGCAGATGGCTAAAAAAAGAAAAAAAAGCACAAAGCCACCAACAACTCACTCTTATGGGCTGACAGAAAAGAAGGCTGCCAGCTACCAGCTAGATACAAACAGTGATGCACTATTAGGAACAGCAAGGGGAAAATTTCATACAGCCATTTACTGTATATTCTCCCTTACTGTTACACCTTTCCCCTGGTTGGTTGGTTGGTTGGTTGGTTGGTTGGTTTGTTTGTTTGTTTTTGCAAACAAATGATTTCCTAGTAAAGAGGAAATCATTTGGGGTATCCTCACCCAAATCTTCTTCCACTCACAACAAACTGGATCAATAAAAAATGTATGTAGTCTCAAATCCTTTTTTATGGGGCCCCTCCCAATTAATGAGCACACTACCAAAACCCTTATCCACACTCTTATCACCTCTCGATTAGACTACTGCAACTTGCTTCTCACAGATCTCTCACTAAGCCATTTCTCTCCCCTTCAATCTGTTCAAAACTCTGCTGCATGACTTATATTCTGCCAGTGTTGCTATTCTCATATTAGCCCTCTCCTCAGGTCACTTCATTGGCTCCCTATCCATTTCCACATACAGTTCAAACTCCTCTTATTGACTCACAAGTGCATTTACTCTACAGCTCCTCAGTACCTCTCCACTCTTATCGCTCCCTACACTCCTCCCCGGGAACTCCATTAATCAATTAATCTCTCTTATCTCTACCGCTCTCTTCCACTGCGAACTCCAGACTCCATTCCTTTAATCTTGCTACACCATACGCCTGGAATAGACTTCAAGAATCAGTACATCAAGCTCCACCTCTGGCCATCTTCAAATCTAGGCTAAAAGCCCACCTTTTTGAGGCTACGTTTAACTCCAAACCCCTATTCACTTGTTCAGTACCCATGTCTGTTTTATCATTCCCACCTTAAGTAATTCCCTTATCCCTTATTTGTCCTGTTTATCTGTCTTGATTAGACTGTAAGTTCTATTGAGCAGGGACTGTCTCTTACATGCTCAGTGTACAGCGCTGTGTACATCTAGTAGCGCTGTAGAAATGATAAGAAGTAGTTGTAGTAGTAGTAGTTGATAACTTCCTCCTAGACACCTGTTAACACAAGGAAAAGTAGAGTCTGCCCCTACTACACAGGACTTGTCTGCTTGTGCTCAGTGGGCACATCTGAAAGACATCTTGATTTCCCATGATGAATAGTAGTCTTTGTGAAAGGAGGGAATGGCAATTGATACTTTCTTTCTATTTTAGCACCACATGTCCATGGTTCTCTACTGTTTAGTTTTTATAACCTTACAAGGCATGCACATATCTGCTCAAATACCTGTAAGAGAGAGTCCCTGCTATCTAGATCTTATAACGTAATCTATACTGAACATTTTGGGAAATTTGTTACCTTAAACATAATTAAAATCAATAAAGCTATGCCAGGACCAGGGAATGGGGCAAGTCCTAGAATCATGTTCTGTTGTGGCAGCAGCAACAGCAGAGGACAAAAATGAGAATTCAGGAGTGGAGGAGTGGCCTAGTGGTTAGGGTGGTGGGCTTTGGTCCTGGGGAACTGAGGAACTGAGTTCGATTCCCACTTCAGGCACAGGCAGTGACTCTGGGCAAGTCACTTAACCTTCCATTGCCCCATGTAAGCTGCATTGAGCCTGCCATGAGTGGGAAAAGTGTGGGGTATGAATGTAACAAAAATAAAATCTGCCAACTTTCCCCAAAGCCCACTTTTCCTTCTTTATTGGTCACTGTGAACAGTGCTTTCATCTCTCTGGGTCATTTTACTTTATTTAGATTTTGCTCATACCTTTTTCAGCAGTAGCTCAAGGTGAGTTACAGTCAGGTATTCTGGATATTTCTCTGTCCTAGGAGGGCTCACAATCTAAGTTTGTACCTGAAGCAATGGAGGGTTAAGTGACTTGCCCAAGATCACAAGGAGCAGCAGTGGGATTTGAACCAGCAACCTCTGGATTGCAAGACCAGTGCTCTAACCACTAGGCCATTCCTCCACTCCTTGTAATCTTGAACTAACCTTGAACTAACCTTGATGCCTCTCTCCTTCTCTACACATGACCAAAACACTGCTAAAAGTGTGGGTTTTTTTTCCTTTTCAACATTGCTAAAATCCATTCCTTCCTTTCTGAGCTGGTCCAAAAATACTCATCCACTCTCTCACTACCTCACACCATAGGCAACAGCATTTCATAGGTGTGCTCGATATTGGTGGTGTTCATCCCCCACTGGCACCTATAGAGCCTCTTAAACTACAGCAACTTACTCTACAGGTCTCCTGTAGAACCATCTTTCTCTATTACAGTCTATTCAAAATGCAACGGCAGACTTATTTCCCTTCAGTGTCACTATAACCATCTGGTGAGTCATTCTTATATATGCCTGTTTCCTCCACTGCAAATTCTTGACTTAAACAGACTTATTTAGTCAATGCCTCATGGTCCTTCTGTGGCTATATCGAGATCCAGACTTTAAAAAAAAAAAAAATCACCTTTTTGAAGCTGTTTTTACATCTTGGCCACTTCTCACATTACACTAGAATCTCATTTGCCATGTATGTTTGACTTGACTTGATTGTTACTTCTATGAATAAGAGAATGTCTCTCTTATACATCTGTACAGTGCTGTGTATGCTTGCTAGCACTTCTGAAATTAGTAATAATAGTAACAATAGTAGCAGTAGCTGCACAGGTCTTGTTGCAGCCCTGCCTCCTTTGCAGAGAGTTTGCTAGGTAACAGCAAACGTGTGGAAGAGGATGGGGTATGGACAGGGCCTGTGCAACTGGCATGCTGTGCGCTGAATCTATATGCTTTGCTGTTGCACTATGAAGAACAAATCTATTGCATTCCTAGAGTCTCACCATAAGTAGCTATGCGAAAGCAGAACTCACTGTATGAACATAAGTGTAGCAGGCATACCCCATGTATAATCCTACAGGCTAGGTAGTGCAGAGATGGAACCCTTCATGAGCTAATGATGTTTCATTTCATTTTCATTTATTAAAATGTATATTCCGCATTTATCCAAAGTGAGCCAAAACGAGGCACATGGGTGACTGTGTGGCAGCAGAGGTACATCCATATTATAAAAAGGTCACACACAAACATCTATGTATAGGAATAGCCTAATGGTTAAAGCAGCCAGCTATGGACCAGGGCAGAGATCCACAGGTTGCTTAAGTCCTACTGCAGCTTTTTATGAGCACTCCAGGGACAGAAAAATACCTACTGTGACTTATATTATCTCCATGCAGTGGAGAACTGCTGTGAAGAGCTGGAGGTGGTAGAAAGCAGCAGTAAGGGGAAGAAAGGCTGGGTAATGGGGACAGAGGCTTGGAACACAGCTGTGGAGAGAGGAATAAAGAGGCTAGAAAGAGGTGAAAGGAAGCTAAGGAGTTACTGGCAGGAAGAGAGTATTTTGCTATGATGGGCTGAAAGGGGAAGAAGGGAGCTGTAAGAGGAAGAGTGGCTGGGTGATGGGGACAAGCTGAGAGAAGAGATATAAGGAGAGGAATAAGAAAGGATAAGTGAACTGAAAGGATTACTGCCTGAGAGGAAGAATGCTGTGAAAGTCTAGAAAAAGCAGAAAGGAGAAAACGTAAGAATAGCAATACTGGGTCTGACCAACGGTCCATCTAGTCCAGTATCCTGCTTCTAACAGTGGCCAATCCAGGTCACAAATACCTGGCAGAATCTCAAATAATAGCAACATTCTATGTTACCAGTCCTGGGGCAAGTAGTGGCTTCCCCCATATCTATCTCAATAGCAGACTATGGACATTTCCTCCAGGAACTTGTCTAAACCTTTTTTAACCCAGATATGCTAACTGTTGTAACCACATCCTCCGGCAATGCGTTCCAGAGAATAATTATTCATTGAGTGAAAAAAATATTTCTTCCTGTTTATTTTAAAAGTAGTACCATGTAACTTCATTGAGTGTCCCCAAGTCTTTGTAGTTTTTGAAAGAGTAAAAAAGTGATTCCCTTTTCCCTGTTCTACACCACTCTGGATTTTGCAGACCTCTATCATATCCCCCCTCAGCCATCTCTTTTCCAAACTGAAGAGCCCTAATCTCTTTAGCCTTTCCTCATATGAGAGGAGTTCATCCCCTTTATCATTTTGGTTGCCCTTCTTTGAAGCTTTTCTAATTCCGCTATACCTTTTTGAGTATGGCAACCAGAATTGCATGCTATACTCAATGTGTGGTCGCATCATGGAGCAATACAGAGGCATTATACTATTCTTCACCTTGTTTTCCATCTCTTTCCTAATTATTCCTAGCATCCTGTTTTGACTAAGGTAGACCCTAGCATCAAGTAACTATGATTTGGATTATTCTTCTGCATTTGTCCACATTAAATTTCATCTGGAAAGGGGAGGAAGGCTCATGATCGATACAAGTACTAGTAATGGAGCTGTGGGGAGAGGAATAGAGAGGTCTAGAAAGGAGGATTGAAGGGGGTTTCAGACAGGGAGAGAGAATTCTGCTGTGAAGGGCTAGAAGAAACAGAAAGTAATTGTAAGAGGAAGAGAGGCTGGGTTTTGGGGAGAGAGGCTGGGAGTGGAGTTGTGGGCAGGAATAGAGAGGGCTACAAAGAGGTAAATGGGAATTGAAAGTGGTTATTAGTTGGGAGAGAGAATGTTGCTGTAAAGAGCTGACAGTGTCTGAAAGCTCTAATGGGAAGATAGGCTGAGAGATGGGGACAGCTTCAAATAGCCCCTACCATTGGGTGGTCCTGGGCATTTTGCCAGGCTCACTCAGTTGTAGCTGGAGTGTAACTGTGTGTGATTGGGAAAAAGGGCCTGAGAGAAAGGTGAGAGGAAAGAGATGTCATTTGGAGGAAAGATCTCCTTAATCGGCCTAAAGTATCAGCAAAGGTATCTTTGAATGTACTACTACTACTACTACTACTTAACATTTCTAGAGCGCTACTAGGGTTACGCAGCGCTGTACAATTTAACAAAGAAGGACGGTCCCTGCTCAGATGAGCTTACAATCTAAAGGACAAAATGTCAAGTTGGTGTAGTCAAGATTTCTGAGTATAGGTGTGGTGGTTAGGTGCCGAAGGCGACATTGAAGAGGTGGGCTTTGAGCAGTGATTTGAAGATGGGCAGGGAGGGGGCTTAGCGTATGGGCTCAGGGAGTTTGTTCCACGCTTGAGGTAAAAATAATGTAGAAAATAATCAACCCAGCTGTTTTGTTGTTATTAGTAACTTCACTTCTCTTTGGATTTAAAAATCAAATACAAAAACTCTTCAACTTCTTAAACCTTATTTATTGTTGTTAATTGTACAAATTTCTTTTATTACATCCAATGTCTATAAAATTGCTTAAAAGCCTTCAATATCAGTGCAATTCTTTCACATCTTTTTTGTATATTTTATACATCTTAATTAGCAGTGCACGGATGCCTCCACCTACATGCGGCATGTTTCGCAAATTGCTGCCTCAGGGTGTGGTCTGTTCAACTTAAGCACAGGAAAACTCACTCGTACTGCATCAATGCCTGCCAATATGGTACCGATGCAAGACGAGTGAGTTTTCCTGTGCTTAAGTTGAACAGACCACACCCTGAGGCAGCAATTTGCGAAACATGCTGCATGTAGGTGGAGGCATCCATGCACTGCTAATTAAGATGTATTAAATATACAAAAAAAAGGTGTGAAAGAATTGCACTGATATTGAAGGCTGAAGGCTTTTAAGCAATTTTATAGACATTGTATGTAATAAAAGAAATTTATACAATTAACAACAAACAATAAATAAGGATGATTTTCTAGTGAAAAGGGTTCAGTAAGTTGGTCGAAGAGTTTTTGTATTTGATTTTTAAATCTAAAGAGAAGTGAAGTTACTAATAACGACAAAACAGCTAGGTTGATTATTTTCTACATTTGGAGGGAAGAGACATTAAAGTGAGAAAAAGGTGAGAAGTGGCATGAGGGGGTCAGATAAGAAAAGATAGAGAGACAGATTTTGGAGAGACAAACATATGAAGTGAAGAGTAATAAAAGAAATGAGAAGACTGGAAAATAATTCATTAAAGATAGCATGAAGGCAGAGAGGAAGCATAAGAGAAAACCAAGAATAAGCAGAGACAGAGGATATAAGACAAACGATAGACACAAAGGTTTGAAAATTGTTTTAGTTTAGTAAACATTTTTGTGCTAGCTGACCTAGGTCAAGGGTGAGGAAAAGCTAGTATTTGCCATTCTCCTCCAGCCTCACAGTCACCAGGAAAAATAAGCTATTTTACTGATGGGACATGGGGAAACAGAGGAAATTTGGACAGAATGTGATGCCATGTTCTAAAAAGGTTTTCTTATGGAGAGGACCTATAATCAAGTCTCAAACTGAAATAAATGGAGAGGAACATCATTTTCCTTTTTCACAAAAATAAAACAATTGTCATATTTGAGTGTGGGATATGGATAAGCCAGGCTGGCCTGCTAAGGGATATGACTGTCGTATGGATAGGCGGTGAGTGGAAGGGGGGAAGGGAGGAGAATAAAAGTGAGGAGTAAATTGATGGGGAAGAGTAGGGGAGAAAGGGCTAACTTTCAGTGCTTCTCTAGCTCTTCATTTAGCCTCAAGTATTTCCAGTGTGTGCACTAGCTGCTGTGCCTTACATACATCAAAGTATGGCCTGGCCAGTTGTGCACATGACCCTGCCATACTTTGTTTTCCTTTTTACAGACATGGTAATGTGTGCTGAGTTGAGCGCCCCCAATCATTTTGAAACATTGGCTCCTATGTTTCCAGGTAAATCTTGATCCTTGTCTTCCTGTTGCCCATAATGTAGATACATTTAATTAAAGAAATAGAAAACGCAAAAAAAAAGAAAGTGCAATGAGCAAAACATACAGAGGTTTCTTACACACACACAAAAACTAGTAAGAACTTCATCCTGACTATCAAGCATGATAGTGGAAGTATCATGTCATGGATCTGCTTTGCTGCATCAGAACCAGGATGGCTTGCTATCATTGGCGGAACCACGAATTCTGCTTTACATCAGAAAATTCTAGAGGAGAATGTCTGGCCATCTGCTTTTTAAGCTGAACCTGAGACAAAAAAAAAGGTTCTATGACAAAACAATGACCCTGAACAGTCAAGTCTAGACTTGACTGTTCAGGGTCATTGTTTTGTCATAGAACCTTTTTTTTGTCTCAGGTTCAGCTTAAAAAGCAGATGCTCTAGTGGTTAGAGCACCAGTCTTGAAATCCGGAGGTGCCCAGTTTAAATCCCACTGCTGCTCCTCCTTGTGATCTTGGGCAAGTCACTTAACCTTTTCTTGCCTCAGTTACAAAACTTAGATTGTGAGCCCTCCAGGGACAGGGAAATAACTAGCATACCTGAATATAACTCACCTTGAGCTACTACTGAAAAAGGTGTGAGCAAAATCAAATAAATTAAATGGATGTGATTTGGATTGGCTGTATCAAAGTCTTAACGTAAACTTTATTAAAATGTTGTCGCAACTTTTTCATACTTATTGTTGAATCTTAGGGCCCTGTTTACTAAGCAGCGTTATAGGTGCGTTAACGTCTTTAACACGCATTAATCATGTACGCGCCTACAAAATCCCTATAGGTGCCTACATGGTTAATGCACATGCTAATTGTAGGCATGTTAAAAATGCTAACACGCCTTAGTAAACAGTGCCCTCACTCTTGAATACATTTTTTAAAAAGCTATTTATTCTATAAGGTTATCTTTCTCTCTTAATCAAAATGTCATTAAATCCTAAATCGTGCTGAAACAGTAGACCACAAACTTTTTCTCAGTAGTGCAAGTTCAATATTATTGTGAGCTCTTGGGCTATGAAAGCAGTTCAGGAATTCAGTACTGAACCTTCTGAGGTCCCGATGCAGTAAGCTGCCCTATCCTTCAGCCCAGTGGTTTACTCCTGATTCCTGCACTAATCTTACTGTCAATGTGGTATGAAATTTTAGCATGGGAAAATCAACAGTAAAACCACTGCATTTTACATTGCTCCCAGTGTAAGAAACTGCATTAAAATCTAGAACGGTTTTTGTACTCTTCCTGTAGCATTGAACCTTGGAGTAAAGTTGCAGTGCTGGAATAAAAGGGTCATCTAAGGGGAAGACATGAAAAATCCTGGGTTTCACCATTGATCAACACTTATCACTCGAGTCGCAAGTTTCTAAGATAGTCTCGGGTGTCTTCCATGCACTGTGGTTAAAATGGTTGTGCTTTCTTCCCAAGCTCCATTCTTCACACTATTACCCGATCTTTGGTACTATCCAAATTTGATTATTATAATTCCAAATATGTGGGAATTAGTATTTTCTTCCTTTAAAAATTACAAACAGCACAAAACACCGCTACTTACCTTGTATGCAGCGCTTCTCGCTTTGCAAAGGCTTCCCCTCTTTTAAAATTGCACTGGCTTCCCATAAATGCCAGGATCATCTTTCAAATATGTGTGACTGTATACCAAATTCTCGTCTATCACCCTCTTACATGCAATATCTAATTGACTGATTTATTTATAGCACTTGATATACTGCAATTGATCCTTGAGATGACTATGCGGTTTACAATTTCTATTTCAGGTACTTTGCACTGTCCTTATTGGGCGCACAATCTAAGTTATATATTGTACCTGGGGCAATGGAGGGCTAAGTGTGACTTGCTCAGGGTCACACAGAGTTCCCCAGGATCTCAACCCACTGCTGACTGTCAGGCAGCGGCGGAAATCAAACCCAGCTCCCCAAGTCTGCAACCTGTTACACTAACCATTAGGCCACTCCTCCACTCCAATTTACCTTCCTGTAACACAACAACAACCTCTAAAGAATACCTCAAGCTCCATTATCCAATTACAAAAGATTCCTTACAAATCAATTCTTGTCGCAGACTTCACATATCAGAGTACACAAACTTTGGAATTCTCAAATAATCATCTATACATCTTAGTTGCTTAGGCAGAGATTTTGCAAATTATTAAAGGCCTTTCTGCTAAGTACTCATCTTATTAATAGATAATAAACTAATGTTGTATTCTTATTTATTTCAACTTAACTCTGGCCTCAGCTTCATAGTAAACATCTGATTATTCCTGAAATGTTAAAATGTTACATTTTATATGAATGTGTTCTAATTTGGTGTTTTTCTTGTATGTAAGCCACATTTAATCCAATACTGTTTGGAATAATGTGGGATACAAATGTCATAAATAAATAATTAAATAAGAATAGTATGTCACCTCAGATTACCCAAGATCCTTTGGGAACACCACTTCTCACCCCCTACTAAAGAATCCCCTGGTGGCCCAAATTGGACCCCTAGGTTTTCCACCCCTGAAGATCTCCCTGGTGGACCATATAGCCCCCTTGTATCTCTCATCCCTCGCGCTGACCTCCCTCTCCCCCCAAAAAAGTCTGGTGGCCCAAGTAGGTTCCTGGACTTCCCAACTTCTATGATCCCCCCCCCCCCAAAACCCACCCTGTTAACTCAAGTGGACTCTTAAACCCCTTGTGCATGCTCACCGGAAAAGTGCATGCCATCAAATCATGGTGTGTACCTTCCTGCTAGTGAGTGTTATATAAGTGGTCACTTATGCACTTAAATGTCTAGAATATCACCTACTTATGCACCTTCCTGCTGCTTAAAATTAGACAGCTCCTTATGGAATTACGCTCATGTGACTGTGGCAGTACTTAGCCCTGGAGGTCTGAGAGGCGAATAAAAGGCATGCATGTATTCCAGGGAAAAAAAATTATTTCTAGACAGGATGGAAGGAGGGCATTAATAGGGCATCTGTGCATCTTTTACACAGTTGTAGCTGTTTGGGAGTTTAGTTCTGTTCTCCCTCCAAAGGTCATAAAGGCTTTAGTTAAATCCAGCTTTTTATTTCTAAAATCATTGTTTCAGATTTTTATAAGCAACGGCGAAAGGACATGGTTACATTGAAATCATAAGCTAAAGAAAGCTTTTGGGATTCAGTCACCCCGTTGTCCCATGGACAAACCATGTGAAAGAAGCTATTAAACTAATGTTGTGCTTCCTCTGTGAGACCATTAATTTGTTTGGTAATGTGTTTACAGTATTTTCAAGGCCTTCCATTGCATTGTGATGTCTATAAGTTGCACTGGCATTAAACATGTAGTCTGAGATGTTACAAATCTAGATAGAGTTTTGCACCTGTTTGTAACAAAAATTAGTATGAGAATAATATTTTAAATTTCACCAGTATTTATAGAAATGTTCTAATGCATTATTCTTTTCTTGATGATTGCAGCATGCCAAGGTCAGCAGGTCGTGCAGGACTGCATTGATAAGGGAAAGGAGGTTGGCCAACAAGGTACAGATGACAAAATACTAATACGGTGAACTAACAATATCCTGGGTAGCTTAAAACCCTTGTACAATCAGGATCAGTGCTAGAATATTAGATGCCCTAGTTGAAATGTTAGTGTTGTGGTTTCTTCTCCTCATTGCAACCATCTCTGGCATAAAAAAAAATTGTACCTGCACAAGTGTTGTTCAGTGTACATGACATAAAAGTTCTGGAGACCCCTCCTAAACTAACACAAACTGTCCACGACTAGGCACTTTGCAGGGAAAACAAAACTCAACAAAAGATATACTCCAAACATATACTGGTTTATATTCAAAGCAATTTATGCAGGTAAGAGAGGCTCCTGTCCACTTAAATCACACTCAGCAGGCCAGCCACTGTTATTCAACAGTATTTAACCAGCAAGTGTCACTGAATATTGGCTGTGACCGGCCATTTTTGAAGTGGGCCAGAGAGGGGCATTCAGAGGGCGGAGTCAGTGACGAGTTGGCAGCTATGTAGGTGCTGGCAATATTCAGTGCCAGCGCCCGCACAGTTAAGCGATCAAATAAGAACACATAAATAGCAGTTCTAATTTTGGTATTTAGTTATGCAGGTGCCAGCACTGAATCTCAAGCTGGCACTCACATAGCTTTCAGGTACCGGCCTGATCCCCTTTCCCTTTCCCTTTTCTTCTCCCCCCCCCCCCCCCAAACATCCACAAAGCCCGTTTCAATCCTTTTTCCTCTCTCCTGAATATCCACAAAGTCCCTTATGATTCCCCACCCCTTCCAGGATCATGTTGGGCCTACTTGCTCAATTCCTGGTAATCTACAGGCAATGCCCACTCACTCCTCTAGTGGAGGCCTTGCGGTACTCCTGCAGGTAGGCCAGAAGTTATTCTGGGGAGAGGGGGTGTAGTGGATGTTCGGGGGGGAAGGGTGTTTGGAAGGGGCTTTGTGGATGTTTGGGGGGAAAGAGGTCAGAAAGGGCTATTTGGATGTTCAGGGGGAAGGGAGATAAGGAGGGGCTAGGTGGATTCAGGAGAGGTGGGACAGAGGGGAAGGGGGATCAGAATCTTGGGGAGAGGGATACAGGACCTTGCCAGATACCCTTATGCGGGTCCTGGCCAATATTCAGCCAGGGTCTGCGTAAAAACTGGCACCTAGCACAGACCGAATTAGCCCCGGATATTCAATGCCGAGGCCCAGACATAGCCCGGCATTGAATATCTGGGGCTAATTTTGCCTGCAGCCAGTGGCGCATTTATTCAAGGTGTATGTGTTACGTATACACCCCCTGTCAGACCCGGCCCCCCCACCCATGCCTTAAAATCATCTCTGCTCCAGTCTTTGCCGGGGCAGCACCAGCGGCACTCATAGGCTGCCTGTGTTCTGCATTGAGACTTTCTCTCTGAAGCGGCCCGCCCCTTCTAACGCAACTTCCTGTTTTGAGAAGGGCAGGATGGTTCAGAGAGAAAGTCTCAGGCAGCCTATGAGTGCCTGAAGTGCTGCCCTGGCAGACTGGAGCAGAAGTGATTTTTAAGGTACTGGGGGGGAGGCGTACACACCCCCTGTCAAAAACTCCTGGCTATGCCACTGACTGCCGCAGGTTGAATATTGCCAGGATACTGTTTAGCGAACCTGCCAACCAAAATAGCACTAACTCCCAGCACTCAAAAATCCTGATAGACCAGCCACTCTAATACCGATACACCTCCTATTGTACTTTAATAAAGAATCTGCAACACTTTCAGATGGCCCTGGATTAACCATTAAGCAAAATAAGCACCTGCTTAGGGCACCAGGGAAGTGGGGCATACAGAGGTTTTCCCCTAACTAGAATGGTTTTAACTCTTTCACTGCTGTCTGCCATTATCTAACATGAATTTCAGTGCTTTCTAATCACTATAAATATATATGATGTTTTGTTTCATACAATAATGATATTTCTCAGCACTTATTGAGTCTTAATGTATTTTCAGTTAAGCAATGGGCTGTATAGCACCATTGCTGGGCTGTGCTTAGGGCATCAGTTGGATTTAATCCAGTCCCTGCTGTCAGATAACAGATTTGCAGGCATCATTACTCAACGTAAATTATTTCACCTAGTAATAGAACTCAATGACACTGTCCATAACATTTAACAGAAGGAAATCAGTTCCCAGGTATGTGAGAAATCAAAACCAGCAAACTGTCTGTTCCCTTCCACCTCCCCTCCATTGCCCTTTGTGTAGTTCAAAGAACTAAGGGCGTCTTTTACTAAGGCGTGCTCACCTTTTTAGCGTGTGCTAAAATTGTGGGCATGCTAAACGTTAGAGACGCCCATAGGAATGTATAGGAATGCTAAACATTTTGCATGCCCACAATTTTAGCGCACTTCAAAAACGTGAGCTCACCTTAGTGAAAGGCCCTCTTAAAATTTCTTCAGCCCTACACTGCCCCTAGCTTCTTTGACTGGTAATGCATATGCACCCATTGTATAAGACTGAATCCAGCACTAGGTGTTGGGACATGAAACAGGTTGAGAATCACTGGCTCAAGAATGTCAAATCAGAAATCAGAGCTTCAATAGCTCTGAACTTTTCATATTTCTCACACACTGCTGAGACCTCCCCCTGCTGAGATATAAGTTTTTAAACTTCAGATAGGTTGATTTTTCACCTCATGTGCATTCTTTCAGCCATATTATCTCATTTTTCTATAAATTACCCAGTGGGTGGGCTCGATAAGTAATAATAATAAGAAAAAATATTGCATTTTTCTCACCCACTTGTTTACCTTCCCAATATTAAGTGCATCAAATGTATGCCATTCTCAGTTTTCAAAAATTGAGGAATTGTGGAGGGCAGTTCTATAATGAGGCTTCTATTTAGAGTCTATTCTATGAGGGAAAGTAGGCACCTATTTACCTATATGGAATAGGAGATTAAGAGAGTATGCATCCATGAATGCAGTTAGGTGCAAATGCTTGTGCCTAAATTCCAGAGATACGCATTTAACTTATGGTATTCTATAAGTTACATGCTTGTGAGTCCCACTCAGACTCCATCCTGCACACACCCACATGTAAAATATATGATATGGAGGATATATGTATATTTACAGAATACCTCATAGCTAGACTTTTTTTTTTTTTTTTACATATGTGCACATATACACAGATACAAGCTGGTATTTTAATCATTTAGGGGCCCTTTTACTAAAGAGTCACCGAGCAGCAACAGGCTTCCCGCATGGTAACCTGGAACTACCGTCGGCCCAGTGAGGGTGCTGGTGGTAGTTCCACCCCCAGCAAGTACCACTTCTGGCGCTAGCAGATATATTGCAAAACAATTTCTGCTGGAGATTACCCAGTGGTAATGGGGCAGCATCACACGCTACCCAGTTACCACCGGGTTAGCATGGGAGCCCTTACTGCCACCGCAATGGGTGGCGGTAAGTGCTCTCCACCCTGATATTGCCACGTGGCAAGTGCAAACTTACCGCATGGCCATTTCATTTTTGGTTATTTTCACCCACTACGGGTAAAAGGGGCTCTGACGCATGGCAAAAACGGCTACCTTCATTAGCGCAGGACCCCTTTTACTGCACTTAGTAAAAGGGCCCCTTATTCACATACAGTAGTACCTCGGTTTTCGTTGACGTCGGTTTTCGTCGGTTTCGGATTTCGTTGATTTTTTTGACGAGAAATTTGTCTCGCTTTTCGTTGGTTGCCTCAGATTTCGTCGAAAAAGGACGTCCATCTCCCAATTTGTATCAGAAGATGGACGTCCTTCTCCCGATTTTGGGCGTCCTCGTTAATTGCCTCGGTTTTCATCGGTTTTAGATTTCACTGATTGTTTTCGGACGGATTATCGACGAAAACCAAGGTTTCACTGTATTTGGTACATAAATGTTAGCATTTTCTTTATAGAATTATTCCCATGGTGGCCCCAGATTAAAAGCCAACCTGGAACCTCCATTTACCAGGTGAATAACTTGTACTCATGGGTTTGACAATACTACTGTATGTTTAATGGAAATGAATAAGAATGCAATGGACACAGAAGTTAGTTAACACTGAGACAGAATATATTATTTTTTCCCTTTTGAGTGTTTTCACTGGGGGGCATAAAAAAAAACAATAATGTATATGTAAGATAAAAGTTGGGATGCTATGAGGCTTGTACATTGGAGGAAATGGTCTATTAGGGTTACTAGGCTGGAATCGCCTTCCACAGAATTTGAGAGATCAACCTTCATTGTTGCCAAATAGGAGGAAATTGAAGACGTTATTATTTGGCCAGACCCATGGAGCCCATCATTTCTACCTTGTTTGTACTTTTATCTTTTCTGTTTTAATATATTTTTTCTTACTTTTATTGTTTTGTTTTTTTAACCCATTTTGAATACTTTTCTCCATAATAATAGTATAAAATGTTATAAAAAATAAAATGCTTGCCACTGTTGATTTATACAATGCTGTGGCATCCATCCCTTCTTACCACCTACCAGACACATTAATGTTTTTGTTGTTGTTGTTGTTTTCTAGTTGTAGATCAAGTATCTCAAACTGTCCAACATGCCTGTGAGGACGTGACAGGTCAAGTGAAAAGCCACATACCCGGTGGACTAAAAAAGTGAAGAGCAAGCACACTTCTGAAAACTATTCCTTCACTGTTGCTGAATAAACATTTTGAAATCTAGGTGAATTGCAACATTGGCTTCTTTATTTTTGAAAGACCTTCTTAAAGCTGAAACTTCTTTTCCTTCTCTAACATGTAGTTTAACTGTGTCTCTAATATCAAAACAGAGTGGAGGAGTAGCCTTGGGGTTAGATCAGTAGGTTGAAAATCAAGGAAATTTCACTGTTCTTGTGAGCTTTGAGCAAGTGACTTCACCTTCCACTGCCTCTGGTACAAACTTAGGGCTGTGTATTTTATTGTTACTGGGGCCTGTTTACTAATTATACTCATAATTCACATTAAGAACAAAAGAACCTAAGAGCTGCCCTACTGGGACAGACCAAGGGTTCATCTAGCCCAACCTGTTTCTGGGGCACATGTACCGGACCAAGTCCCAAAACTATGAAGATTCCATGCTACTTAATGCACATTAATCAATATTGCACATTAATACATCTAGTCCTTAGATTGTAAACCCTTTGGGGTCAGGAAAGTACCTGATATGTCTAAATGTATCCTGCCTTGAGCTACCAATGAAAAGGCATGAGCTAAACTTTATAATAAACTTCAATGACTTGGTTGCTGAATTTGAATTATGAATTTAGTTGATGCTTTTTTCAGTTGTAGTTCAAGGCGAGCTACATTCAAATACAGCATGTATTTTCCTCATTCTATAACAAATTGCCTACATTTAAGTGTACACTTACACACATAAACGTCATTAGTGCGACTAAGTGGTATTCTACAATTATATGTATAAATGGCATAATGTGCAATTGCTAGGCATTCACAGGGAGGGGGACGGGCTTTGCCAACATTTACCCAACCAACTTTCAGAATACGGTAAGTTACGCGTGCAAATGTCACAACTAGCCACTAACATTTATTTGAGCCATAGATCTGTTGTAACATGCTGACACAGGGTTACACGTATTCTATAAGGATAGAAGTGACCTTCTAGAATAGTCTCATTATATGCATAGTTATCAGAGTGCTTAGACGGTAGTGTTGATTATAGAATTACCTCTTCCTAAGTGACTTGCCCAAGATCACAAGGAAGAAACAAATGAAAAGCAGACCTTATAAGAAAATAGTCTTTATTTACTCTTTAAAACTCCCAGGTGTCAAACAGCGTTGCCCAACATAACCATGTTTTGCCAAACGGCTGAGTCAGGAGCAAGAAAAACTGGGTGACGCTTCA
Source organism: Microcaecilia unicolor (assembly GCF_901765095.1). Taxonomy (NCBI): domain Eukaryota; kingdom Metazoa; phylum Chordata; class Amphibia; order Gymnophiona; family Siphonopidae; genus Microcaecilia; species Microcaecilia unicolor. The sequence continues at coordinate 133,581,829 of NC_044035.1, read as the reverse complement.
GTGTCATTCTCCAGTAGCCCCTCTTCAGCTTATTGTCAGTGGTGTCTCGGCAAACTTCCAACACCACGTTTTGACACCCAGATTTTCTTGCTCCTGAAGCAGCCGCCTGGCAAAACATGACAATGGTAGGCAGTGTTGTTTGACACCTGGGAGTTTTAAAGAGTTAATAAAGAGGATATTGTTTGTTTCACCTTGGATATTTTAGACAGTTTGCCTTGTTGTTTCTGAGTCAAGATCACAAGGAGCTACATTGGAATTTGAATCAGGCTTCTGTAGTTCTCAGCCAAATCAATGTTATGTCAGTCTGTGTCTTCCTATAAAGGTTATTCAAGTTTAATCAATTAATTACCAGTATGTTATATCTGTTAACTTATTAGCACATCCTAAATATGAATGTCATAATTTCTTTATATTGCCAAATCTTGAAGGATAAAGGGTCATGGATTTTATATACCACCTTTCTGTCATACGACCAAAGTGGTTTACATATATTATATGCAGTCCCTAGTGGGCTCACTAACCCCCCCCCCCCCACCCCCTCCTTTTTACAAAGCCGGGATAGCAGCTGCCGGTGCGGTAATGCGAACACAACCTATTCAATGCAAAAGGGCTGTGTCACCAGCAGTCACTAGCGCAGCTTTGTGAAAGTGGGGGGGGGGGGGGGGGTAAGTTTTGTACCTGGAGCAATGGAGGGATAATCTGTTATCTGTTCATTTTACATTTGAACTGAGAGGCATCACAAATCAGGATGCAGCATCATGTAAGAGATTTCCAGAGTGAGAGGATATTGGAATTTTAGTAGATAAGAAGAGTTTGGATAAACTAGCTACTATCATGATAGTTTGTGAACAGTCACAGGAGGCAGACATTGATACTGCCTGCCCTCACCCTAGTTCAAGCATCAGCCCTCACGGAAACAGAAAGGGGATCCCGGAAACAAAATCAGAGGTACAGAACCATTTAACATCTATCTCTTCATGAAAAAATTAGTGGAGCAACAGGCAGCCCTCCATGTGTTGTCACTGCATATACCAAGATCAGTATTGAAAGTTCCCTGCTGAGGCATCAGGATTTGAAACATATGATTCAGGTAATAAAAGTCCTGAAGCTTTTCAAGGATATCATGGAAGATCCGAGTTTAAGAAAGGTTACCCTGGGCAAGGTCATCCCCCCACCCCAAGCACAAGATACCAGTGGCATAGCCACAGGTAGGCCTGGGTGGGCCAGGGCCCACCCACTTAGGACTCAAGCCTACCCAACCGTAACACACTTTTAGCAGTAGCTGGTGGGGATTCCAAGCTCCACCAGCTGAAATCTTTCCCCTGATGGTAACAAAAACGCTCCTCTCCACGATACCGACACCTGCTCATTCTCAGTTTTCAGCACATGCCTGCTACAGAGTGCTAAGGTGGAAAGAAGCATTTTCCCGCCAGCTGAGATATGTTTTTGGTGGTGGTGGTGAGGGGAGAACACTTGGTGCCCGCCCACTTCTTGTCTAGGCCCACCCAAAATCTGTTGTCTGGCTACGCTTCAGCAGCAAGAGGGATTGGTATTGGAGGTGCAGGTGCTAGTAGATGCTCTGCAGCTGGAAGTTCAAAATAGGTTGTAAACCTTTGTCCAGGAGATTACTAGCACACTAGCCCCACCTTATGTGGCCCACTTCTGAAAAAGAGTGTCACCCTTCAGTTTGGCATTTTGACATACTAGAAGAAGAAACTGGTGGGCAAGATGGAAGAAAGGGAGCGGTAGAGAAAAGAAAAAGCACACTGGGAGGCAGTGTTGACAGCATAAGCAGTACCCTGTTGGCTAACACTTTCTTCCCCACCTTTATCTGCTCCACAGAAAAGACTTGGTTGACACAGGCCATAGATACAGCATCATGCCACTGAGAACCCTGTACAAATTTCACTGACATGCAGAGCCCATCGACTCAGTGCCCAGCATGCCATTTCCTCCCCATAAATATGCCTGGTAAACTTAAATGATCAATGACAGGAGATATCAAAAACCCACACCATTCATGGCTAGCAGTAGATTTGGTGGGAAAATAGCTGTTCATTAAGAAATGTCCCTCTGCTTGGTTTCCCTTTATTTATATGTGAATGAATGGAGAATAGAGTGCAGAGCCAATGAATCAACACATAGCCAGCTTTTTACCCTCCCTCTACTTTTGGCAGCTGCTGCTACACAGCTTGCCTTTTCACTGTGCCTTTGGCAGCGCTCTTGGATTCCTTTGCCACGCTCATCATGCCTTGTTGTATTGCTCTTTGTTTAACTTCTGAGAATTTTCATTCTGCTTAACAAGACATAGAAACAATCATAACCAAAATAGGCCAAAATACATCCCAGCATAAAATTAACACAGAGCATGTTTGACAATAAGGCCAACCAGATTGATCCAAAACCTGAGTGAAAAAACACTTTAAGCTTCTTCCTAAAAGCTCATGGGATAATATTGAAATACTGCAGTTGGCATTTACAATTATACCTGGAATATTCAGAGCCACAGGCTACCTGGAAATCATTACTGAATACAAAGATATAAGGCAAACCACTGGCTCCATAGGGGTGTTGGTGATTTCAGAACCAGCACTCAGATAGCTACCCAGTTAACTTAGGACAGGCTGTCCTAAGTGAGTAGCTCACTATCCTGCTTATTTTCGAACGAGAAGGCCGGCCATCTTCCGACACAAATCGGGAGATGGCCGGCCACCTAAACCCGGCCAAATCGGTATAATTGAAAGCTGATTTTGGCCAGCTTCAACTGCTTTCCATCGCGGAGCCGACCAAACGTCAAGGGGGCATGTCAGCAGGGTACAGAAGGCGGGACGGGGGGCTTGGTTACGAGATGGCCAGCTTCGCCCGATAATAGAAAAAAGAAAGCAGGCCCTGACGAGCATTTGACCAACTTCACTTGGTCCCTTTTTGTTCATGACCAAGCCTCAAAAAGGTGCCCAAACTGACCAGATGACCACCGAAAGAATCGGGGATGATCTCTCCTTACTCCTCCAGTGGTCACCAACCCCCTCCCACCCTAAAAAACATTTTTTAAACATTTTTTGCCAGCTTCTATGCCAGCCTCAAATGTTATACCCAGCTCCATGACAGCAGTATGCAGGTCCCTGGAGCAGTTTTTAGTGGGTGCAGTGCACTTCAGGCAGGTGGACCCAGGCCCATCCCCCCTACCTGTTTTGTGGTGGTAAATGGGAGCCCTCCAACCCTCCCCCAAACCCATTGTACCCACATGTAGGTGCCCCCCTTCATCCCTAAGGGCTATGGTAGTGGTGTACAGTTGTGGGGAGTGGGTTTTGGGGGGAATTTGGGAGGCTCAGCACACAAGGTAAGGGAAGTATGCACCTGGGAGCAATTTTTGAAGTCCACTGCAGTGCCCCCTAGGGTGCCAGGTTGGTGTCCTGGCATGTCAGGGGGACCAGTGCACTACAAATGCTGGCTTATCCCACGACCAAATGCCTTGGATTTGGCTGGGTTTGAGATGGCCGCCACTAGTTTCCATTATCGCTGAAAACCAATGCCGGCCATCTCTAAAGCCGGCCCAAATGTTGAGATTTGGCCGGCTCCAACCGTATTATTAAAATGAAAGATGGCCAGCCATCTTGTTTCGATAATATGGTTGGGACGCCATTTTATGGGGTCACCCTTATAGATGGCCAGCCCCGTTTGATTATGCCCTTCCATGTGATTGCTCAGAATACCACTCGCACTAGGCTATTGCGACCTCCACCTTTGGACCACCCCATCACTATCCAGATAATACCACTGAACATCACTGACTGGGCACTATAATTATTCCTTAGTTCCATGAGAAGTGCAAGTAAATTCTACAAGGTAGATCCTGCAATGGAAAAGTCAGTTGCGTGGATTCCTGCTAACTGCACGTCTTTAATAATTGAGTGGAGTTTGTTCTGTTGGAAAACGTAAATTAAGAGTATGATACAGCTCACAGATAAAGTATACTGTATAATACCCCAGGCTTGCTTCATTTAAGGCATAATAAAGACCACAACTTAAATTTTATGACTCACCAGTAACCAGTGGACAGCATCAGATTTAGGAGTTATGGTGCTTATTTTCAAAGCATATAAACATCTCAAAATGTCAAAAACGTCCAAATAGCAATTTTGGAAAGGCAGAAAAAAAATCCAGCACTACAGTTCATCCAAATAGCAAGGGGTGTGTTGGGAGTGGGTAACAGGTGTGTTTTGGGTGGGACTAGGGAAGGTCCAAAAACAACGATAATCGAATGGGAAAAAATGCACAAGTTTTAAATTTAGGTGATCCAGTAGCGAAATGGGCAGGATAGATGCCCACCAGTGGCGTACCAAGGGGGGGGGGGCGGTGGGGGCGGTCCGCCCCGGGTGCCAGTGGGTGGGGGGTGCTCCGCTCCCGCCGCCTCCCGTGGCCGTTCCCGCGGCGCTGCACATTAAAAAAAAAACCGGCGAAGCAGCGTCGCAGGCAGCGCCTCGTGCCCTGCTTGTAAAAAAAAAAAATCAAATCTCCTCCTTCCTTCTCCTCCTCGTCTTGACGTCGACTCGGGCCTTCCAATCAATTTGATTGGAAGGCCCGAGTCGACGTCAAGACGAGGAGAAGGAAGGAGATTTGATTTTTTTTTTTTTACAAGCAGGGCACGAGGCGCTGCCTGCGACGCTGCTTCGCCGGTGGGGAAGGAGAGGGGCGAAAGGGACTCGGGTGGGGGTGTTCAGAGGGGAGAAGGGGACTGGGGTGGGGGTGTTCAGAGGGGAAAAGGGGAGGGGAGAAGGGGACTGGGGTGGGGGTCTCAGACGGGGGAAGGGGAGGGGAGAAGGGGACTGGGGTGGGGATCTCAGACAGGGGAGGGGGAGAGGAGAAGGGGACTGGGGTGGGGATCTCAGACAGGGGAGAAGGGGACTGGGGTGGGGTGTTCAGAGGGGAGAAGGGGACTGGGGTGGGGATAGACAGGGGAGGGGAGAAGGGGACTGGGGTGGGGATCTCAGAGGGGAGAAGGGGACTGGGGTGGGGATCTCAGACAGGGGAGGGGGAGAGGAGAAGGGGACTGGGGTGGGGATAGACAGGGGAGGGGAGAAGGGGACTGGGGTGGGGATCTCAGACAGGGGAGAAGGGGACTGGGGTGGGGGTGTTCAGAGGGGAGAAGGGGACTGGGGTGGGGGTGTTCAGAGGGGAGAAGGGGACTGGGGTGGGGATAGACAGGGGGGAGAAGGGGACTGGGGTGGGGATCTCAGACAGGGGAGGGGGAGAGGAGAAGGGGACTGGGGTGGGGATCTCAGACAGGGGAGAAGGGGACTGGGGTGGGGGTGTTCAGAGGGGAAAAGGGGAGTGGAGAAGGGGACTGTGGTGGGGATCTCAGACAGGGGAGGGGAGAAGTGGACTGGGGTGGGAATCTCAGAGGGGAGAAGGGGACTGGGGTGGGGTGTGCAGAGGGGAAAAGGGGAGGGGAGAAGGGGACTGGGGTGGTGATCTCAGACAGGGGAGGGGAGAAGGGGACTGGGGTGGGGATCTCAGAGGGTAGAAGGGGACTGGGGTGGGGGTGTTCAGAGGAGAGAAGGGGACTGGGGTGGGGGTCTCAGACAGGGGAGGGGAGAAGGGGACTGGGGTGGGGATCTCAGAGGGGAGAAGGGGACTGGGGTGGGGGTGTTCAGAGGAGAGAAAGGGACTGGGGTGGGGGTCTCAGACAGGGGAGGGGAGAAGGGGACTGTGGTGGGGGTCTCAGACAGGAGGAGGGGAGAAGGGGACTGGGGTGGGGGTGTTCAGAGGGGAGAAGGGGGCTGGAACAAGGGGCAGAGAGAGAGAGGGGACAGATCCTAGATGGAAGGGGGAGCGAGAGGGAGGGCAGACCCTGGATGGATGGGAGAGGGAGGGCAAATGGTGGATTGAAGGGGCAGAGAGAAAGGGCAGGCAGTGGATGGAAGGGACGGCAGAGAGGGCTGACACTGGATGGCAGAGAGAGAGAGAGAGAGAGAGAGAGAGAGAGAGAGTGAAGACAGATGCTGGATGGAAGGAAGATGGTGAAAAGAAGATGAGGAAAGCAGAAACCAGAGACAACAAACTGTAAATAAAATATATTTTTTTATTTTTTTTGCTTTAGGATAAAGTATTGTAGATATGTTAAATGTTTATAATAGAACATGTAAATAAGGTAATCTTTTTATTGGACTAATTTTAATACATTTTGACTAACTTTCGGAGAACAAAACCCCCTTCCTCAGGTCAGGATAGGATACTGTAACAGCACTATACTGTACTGACCCGAGGAAGGAGGTTTTGGCCTCTGAAAGCTAAATGTATTAGTCCAATAAAATGGTATTATTTTACTTTCTATATTTGTTTTATTTCTATTTGTTAATTTTTAAAGTGGTGATTGGTACTTGTTAGTTTTTTTCAAATTTACATCTGCTGTCTTTATATTTTGCACAGTACTAGGGGACAGTTTCTGTTTCTGTGGTGTTGCATTGTATGCAGAGTCTGGCATTGGGGGTTCAGTTTAATTTTTGTCTAAATAGAAAGTTTATGATTACTTATTCTATAGTGTTTAAGATGCTTTCCTTTTCCTTGTGTGACTCGTACAAATTACTGCTTATGGTATGGTAGAATTGCTGTATAGGTCCTGAGTGTTGTGTATTCTCGACATGCCTAGTACTGGATTTGGGGGGGGGGGGGGGGGGTGTTAAAAAATGACCGGCCCCGGGTGTCAACTACCCTAGGTATGCCACTGATGCCCACTCACACCTACCCTATGCAGCTGTCTCCTTAAAATGTCTGCCATCACCACTAGTGGCAGCCTCACAGTAATTTTAAGGAATACTTTTAAGTACACCATGACTTTTGCCTTTAGGCAGGGTGTTATCTGTATTTGCACTATTGCTTATCAACGAACAACTATGAAAGCATTGTGTCAGCAAACAGATTTGGTAATTAAACATGCTACAGGAGGATTAGTAGTGATTCAATTTAAATGCCAGTATTAAAGAATTATCCTGTCATGTAGCTGATACTCAGTTTTATGTTACATTAGACCATGACCCTACTAATGATTGGCAAATTATGATTAAGCAGCAAATGGAACAGCATATTGAGCAAGATGACTTATATTACGAAAGAAAGATAATTTAAGATATCGCACCATTCATGGAAGAAAGTGTTTATATGAACAACTTGAAAAACTGAAGGTAGACAAACAGTGGGACCAGATGGTATACATCCAAGAATATTGAAGGAACTCAAAGAAATCCTGGCGGAACCTCTTAAGGATTTATGTAATAGGTTATTGGAGACAGGAGTTGTTCCATGGGATTGGAGATGAGTAGATATGGTTCTGCTACACAATAGTGGAGACAGGGAAGAAGTGGGAAACTACAGGCCGGTAAGCTTCACTTTGGTGGTTGGAAAACTCATGAAGACACTGCTGAAGGAAAGTATAGTGAACTTACTGGAATCCCATGGGTTGCAGGGTCTGAAGCAGCATGGTTTTATTAAAGGAAAATCATACCAAATAAATCTGATTGATTTCTTTGACTGAGTGACCTGAGGCCTGGATATTGGACATGTAGTAAGTGTGGCCTATTTGTATATCAGCAAAGCCTTTGATACAGTTCCTCACAGGAGGCTCATGAATAAGCTGAGCGGGATGAAGTTAAGACCCGAAGTGGAGAACTTGATTGGAAACTGGTTGACTGATAGACAACAGAAAGTGGTTGTAAAGTGAACCTGCTTAGAGGAAAGGAAGATGAGTGGTGGAGTGCCTCAGGGATCAGTGCTGGGATCGATTCTATTTAATATATTTGTTTTTTGTTTTTTTTTGTAATCTTTTTATTAACAAGTAGAACAAAATAGAACAGCCTACACAAAACCAGCAGTACAGTAATATATTTGTGAATGACAAAGCTTAGTGAATACTGCAAAAAAAGGTAAACTGGGTGGGAAGGGGAGGGAAGGAAGATCCGTCAGTGGTCCGGGAGGGGAGGGAGAGATGCATGTGGCCGTGTGGCCGGAGGGAGGGAAGGAGAACCTCAGGTGGAAGGGGGAAGGAAGGAGGGAGGGTCTTGGAACCTCAGGTGGCCAGGGAAGGAGGAAGGGAGGGAGGGAGGTAAAACCTCAGGTGGCCGGGAGAGAGGCTTTGTGGCATTTTACAACATCACGGTGATGTTCAAAACCCAGCAGCGACAGTGATTCCCATGCTGTTCTGCAACCACCAGCACCCGCCTCTTCCCTTTACTGCGACCACCTCTCTGAAGTAATTTTCTGTTTCATCAGAGACTCAGGCAGCCACAATAAAGGAAAGAGGCAGGTTCCGGAGGCAGTAGGGCAGCCTATGGGAATCGCTGCCACTGCCTGATTTGGAACGTCACCATGATGAGGTAAAACACTTGGGGGGGGGGGGGGTGGCATCTCAACCCGGGGGCGGCATGTTAGCTCTGCCTCAGGCAGTATCTTGCCTTGGGCCGGCCCTGCCCATGGACTCACATTTACAATGATTAGGTGGAGACCTCTTTGCTGAAATTGTGAGTATTGACTCCTCCTCCATTGCCTTTCTTTCATTGGGTGGTCGAACTCCACCCTCACCCCTCAACCAGCAGTGTTGCAAGAGGCTTCATTGCCTCCAAATAAAGAGGTCTACCTTCTTGATTACCTTTTGTACCTTTTATTCAGAGGAGAATAAGTTAGCAGTGTTGAGGGTATATTTTCCTAAAAAGAAATTACCTTTCTGTGGTCAGGCAGCTATGTTCAGGGGCGTATCTGTGTGGGGCCTGGGGCCCCTAGATTTGGCCCTAGACCCCCCTACAGCCAACGCCTTCGACCCCCTCTTGCCGCCAACCCTCCCCCGCCGCCACTGGTACCTTTGCTGGCGCCGCCAGCTGAACAAGTCCTGTTCTCCGGCGCGGATCTGCAAAGGCAGGCTTCGCTTTTGTGAGTCTGACGTACTGCGACGTCAGACTCGGTCCAGCTGAGTGGCCGTCCGACTCCACAATTCTTCTCGCTGCCGCCCTGTTGCTCACCGCCTCGTTGTGTCTCACTGCCGCCCTAGCTGGCTGCTCCCCTTGACCCGCCTCGTGCCTCACAACTTCGGGTTTGCGAACTTCGCGCCAACCAGTTACCACTCACCAGAGGAGGAGGACTGGAGTACTGAAGAGTCCACCACCGACCACAGCCACCATCCGCTGCCTAGCCTGCCTATCACTGCAGCAGCAGCAGCACCAGTAGTCCTCCAGGCTCCACACTGCCCTGCCTGCTGTCCACTCCAGAGTCCAGACTGAGAATCCAGACTCTCCAAATTAGAAAAAAAAAAACCCCAAAACAAAACAAAAAACTTTGTAGACACTGGTGAAGTGATGCTGGGTTGGGCTGGTGTTGTGTGGGTTGTAAAACTGTGGGAACTGCAGAGTTAACTCGATGCTGGGTGATGTGAGGTTAGTCCCCCCTCCCCCCATTTTAACTCTGCCCCCCTCAAAATGTCAGGTCTAGATACGCCCTGGTTATGTTATTTCTGGATGTCTCTAAATCCACTCAGATCTGCAGTTACACTTTTTGCAATTGGAAACAAATTTGCTTTTCCTTTATTCTTACTACTTGCTCTTTTATTCTTTTACTTTCATTGACTCTGACTCAAAGTAGGATTATAACCCTCTTCAATATCATTAATAATTTATAAACTGTATCTCCATGCTATCCTGGCATCTCAAGTGCTTAGCAGCCACTCTTCTCCCCCCCCCCCCCCCCCCCCCCCCCCGCTCAGCATCCATTCCTCTCCTCCTCCCCAGTATCTGTTACTCTCTTTCCTTCCCCCCCCCTTCCCCTTCCCCCCGCCAGCATCTGCTCCTCTCTCCCTCCCTGCTCTACCTGGAAGCCATCGCCAACAGCGATTCCAGTAAGCAGCCTGCACCAGCCCTGCAGGCTTCTCTCATCCACTGACTGTGTCCCCACCAGTGTGGTCTGCTGCCTTCCTCAGAATCACGCAGATAGAAGACTGTAAAGCTACCGATCACAGCTCTGTCTGGTTCCTAAAAGGGCAATCCTGATTGGGAAACAAAGAGCCTCACTCCTTGCTTCACAATCAGGATCACCATTTTAGGCACCAGACAGGCTCCATGACCAATCACAGCTGAGCTGTGATTGGTAGCTTGACCCAGCCATGCGTAGCTTGATCTGTAGCTTGCCCCAGCCATGTGTAGCTCACATCGGTGCCGCTACGTAAACTAGGACATAGTGGGGATTATTGCGGGGTGGGGGTGGGGGGGGGAAGAGTTGCACTCCCTGCTACTTGCTGCCAACACTTGTTCTGGCACCGCTTGGCATGAACTCCCATCTGCGCACCATAGCACCCCTGTGAGTTCACCGCAGCACGCTGGGGTGCTGCAGCACACAGTTTGGGAAATGCTGCTCTAATGCATGCTTATTAGGTGTATCATTAGTATTATGCTATCTTTGTATTATGTCTCTGGTATTTGAATTCCAGTGCAGTTAAATGTGTATATTTTTGATACTGATCCACGGTAGTTCTATGATTAGGTTTCAATTTACTGTTTTCAAGTTTACCTCATTTATTATAGGCTGTTAACAAAATTGTAAGTTTTATGTTAAACTCTACCTGCTGTACACCACCTTGGGTGAATCCCAATAAATAAATATAAACAAATGCGAGGAGAGAAGAAGTATCAGATAGACTAGAGACCCTGGAAGGAGTGATGAGAAGAAAAGAGGACAGCAGACGTCCTCTTTCGAAAATGAGCCCAATAGTCTGGCATAGTGTGCTACTTACATTGTACTGTTTAAATATTACTGTGAGAATTGTCTATTGGCTGCTTTATCACCAGGAGTCAAGATGGCATCGGAGCTAGTTGCTCAATCTTGAGCTCTACATTAACCCAGGTCCCATGCTAGCATGGCGCATCCCATGTGATGGGGAAAAAGAGGAAGGGGGCAGTCAAGACTGTTCCCCCAGGAACTGAACACACTTCTACTTCTAAGCAGCTAACCTTGGAGGCATGCAGGGTGAGGACCGAGTCAGAATCTCTGGTTATATCATTGAGCCCTGTAGAGACAGCACCCTCACAACCCGGATGTGCACTGTTCATGGGAGGTGAGCAGAGTGGTAGAGTTGGACTGGTACAGACTCCATCTTCGCTTGGGGGTCTTCCTATGGCTTTTTCCTGTCCCAGTGCTGGGGGGCATGGCATCATCATGGCTTGTGGTGGTTTCGAAAATTCAATAAAAATAAAGGGCCCTGTTTACTAAGTCGCACTATAGGCATGCTAGCATTTTTAGTGCAAGCTAAAGATTAGCACGTACTGATGCTAAAGACACCCATAAGAATATATGGGTGTGTCTAGCGTTAGTATGTGCTAAGAACGCTAGTGCACCTTAGTAAACAGAGCCCAAAGCTTAAAAAGGTTTGGACAATTGGTCTGGAGGGACAGAATGGGGGTGTCCAACTCGTATTTTAAGGAGCGAGTAACATGGACTAGGCGTTTCTGTTCAGATTAGCTGGGTACTTTCATTTATTGTGGAGGAGTGACCTAATGGTTAGTGCAGTGGTCTGACAACCTGGAGAACTGGGTTTGATTCCCACTGCAGCTTCTTGTGATTCTTGGCAAGTCACTTAACCTTCCATTGCCCCAGGTACAATATTAGTACCTGTATACAATATGTAAACTGCTTTGTAACCACAGAAAGGTTGGTATCATCAAAGCCCATCCCCTTTCCATTTCTTTATAATAAAATGCACCTCCAACATTCTGAAGCCTACTGCATGGCTGAGGCATTCCTGCTCTCTGTATCCATCTCCTGAATTGACATCACGTACTTCGGGGTTCGTCACAAGCAGAAGTGACCAACCACACAAGGTTTCTCACTTCAGAATGTTGGAGGTGCATTCTATTAAATAGGATTGGTCAGTTCCTTGAAGCACAGCCAGAGCTCAGCGTCCTGCACAGTAATGCTCAGACACCAGAGAGAGGGGGGGGGGGGGGGGAGGTATCTCTGTCACACACTCTCACAGTCAATGTCTTTCTCACACACTGTATCACATTCACTCTATGTGTCACACAAGTCACACACGCTCTCTTTGTCTCATACATTCAGTCTCACAGAGAGTCTGTGTCACACACACACAGTCTCTCTCGCACACACTGTATCTGTGTGAAGCACACTGTCTCTCACACTGTCTCACATACGCACTTGCACACACTCTCATTCTCACACACATACACTCTCTCTCACAGACACACACACACTCGCACATTCACTCTGTCACACACAGTCACTCTCACATACACACTCTCAAACATACACACTCCGAGGAAAACCTTGCTAGCGCCCGTTTCATTTGTGTCAGAAACGGGCCTTTTTTACTAGTATATATATATATTCTATCCAAGAAAGTCTTGTAAAGATAACACCAAATAAAGAAAAAAAATATTACAACCAAAATTTCAAAGCCTATAATAATGAAAATATGGGGAGAGAGCAAGGATGAGGAAACAAAAATTGAAATCATGCCAAAAATGTTGGCAGTAGATCCATATTCACAGCCAACTCAAATAAATCTCCCTAGCACTAAGCACTCAGTCTTTTGGATTTCTCTTCTACATACTGTTTAATATGAGCAGCATCATAAAAGATAATACTGCACTTCCTCAAACAATTTGCAGGAATTGTTTTTAAAGAAGTCAGCTCATGTTCGATATGACGTTCAAATGGCAAAATATTTATCGGGAAATGTTCAAAAACTGAAGTGTACAATGAAAGAAATATTTAACTTTTCCAATATTTGAAAATACACAAAACAATGTTTTGAAAGAGGACCAGTGGCATGCTCTGACAATTTATAACTGGGGATTCATTAGATGTGCTAAACCAGGGGTGTCCGACCTCTTCCTTCACCAGGTCTGGTTTTTAGCCCATTGAAACTAGAGCCCTTACAGTAGGGCTCATCAAAGTTTCTTAGGATCTAGGAGCCAGCACAAAAATCTAGGAGACAGACTTGGAATGACTATAATTTTTATTTATGCACATTTATAAATCACACATTCATAATGTGCTTAAGGTGATGCACAACAAGTTATTTTTTTAAGTAGCAGGGAAGGAGTTGAACTGCTCTCATCTCCCACCTACCTACAGTGTTATCTGGCATTGGAAAGAGGCTATAGGCTGTGGTTGCTGGCAGGGGCGTATCTGGACTCCGGCGGTAGGGGGGGCCAGAGCCAGAGGGAGGGGGCACATTTTAGCCACCGACCCCCCCCCCCCCGCCATTGTCAGAGCCCCCACCGCCACCAATGACTCTCTCCACCCCCCTCCTGCCGCCAACCCTCCCCCGCTGCCGTTGCTTTCTTTTGCTGGCGGGGGGCCCCAACCCCCGCCAGCCGAGGTCCGCTTCCACCTGCCGCTGCCTTAAAAACTACTTCTTCAGCCGGCGGGGGACCCCAAACCCCCGCCAGCCGCCCCGAGGTGTTTAAAATTCATCTTTGGCCTCCGTGGCCGTGCTGCTGTTGATAGGCGCTGTTGAATCCACTTCGGAGTCTGACATTGTTGTACGTTGTACGTGCTGCGACGTCAGACTCCGAAGTGGATTCAACAGCGCCTATCAACAGCAGCACGGCCATGGAGGCCGAAGATGAATTTTAAACACCTCGGGGCGGCTGGCGGGGGTTTGGGGTCCCCCGCCGGCTGAAGAAGTAGTTTTTAAGGCAGCGGCAGGTGGAAGCAGACCTCGGCTGGCGGGGGTTGGGGTCCCCCGCCAGCAAAAGTAAGCAATGGCAGCGGGGGAGGGTTGATGGCAGTAGGGGGGTCCAGGGCAAAATCTGCGGGGGCCCAGGCCCCTGAGGCCCCACGCAGATACGCCCCTGGTTGCTGGGGCAATGGGGAAAAAAAGCTATAGCTGCAAAGTTTGGGTGGGTGGGGTGGTGAACCCATCCACCTACTCCTAGAAGTTGCAGCCTTACCCTTTTTCTCACAAGAGATAAAAAGGCTAATTTTCAAAGCTTTGAAAATGCACCTCATAGAGGGGCCCTTTTACTAAGTCATGGTAAAAAAGTGACCTGCGGTAGTGTAGGCGCGTGTATTAGGAGCACATCAGGCCAGTTTTTACTGCATCTGCAAAAAAGAGATTTTTTTTTTAATGGGATGGGAAAAGATCCTGTGGTAAAACTGAAACCAGCACGCACCCAAAACTGGCCTGAGCCCTTAACTCCACCCATTGATCTAGTGGTAAGGGCTCACATGCCACACCGCATGCCAAGTGCCGATTACCACCGGAAACGACGCAGGTGAGAGGAAATAAATAATTCAACCAGGCATTATGGATGTGTGCCAAATCTGAAATGACCACCAGCGGGAGTGTGCTGGCCTGGCGGTAGTCTCATTTGGGCATGCGCTGCACGAGCTTAGAGCCTACTGCGGCTTAGTAAAAGGGCCCCAGAGTAATTAAGATTACTGACTCTTTGTGCATATGGTGAAAGACATTTAATAATTGAATTGATTTGAGTTTCTCCACTCATATTTTGTTTAGTCCTATTTTGACTTGATCTTTTTATATCATATGATCACTTTGCTTAACTAGGGGGCCCTTTTACTAAGCCATGTAGGCACCTATGCGTGCTCAACGCTCACCAAATTGGAGTTACCGCCTGATTACCATGTGGCCCTTGTGGTAATTTCAATTTTGGCATGTGTCCGCTACGCGCATCCGAAAATATTTTTTGTTTTCTGAGGCGCGTCAAGTAGCATTTGACACACGTAGACCATTACCAACAGTTACCACGTGAGACCTTACCGCTAGGTCAATGGCTTGCGGTAAGGTCTCAGACCCAAAATGAACGCGCAACAGTTTTCATTTTGCCACACGTCCATTTTTGGCAAAAATATAAAAAAGGCATTAGTTGCAGGTGCACTGAAAAATGACTCTGCACTCGCCTACACTACTGCAGACCATTTTTCAGCACACCTTAGTAAAATGACCCCTAGGTTTATAGCTTTCAAATGTTGCCCCTTTATCTGCTTTGCAGGGAAGTGATTCTGCTTCATAAGGTATTGAACAAATTATTTGGCAGAGTAAAAAGCCTCTCTGCACAAGATATGGCTTTGGATGAGGAGGGGAGGGGGCATAAACCTTCCAGATGTTAGATGGATAATGTTACATATGGCTTCTGTCATATTAATGATTGATTAGCTTGGATGTACTAAACATTTCACTCCACTAAGCTCCAGTTTTGTCTTACATGCTTGTTCTGTCAATAAGAATTAAGACACACGCATGGGTTCAGCCATTCAGTTAACTGGTAGTTTTTTGGCTGATTATACATAATTCAAATGCTAACTGGAAATGGGGATTTCTCCCTTGACGTGCAGCATAGAAATCTCACTTTTGAGATTATCAGATTGAAAAATATTTCCAATGTTGGATGCAGCTGGGAGGATGAAGTCATTTAATTCCCTGGCAGGAATTAATTTTTTGCATATTTCCAAGCTAGGCATTATATATAGATCTTAGGAGAAGATAATCTGAAGGAGGCAGTGTTACAGGAGGTGGAGAATGAGGATAAATATAGAATGCTGAATTTCATCTGACAGTTTTGCAAGAGAACCTAGTTAATGAGTTGTGATCTAGGCTGCATTAGAGTGACTTGATCAAGAAGTGCATCCAGAACATTTATTTATTTTAAAAACTTGCACCCCGCAAAAAAAAAAGAACAAACACTGTGATATTAATAATCACAAACAACAAAAATGTTGTTATTCCCCCAACAAGTCTCTCAAAGCCAATAGCTGCTACTACCTACCATCATCAAAGGGCAAAAAAGGTATAGGCAAAAAAGTTGTCCCACATTAGCACAAGGGCACAAATGGCCAGGCATAGCATTGCTGCAGTCCTCATCAGAGCATAATGTGCGGTCGCTTCTTCACAGAATCAGATCTCAAACCCCAACCGAACAACAGAATGCAAATACCATGGAGCCCTCCCACAAATAGTCTGATGGAGAAGAAACAAAACTTTAAACCGGATTTTAAATCTCACAGGCAACCAATGTAGCTGTTTCAAAGTGGGAGTAATATGATCCCACTGCGAAACACCTACAACCACCCTCAGCGCACTGCTTTGACCATAGCAGTAGGTACTTCCAAATAAAGAGAATTTCAATAATCCATCTTCAATAGGACCATACTTTGTATAATAGTACGGAAGTCAGATAAAATCAACATCGGCTTTAATTGATACAGCAAACGTAACTGATTAAATGACGCTCGTATCACATTTTCAATCTGAGCTTGTATTGTAAATTGGGCATTTAACACCACCCCCAACAACCTCATTTCACTTCTAACAAACACCTTTAATCCACCCACTTGTACTGTCAGGACACTATCTGAGAATGTGACTCTTGAGGAGATTCAATACAAATACCTCATGAGAGCTTATTTCTCCGTGCCAGACAATTCAAGTTAAATTCACTAATGATGGGAGTTTTCTAAAGTATGGAGGAAGAGAACATTTATTTTTGTAATGTCCAATTAGTGGATGGTTTTGGGTGTTGATTTTGTGATACTTTGGGACTGTAATTGGTTTGCAGCTCCCCAGCTCTTAAGGCTGTATTTTGAGGATTTTTCAGTTCCCTCCTGCAAAAAGGGGGGAGCAAGAGGTTTCTTCAAAAGGCTTTCTTTTTGGGAAATAAATGTATTCCAAAAAACTTGGAAACAGGCTGAACTACCAAATTGAAGGGAGGTTGCAGATGTTTTAATAGTGATGGAGAAACTGGGAGCAGGATATATACACTGTAAACGTGGATCAGCTAAAATGCCATAAAGGTATAAACAGACACAACAAGACGGAAACATGGCTAAGTTGGCTCCCTCCTCAATAAAAAAAAACGTTCTTGGTAAACTCTTCATTCCCTGGATCACCTTTGCTATCTGTACTGCCTGTGTGTTTCTGCAGAGGTTCTTCTGTTTTCTCCCTAGGTGTGCCCTGAGGATTGGGTTGAAAACATGTGCCTTAGCATGTGAGAAAAACTCATGTAAGGGCACGCTAAAGGCCACTTTTTACCAAGTTTAGTAAAAAGACCCCAAAATTTGCAGATTTAAATTCCAAAAATCGACATATTCAATTCACCAAGTTGAAATAATTTTTCCTACCATTGTTGTCTGGCAATTTTATTTTTTAATCATGTTGGTTTGTTTCTGCTGTTTTTGTGTTTTATTTGCATTTATTAAACTTTATTAACACAGCTACCACATTACTTTACCTTTGTTGTCTGGCCATTTACTTCTTCTGTTGCTCCCAGTCTCTTGATTCTGCTTTCCTTTGTCTTCTCTTAACTCTCTTGCCAGGGTTTCTTGTCCATTTGTCATTTTTCTCTCCTTTTTCTTTGTTTTCTTCAATATTTTTCTGCCTCTGTCCAGATTTAATTCATTCTTACTACCCATTCTTTAATTTCCTCATCCACCTATGGCTTTTCATCTTTTCCTCACCCTTGTCTCCCCATGCCCCTTCCTCTTATTCTCCAGTCTTTCACTACTCTGTCCTCTCCCCCTTTCCATCCAGTAGCTCCCCTCTTTCTCTCCCCATCCTTCCAGTGTCTCCCCTCTTTCTTTCTGCATCCTTCCATCCAGTATCTCCTTTTTCTTCCCACCCTTTCATCTGTCTTCCCTCTTTCTCTCCCCATCCTTCCACCTATCTACCCTCTCTCCTGATCCTTCCATCTAGTGTCTCTCTCTTCCCTCCTTCTATCCGGTGTCTACCCTTTTCCTTCCAGTATCTCCCCTTTCTCTCTACATCCTTTCATCCATCTCCCCTTTCTCTCCCTATCCTTCTATCCAGCGTCTTCCCTCTTTCTCTCCGTTTTCCCTTTCTCGCCCCATCCCTTCCCTCTTTCCTTATCCTTCCGTCTACCCCCTCTCCCGATCCTTCCATCGTGTCCCTTTCTCTCTATCCCATTCTTTCCATCCAGCGTCTCTCTGTACCCTTTTCCATTCATCATGTCCCCACTCTCTCCCCATCCTTCAATGTCTCTCCTGTTTCTCTCCCTACCCTTCCTTCCAGCGTCTTCCCTCTTTCTGCTCGCAGTCAGGATCCCCCCTTTCTCTCCATCCTTATCTTCAGCAGGTTCTCTCTTTCTCCAGCCCTTCTCCATGTCCCCTCCTTCTCTCCCCACTGCCCACTCTCTCTATTCTACCTCCTGCCTCCCGCTCCCCCTTGCACCTGATATTAGTTTCCTGGTCAGTGCTGCTTTTCCTGTTGAGCAGCAGTGGCCGCAACAAAAAAAAAAAAAAAAAAAAGGAGCTAACAAAAAAATTAAAAAAGCAAGTTCAGGGCCGCAGCAGCCTTCAGGCATGGGCTGTCTGCTCTGCAGACGCTCCTCTCTCCTCCGCTCTTTGTCCCCGGAGCGAAGCAGGAAGTCGATGTCAACTTCCTGCTCCTCCAAGGGCACAGAGACGAGCGGGAGTACGGGAAATGACCCACTGCATGCGGGAGACTTGGCAGGTCTGCTCTGTTAGTGTAAACTTTTGTATAAGGTGGATCAGGTACTAAAGTCTGGAGCTCACTGACCCTGTGGGCTGAAGTGACCAACATCAAAAACAAGACCATCCAAGATCAGATACTTCAGGTGGAAGGAATCTAGCAAATCAAATGAAGTTTTCATCAGCTGAGTAAGGACAAGATTGAGATCACATGACACCATCAGGAGAGTTGATGAGAGGTTTCAATAAAAACAAGCCCTTCATGAAGCAAACTCCTTGGTTCCTCTTCCAGGTCATATGACCTGGCACATTTTGGAGCAATTTAAAGTAATTATATTAAGCAGTCTGGTTGCGCTGTTTGCTCCACTGCGGCAAATGCCATGGGTGCATGCATAAGGAGCAGGACGTGCTCCTTAGGGGGAGCGGAAATAAGTATTTGATGGCCCACAAGGGCTCTGTTTACTAAGCTGCGCTGTAGGCATGCACTTTTTAGCACGTGCTAATGCTAGAGACATCCATAGGAATATAATGGGTGTCTCTTATCATTAGAACATGCTAAAAAGTGTACGCACCTACAGCACGGCTTATCTGTCCTCTGAATTTGTTGCTTCTGGTCCCTCTGTTTTTAGTGCTCATCTTTATGGGCATTTTTCTTCAACTTATCCCATGTCTTTTCTGCTGTCTGACTCACATGCTATTCCTGCTTTATATGGACATTCCCCAGCTCCTCAGTTTTCAATTTCAAATGCCTGTACAATCAACTTTTCACATTTATAATACTGCACCCCTCATCCCTCTGATTTGTCGAATATTAATCTTGCCTGCAGGTTGCTTAATTGTCATTCTCTTTTTCCAAGTCTCATTTAATTTCATATTTGTTACTTGATCACAGATTGCATATTTTATGCTTTGTTGAGACCAGGTATTGCCCAGGGGAACAAGTATAGATAATTTGGAGCTTACTCCCTTCTCACCATGTCTTTTATGCCAGTAGACAGTGAAAAAAGAGAGAAGGTCTGGCTCTTATCCACTCTGATATGCTAAATAAGGGAAAGACCTACTTTTGTTTTCCATATTCTGAAGTTCTTTTAGTTCGAATCAACGGCAACCTACAGTCCACATATTTCTTATTTATTGTCCCTCTTTTGTCACTTCTGCTGATTGGGAGCTTGTCTATTAAACATTAGCAGATACATCCACTATATTGTCTAATTTAATAGTATTAGGTGATTTCAATATCCATGTAGAAAATATCAGTCTCCCGAGACCTTCACACTTTATTACTTTCCAAACTGACTTGGGATTGTCACAACATGTATATTTTCCTACCCATTCAACAGTTACGCAGGTGCCGGCAATATTTAGTGCTGGAGCTCACATAGTTAAGCCATCCTAAAGTTTGGTTGTTTAGCTATACGGGACCTGGCACTGAATATCAACCAGGACCTGTATAACTATTGAGTCATGGGAGCCCCCTCCTGGCCGCTGAAACAGCCCCCTACCTCCCTTCCACCTCTACCCCTAAAATGGCCCTCCCAACACCTCCCCAGGCTTACCTTAGCACTCTGATCGTCCAGTGAGGGCGACTGTGTGACCATCTTCCGCTGCTAACAGTTTGTAAAATTACTCTATGTACAACAGGTTACCTAGATGGAAAGGCCACGTGGACAACTATTTTGGTCCTATTTTATAAAGGCATTTTAATGTATCTTTATAAAATACTAGCACAAATCCAGGAGAAAATTGTAGTTATAATGAACCCATGTACATTTACACCAGCTCAGAAGCTGGTATGTGTGCAATGGGTGTGACTGCCTAAATTATGACAACTGTGCTCTGCTGAAAATCTATATTCCAAATACACCTACATGAGATTCACATGCAAGTACATACATTCTTGTCATTGCTCATACTTCTATAAATAATGTAAATTTATAAAAAACATTTTACATGCATAGACATCTGAAAAAACCTTTATAAAGTTAGCTAAAAAGCGTATACTATGGTAGCCTCTGTTCTGTCCTCTGACAGCCTTTCCCTGATTGTAATGTGGCTCTGGGGTGGGTGTGACACTGTCATTCTCACTGCAGAGTTACATGAGCGTTGCATTGTGGTGGGTGTAGTTATCAGACAACGTGACTTCATTAGCCTGTCTGCATAGAACTGTTATATGATTGGTTATGCTGTTGCTAGTTGGCAAGGTCTGTTCCCATTGGGAAAGGAAGATGCCGCGCCACTCACCCCTTCCATGGCCTGCTGCAGGAAGGCTCCGATGCGGCTCGGGTTCCTCCCTTCCGTGATCCTAGCAGGAGAGTGCAGTTGAGGACGTCCACCATCCATGTCTTCGACACCCGTCCATCTTCCACCCCAAGGTCTCTCTCAGCCAATCACAACACGTTTAGCTCAGCTAAATGCGCTGTGATTGGCTAAGAGACCTCCAGGTCTCTCTCAGCTGAGCTAAACGGGATCACGCAGTGAAGGATGTCCAAAAAGGACGTCTTTTTTGGAGTGGGGTCCTACAAGTGGGTTTTTTTGTTACAGGTGAAGGACGTTCAAAAGGACGTCTTTTTAGGGGGGGGGGGGGGTTGAGTGAAGGACGTCCAAAAAGGACGTCCCTAATGACATTTTTTTTCTTCCGATTCTTTCCTTTGCCCCAACGAGAGGTGTAGACCTCCCATTAGGTTTTCCACAGTAAGGGGATCGGAAAATGGTAGTGAATCTCATTATAATAGCCTTGCAACGGTAGTGCAGCTCATTATAATAGCCTTTGGATCATTTGCATTCCTTTTTCGTTAGCTGCTACCGTGACAGGAAAATGCCCTTTTGTTCATGTCCCCGGTTTACTACTTGTGCGCTAAACTGGCTAGAACCAGTTTAAAACCCACGTTGCTGGCTCGTTAGGTTTAGTGCATCTGACCCTTTTTACCTTGAATATATTTTACTAAAAAAGATATTGTACTCCATTCAACCAGCTCTGAGCTAATGTTGTTTTCAGAATCACGGAAACCTCTGATCTACAGTTGACTGTGAGTAAACATTGTGTTATTCAAATAAAGGGCTTTCAGAGAGATAGAGTCTTCAGATGTGAACTGGTGTTCCGAGATTATACGTCAGGAAGTATTTTTTGACGGAGAGAGTAGTGGATGCTTGGAATGCCCTCCCGCGGGAGGTGGTGGAAACGAAAACGGTAACGGAATTCAAACATGCGTGGGATAAACATAAAGGAATCCTGCTCAGAAGGAATGGATCCTAAGGAGCTTAGACGAGATTGGGTGGCAAAGCCGGTGGCGGGAGACGGAGATGGTGCTGGGCAGACTTATACGGTCTGTGCCAGAGCCGGTGGTGGGAAGTGGGACTGGTGGTTTGGAGGCGGGGATAGTGCTGGGCAGACTTTTCGGTCTGTGCCAGAACCGGTGGTGGGAGGCGGGGATAGTGCTGGGCAGACTTATACGGTCTGTGCCTGGAAAAGGACACGTACAAATCAAGGTAAGGTATACACAAAAAGTAGCAAATGTGAGTTTATCTTGTTGGGCAGACTGGATGGACCATGCAGGTCTTTTTCTGCTGTCATCTACTATGTTACTATGTCAGGATATAAGACTTAGAAGCTACAAGTCTTAGAGGCCTGAATAGCCTCTATCATACAGGTCCTATATAAATTTTGGAAATGTCCATCCACTGAAAATTAAAGGGTTGTATAACATAGCAGACTTTACACCTAGGGTGAAAAATTGCTCTGAATGAAAAACAGCTCACGTTAAAACACTAAAAATAAAAACCAAAGGTCAGTATAGTAGGATTGGCAAGGTCAGCTTTTAATAACTGCTTATATATACTGCTTTCTCATGCAGTTACAAAGAAGTTAGAAAAATGCATAAGCTTTCATATTTATGTTTTTAAAAGGTTGATACTAATTGCATAAATATCTGGTGCATCTTTGGGACTACTTTATGTATAAAATGCCTTGACTAGAAACTGAACAAGAATGCCTTCTAGGTTAACTTTTGTTATACTTCATTATGTTCAAAGTGAAAGGTTTCAGGATAAAGTAAAAAGAAATACACCTGCCTCACTTGAACCAGAATATCTTCCAGAACACCTCGTTAGCATTAATTTAAAAATAACACTTGATCACTATTCCAATTTAGAGATGGGCAAAAATAGATTAAATTTGGCTCACGTTAACTGGACAAAATGGGCTACAGGTCAAACTCAATTTATTACTACCATTTTGTGTGTGCTGGGGCTTAATATCCAAGTGTTCTGAAAGACTCAAAATAGGTAAAATAAACTAGAAATAAAAATGTAATACATTGTTACATTCTTTCATATTAATATGCTTTAATTAAAATTCAGCAACCCTTTGATGGCTTAACATGACAATGGTTTTGCTGAAGACTAGTACAACAGAACCAGCTTTCTTAAACCGTATAAGGAATGGATTTAGACTATGGATGATATATCATTTCAGGATACAAAAATACTAGTTCCCTTCAAACTAAAGGTCTACCAGGAATATTTCATATAGCATCGAGTTGAAGGTTAGATGTAATACACAATTAAAGGCAGTCCTGTGACAAAAGTATGGATTTAAAACAGCCCACAGAGAACCAGAATGAAAAATGTGTAGATAATCACTTAGGTGCCATATAATTACTTGGCATCAACTAAAAACAAAACAAAACTGAAGGTAGTCGAGTTCACTTTGTTACAGCACATTGAACCAGGTTTTCCTGAGGTGCTAACATCAATATGCTATTAAAAAATAATCTACAAAAACTACATTAGGGGCTAAGCATTTCCCCCCCATCAATATAAAAAATTGGAAAACCCCTTTCATATATCAGGACTTATGCTGTGAAAAAAATGTGTGGACGAAAGACAGTTTAAAGTCTTGTTCATATTCCTATTAAGTACCTTGGTACATATAGTCCTTTGCGAAAACAATAAAGCACCCCTTCTTCTTCAAAAGTGTTTTGGTACCAAGGACTCTCCCACTCACCCAAACTGCATAAAATATTTCACTCATATTCATACCCTGTACATTTTTATTTCTCCAATTTCAAAAGAGAAAATAAAGGACTTATCTGACAAAAAAAAAAAAAAAAAATCTGGGAAAATGGATTAATCTGGGGCCATTTCTAAAATAGCTCCAACAGGTACTGTTTAATGCAGCATTGTTTAAAGTAGGATAAATATCCTGCAGGATTTGTATTTTTGTGCATGTGGAGAGCATCTCATCTGCTGGCAATAAGCAATAGTGTATTTAATAAAAAGCCCATAACTACCCATCAACTACCTGATTTCAGAGGCAGACAGCCTAGCAGGTGACCAACAACATATACATGTTTAAGTGACACACCCAGAATGGCCACAGAAGTGCAGATGGGATCAGTTATCTTTAGATCAATGGGCTTTTATACCTTAATACATAGGTATTTATTTTTTAAAAAAAGTCTTAAATAAAGTTTGGACAGAAGCTATTTTAGACTCAGAATCCACTGTAATAAATCATAGGTAAGGAAGAAGGATTCTACAGTTATATGTAAACGTGAAACGATTCTGTATAAGAAACAGCAATGTGCCAAAATCATAGGCTTGCAGGTAGAAGCTTATGTGAAGGTCAGGCCAGCCTCGTTGTATACTTTGAACACCTTCTCAATTGCATTCACATAGGCAGCTGTTCTCAGGTCCAAACCCAAGTTATACTTCATGGCAGTACGCATGATTTGCTGAAATGAATAGAGAATGCATTAAACTTTATGGGACTGGCTTCTCAAACCCTATAAACATAATACTGGCATGTGCATTAAAAGTTACATTAAAGTATGCATAAGACTACTACTACTAATATTTAGCATTTCTATAGCGCTACAAGGCATACGCAGCGCTGCACAAACATAGAAGAAAGACAGTCCCAAGAGTTGAGTGAAGCAGCCTTATAAATGCCAGAATAGGATTGTTGTGTTAGATTTAGCTTTATAAGATTCTGGGTGGGAGTAGGGGTGGGGGATGCCATGTTTGCCTCCAAATACTGAAGGATACCAATTCATGAATCTGCATGCTGCTTTTATAAAGCACTACTATGAAGCTCTTACTAAAGCTTAGCATGCGTTAATGGACACTAGCACATGCTAAATGCTGCACAACCTATTTTATACCTACAGGCCATTGGGCAATTTGGCTCTTAGTGCAACCTAACCTGTAGTAGAAGGGTCCCCTTTTTCTTTTTTGGAAGTGTTTTTTATATACCACAATTAAAACTAATGTTTTATGAATGCTCTTTACAAAATTATATACAGCCAGAACAACATAATTAAAACCCAAATTTAAAAAAAAAACACACCACCCTACTCACTACATTATAACATGGAGAACCATTACCTCTCCTGCATTTCTACCAGGTCTCCCAGAGCACTGCTATTACTAAACTACCCTGACCTTTAGGAAATGCCAAGATTATTTTATTAACAATTATGCAGGTGCTCAATGTACATCCTTTTTATGGGGGGAACTATACACCACCTGTAACATTTATGCTGAAATTTACAGCAACATTCTCTCCGTCTGCTACAAGCACAAATTTAAAAAAATTAATACAGCCATAAAGTGTCTACAAACTATAATCTTTCCTCTAAAAAGGAAAACATCTTGAGGTGTTCATACACCTCCAGATATCTGGGGAGATCTGTCGTGCCAAGACTGAATCTGAACTTAATCAGCCTATGAAATTTTACTGATCCGAGTTCAGGATGGCGATTACCCAGTGTGTAAGATTTCTGATCTGACACCCGAAACCTAGTATAAACTTTAACACCATGTTAGCAAGCCAAGAATAAAATAATTAAAGCTATAGGAAGAAATGATATTAAAGAAAAATTATTCTTGTTGGTTTTCTTTCCTTTAATCCTACCAAACCAGTCCAGGACATGTAGGTTGTGCCTGCCTGCCAGCAGATGTGGAGTGAAAGGGCATCATATAGCAGTCAGTATTGCGAATGACAATGAGGGGCATTTTCAATATGACGTCTAAGTCCTACTTTGGACGTTTTGCTGAAAACATCCAAAATTCAAGTGGGGAATATAAACATTTTCAAAACAGAAACTTTTCTGAAACTTGCTATTTGCTAGATGTTTTTGTGCTCTGTGCGTTTATCTTTTTGGTCCATGTTTGGAAAAAAACAACAAAAAAACGTCCAAGCGAAAAACGCACAAAACCAAGCCACTGGGGTGTAGGAGGAGCCAGCATTCATAGAAAACAGGCCACACAGACATCCCAGGAGAGCAATAAATACTCTCAGGTACACATCTCACCGTTGCTCCCTTATCTTGTGTGCTGAGCCCCCCAAAACCCACTATCACCAACTGTACACCACTACAATAACCCTTATGAGTGAAGGGGCATCTATATTTGGGTACAGTGGGTTTCTGGTGAGTTTTAGAGGGCTCACAGTTTCCACCACAGGGTAAGGGGAGGTATGGGCTTGGGTCCACCTGTCTCCAGTGCACTGCACTCACCACTGCATGCTGCTCTAATGGACCTGAGGATAACATCGGAGGCTGGCATAGAGGCTGGAAAGTAATGCTTTTAATCACATTTTTGGGGGGCGGTAGAGAGTTAGTGACCGCTGGGGAAGTAAGAGGTGTCATCCCCAATTCCCCCGTGGTCATCTGGTCATTTAAGGCACTTTTTTATGGTTTATTCATTTTAAAAAACAGGTCTAGACCAAAACGTCCAACTTATAACCCTGGATGATTTTGTTTTCTTCCATTTTGGAAGAAAAACGTCCGTGTTAGGAATGTCCAGATCACACCCTTAACACTCCCCCCCTTGTGATTTGTCCGCACTTCTGATGGACTTCATAGAAAAACATCTAAAAAAACTGCCACTTGAACTTCTAAGGACAATAAAGGCTAACCCTATATGAAGGCCACCTTGCAGGAAGGTTAAAATATAGGCTATGGCAGGGGAGTGGCAAGATGGCGTCCTAGCTTGGCGTCTTGGGAGCCTGCTGGAAATACCTCACTCTTATTCTTCCTGTGTTGAAATGCCTCATACTAAGCGGAAAGTGGCGATTAAAAGGCAACCGCCGATTGCCTTTACCTCGTCTCCGATCCAGCAGACCCTAGACCGCTACATGACAAGCTTCCCGGTGGAACAGGGTTTGGCGAGTCCCACGCTGAGTGATGCCGAAGGAGCGACATCTATCTTGGGGCCTGATACCACGCTATCGCCGCCAGAGCTGACGCGACCTCCGTGTCCTGCAAGTTCCAGGGCGGGGTTAGTAGGCCAAGCTGAGACGGAAGACGCCGACAGTTTGAGCCTGATCGGCGGTTCCTCCCCTGGACAAGCAGAAGGAAGTATACTGGAGCAAGAAGCCCCACAGGAGGTTACCCTGACGGCTATTTGGCAACCGGTCCGGGGACTTTCAGCTGAGGTCGCTAAATCTACTAAAGAAATGTCTGCAATAGTGAGTAAACTGTCTACAATGTCGGATGCGTTTGATAAAATTAAAACAGACATAACAAATCAAGTATCTCAGGTAAAAGAGAAGGTAAATACGGTGAAATTGACTGTGGACACTTTGGTCAAAGATAAAATATTAACATCTCGCAAAATAGAGCAAATTGAGAACTTTAATCGACGTCTTACACTTAGACTACTGAATTTTCCAATTTCACCAGCATTATCATCTTATGATTTCTTCAAAAAATATTTACAAGAGATTCTGAAGCTTTCTCCTAAAGATATTCCCCCTTGTAATAAACCTTATTACCTTCCAACTATTCAGAAACGTGGAGAGGCTCCTCAATCAGTAAATATGGTGAACGTAGCCCCTCAGAGAAATGATATTGATTTGCAGAATTTAACCGCATTATTAGAAGACTCTATGGTTGAAATATCTAATCGGGGGACTTTGATAGTATCCTTAGTATTTGAGCAGGACTTAAATATGATCATGAAACTATACTTCAAAAATTCCTCTGCACTCTTTTGCGGTCAAAAAATATGGGTATATCCTGATGTTACCAAGGTGACCCAGCAAAGAAGAAAACAGTTTTTGACCCTGAGAGAAGATGTAAAAACTTTGGGCGCAACTTTTACATTAGTTTATCCCTGTAAATGTGTGATACGTTTATTAGGTGTTAAATATGTGTTTTTTGAGCCAAGCCAGCTGAAAACTTTTCTGGACTCTAAAAATCCAACTAGCCGTCAGACTGGAACAACTGAACCAGCGAATAGAGAATGACGGGATAAAGAACAGGACTATGCCAATTATGGTTTAAATCTTTGATTTGTCTTATTGAATTCTCCTTTTAGTTTTCTAAATCCACTCCCCCCAAATAATTGTAGTGGTCTAAGGAAGAGCCAGAATATTATGATTAGATATATTTATCTTTTTCAATTGCCTTATAATTGTTTCTCTGTATTACCTTACAAATTGATATTCATTTGTAAAAATTTGAAATTTAATAAATAAAAATTAAAAAAATATATATATAGGCTATGGCAGATGTAAGAGCCCTTTCCACACATCAGAATTCAATCCTCAGATTTTAATGTAAGTGGTAAAAGTGGATCAATTGCTAGCTATAAACCTCCTCTGAATAACCTTTGCGTCTTAAATCAAGACTGCTCAAGAGCCAAGTTGTAAGAGTATGGAGTGGGATGTTTCAGCAGAACAGGTCCCTGACAAAGATGACCTTTCTTCCAGGGCAGAGAAAAGGGTCATTTTTGAGATGAATAAGGTCTGCAAACCAGCGCCTCCTGTGACAATTTAGAGCTACTAGAATCACTGGGCCTGCATGAGAAAATTCTGAAGAATTCCTCAACCCAACATCAGTCAAGGAGTTCCCGATCATGGCACGGATTCATTTTAAGTTGTGAGTTATGGTTTTTAAAATTTTGTCAGGTGAAGCCTCTTCATATACAATGAATTTATTAACAACTGCTGTATGGCGCCACTTCAACATATAACATCTGAAAACATATAAAAATAATAATAATAAACAGGTAGGTTCATCATTATTCTGCACATCCAGGGGTCACAATTTTATTTGGCCATGATCTTGGGGGGTCACAGGCACAAAAGGATTGTAAAGACTGCTCTAAGAAGAAAGACTTTTGAGAGCTTCTGCAGTCTCTCCAAGAAGGGGCTTCCATCTGAGGTCTCCTCCTGCAATGAGGTTGAATTACAGAGCACTGAGACCATCTGTATCAACTTGGAATGGCTTGTCTTTGATGCTTACGTTTTCAATCTTTTTCTAAAGGATAGGTAAGAACTGTCCAACCTATCTTTTTCAGAAATTTCTATCACAGGTCAAGTGATTTCAATATATGTGATTTAACGTGAAAATGGGATTTTAATAGTGTATCCCCCATACACTTCTTCCCCAGCACAGGCTTCCTCCAGGGCAGAGGGTCTGCTTGCTTGCAGAGCCACCACTAAAAACACTTGGATGTGCAAGTGATGCTGCACAAGCGTCTGGAGGCTTCTATTTCACTGGAAGAGTTGTTTCTCTGCCTCCATCTGCTGGTAGGGGGACATAACCTGTTGGCCTGGACTTGTCTAGCAGGATGAAAAGGAAATGAAGACTTTTGGCAATATTTTCCCCATCCTAACAATGACTGTCCTATATAAATTATTTAGCACAAGGTCAGGCAACTAATCATTCTTATTGTATATAAACTTTTTTTAAGCATAGGCACATACATATACCCATACTCCGGATTCCAAAAGGGTTGCCCAAATTTAACAGCGATCCTGAGATGCACTGCCAATTCAATTGGTCAACAAGTCATTAGCAGGCAATAACTGGACTCTAATAAATCAATTATGAACATTAATTGACGTCAATTAGGAGGAGTTGTACCCAAACACTGTGCGCCCAAATCCCATAATGTTCAACCAAAAACGGGGCATGGCCAGGTCAGGGGTGTCCTGAAAATTTGGGCACAGTGTAACAGCATACTGGGGATGTGCACCCAACTTGTACCACAGGATTTATACCTGGTTTCAGCAGGTGTAAGTTGGATGTGGGAATCAGCGGTGCGTTCTATTCTATTAAAGGCCAGTCAACCAGAAATGTCCTTTATAAAATAGTGCTGAGTGTTGATTTTTGAGTGCCATCTATTGAATATGGCTCATAGTGCCAGGATTCCACCAAAATCTGAACACTCCATGTGTTAACTCCACCTGTTAACTGAAGTTTGTTATACTTCCAAAGCTAATTAAAGTAAAAGCTAGGAACATAAGTAAAACCAAGTAGATCTTAAGAATATGTGAATTTGCAAAGTTCCATTGCTTCAAAAGAAAGAAGAGTTATATGTCATCAGTTACTTAATGTAAAAAAAAAAAAAAAGCAATCACATTCTGAAATTTTATTTGGTCTAATATTGGGTGAACATTTGAATGCGCATGCATGGCTTTGAAACACTTACCCTGGCAGAACGCTCCATAGTATAAGCCAGACCTGAGTGCACAATGTCCTTCTCAGAAGCTCCCTGGAAATGAAAATGTGGAAGAACAAGGGTTAGAAATATATTTCTGATACCAAAAAGATAATTTCAGAGCAGAACATCTTTTTTGTTTAGGGGACCAAGCTCCACTCCACCTCTACACCACCCAAACCTCGCCCCCAGCAGCCTTCTCTCAGGCCCAGTATATGTCTATTCTCTAACCTCTATCCCCAATCCCTGTGTTATCTAAGCCCCCTTATCCCTATCCTAATAACAGCCCACTTCTGCCATCCTCACTATCTGCCAACCTCTCTTCCTTGCTCCTCTTCCAATCTTACATGGTCCAGCCTCTCTCTCTCTTCACCATCTATGATCCAGGCATGACCCTATCTTCCATGCTCCACATCACAGCTCCTCTAGTGGTTATGATAGTGGTAGTAGCAGAAGGACCCATTAAAGCTCTGTGAAGTCTTCATGTTGGGGCATTGTGCAAGGCTATGTCAGCCACACCCCTGTAATATATTCCTGCTGCTATGGAGGTGGTTCCAGCAGAGCGCCTGTACACTGAGGCCTCTTAGCTGGTCTTTCTGCTGCTAATGCTGTTGAAACTGAGCAGGAGAAGCTCCTATGGAAACCAAGGAGTGAGGGCAGCCGACAGGAAAATGTTTAGTAGGGAATAGTTCGCATGGCTGCTGCAGCCCCTTTACCCCTTGTTTCTATGCCTATAGAGACTATTAATCTAACATTCTGATGAACACAGGGGGTACTTGGGAAAAAAAACTCAATTAAACTAGACTTAACAGTAGTAATATGAACTATCAGGTTGGAAGTCACACATTTTTATTGCAATATACTGGAGCATAAACACAATGCACAAAAATTCTCATTTTATTTTGTAAACTACAAAACACTGCCTCCAAGGAAGAAAAGTTGCTTGCCTGTACTTTCTACAGAGAACACAAGTTACAATACATCAGTAATAAATGGATGACATCAGATGTGCTAAGAATGAACCATTAACTGGCTAGGGGTAGAAAGGACTAGTAAATCATACAATTTATAGCCCCAGGCCACACTCTTTGTAACATTTTCTCCCACTGACAAGGAAGACTGAGTCAGACTCACAATCAGGCATCATCTGATGGTGCCAAAATAACTGTTCTCCTAGATTTCTGATCTTTGGACTAAAGAAATGTGCATGCTCAGAAGTCGCCGCTCAGCTGAGCAGAAAACAAAGTGCTCCTGAGTTTTCAGTGCTTTTTTCATCATGTTTCCTTACCATTTTAATGTAAACACCACAAAATCTGCATGATCATATCTAAACCTCCACTACCCAAGCAGCAAAGGATTCAAATACAAATCCACCTATGCAACCAGCTTTTCCTACCTAAGCGCACAACTATGGAACGCATTGCCAAAAGCAGTAAAAACTATGCTCGACCAGCTAAATTTTCGGAAAGCACTAAAGACAGACCCGTTCAGAGGAGCATACCGCACTGACCCAACATAAAAATACCGGTCACTTGCGACACAACATAACCAAAGAATGCAATGGACATTACCTGACTCTTCTTCCTCCTTTCCCTCTCTAAGTTCCCCCCAACTGTACCACAGTTCCTACCATACATATACCTCAGTATACCACAATATCACCAAAGGAAAAGATCACCTTTATTCAAAATTGGTTATTGAAACTTCTGGATCTCGCCTTTGACTTAACACTTGAAATCGAACCACCACATATCTCCATCCATTGAGAAGGTAAATGCTAAATACCATATCCAATCGTTATAACAATCCTATAATATCCTCAAGTTCTCCAAATTTTATAGCCAACTAGATTAAAAGCACTTCTTAAATAGGCGGGTAGAACTGCTGAGGCCTATCCAGAAAAAACAAAAGCTATTCTCAGCAATGCAAGAAAAACTGAAGCAGCTAAACTATTATGGCCTTAATTATCCAGCTTGAATATGAGTAACTTTGAATACTACTACTCGTACTTTTGATGATCCACAAGCATTGCGGTTAAGCCCTGTATCTGGAGAGTATATGTTCTGATGTGTTTCATCTTTCCAATGAGATATGTTTGATGACTGTTACTTTATTGAACCATTA
The DNA here is from genome assembly GCF_901765095.1 of Microcaecilia unicolor. Lineage (NCBI taxonomy): Eukaryota > Metazoa > Chordata > Amphibia > Gymnophiona > Siphonopidae > Microcaecilia > Microcaecilia unicolor. The sequence continues at coordinate 133,549,792 of NC_044035.1, read as the reverse complement.
TTATATTTGTGATTGCTTGTGCAACTGCCTTTTGTTTTCAATGATCACTTTGCCCTTGATACTAATGAAATCGCTATGCTTTTGTCATTATTAAGAGAACCATCAACATATTTGGCAATTTCTGTGGGACAGAATTTATAATCTACTTGATTCCATGTTAATGTAGACACTTCTATAACTGACCATATCTGCTCTCAAGAACCTTCTTGAGATTTGACTGTGTCCTTTGATTTCAATAATATAATTAATTTAACTGATTTTATTTTCATTCTGATGCCTGCTCAACATACTGTAGGCAATTTTGATACCTTTTATGTTCTTTAAGAGCCAGTGCTTATACATGGAAATCCTCCTGACTCAAATAAACATGGCTCTCTGAGTTGCCCTCAGATTTGGAATTTATATATACAATCTCATCCAAGAATTATTTTAAGATAGCAATTGTTGTGTGCTGCTTTCCTTTGGGCATACTTGATTCAGTGGTCTGTTGCACTGTACAAACCAATGTTGCTGACATTATGTTTCATTCTTTTTAGGCCTTGCTTTAGCCTGCCTAATTGTAGCTCAATTTTTATTCCTATTGAACCTGGGCAGTTATAAGATCTGTCACTTTATATGTTTGCCAAAACACTAACAGTTTGATGTTCTATTATTGAAGATAATTTTAAACTCAGACATATTATGGACTTATATATTCCTGTTTTTAAATTAAATTATGGACATATGCTGCTAGCTATACTTAGTTACAGATTCTTGAACATGTGGAGGGGCATTTTTAATATGATGTCCAAGTTGGACTTTGGACATTTTGCGCTAAATGTCTCAAATCAGAATAGAAAACATGACTATTTTCAAAAGAGCAAAACATCTATTTTTTTTTTTTTTGTAACACGTTTTTGTGCTCTGTGCATTTATCATTTCAAGCCATTTTTGGGGAAAAAAAACAAACGTACAAGTATAAAATGTAGAAAATCAAACCATTGGGATATAGGAGAGGCCAACATTTTTAGTAGACTGGTCCCCCAGACATCCCAGGAGAGCACAGGGGCACCCTGGGGGGCACTGCTGTGGACTTCATATAAATGTTCCCAGGTACACACCTCAAATTCCCTTACCTTGTCTGCTGAGCCCTCTAAAACCCACCCAAAGCCCACTACCCCCAACTGTA